>NC_143584.1:20144493-20495493 GCF_048544385.1 Mastigoproctus giganteus | reverse complement strand
AATGCAAGAAGAATTATAAAAGTGCTGTACATAACTAAAGAAATCCAAATAATTCCTACAAATGCTAATCCTAAAACTATTAATCAATTTCCTACTTTACTGTATCTAAAGGTGCTGTCTTTTTCATATTAAAAAAAAAAAAAAAATATATATATTTATTCTATTGAAGGTGAAAAAAGTTACAGCCATAAAATATAAACATGACAATAATATTCTCTATTTTTCCAGTACGGGTAAGGGGATAAAATTTTAATTTTTGCAATTATGTATATTTTGTAGCAACTTTTATTAACTGCTTAAAATTATGAAAAGGTGTGAGTCAAAAAATAAACATGAAACTACAGTGGACACTGCTTACTGTGATCACGGATATATTACACTGTTCAACAAATAAATTCTTTGAATTTGTTTCCTTTCTTAAAATAGGCAACCTTTTACTAATTTTAAGTTGAGAAAAAAGAATGACTTCAGAAACTTTTTATTGGCTCTAGTTTTTGAGATACAGTACTTTCGCTATTGTCTAAGATTATAGTAATTTCAGTAGTTGGAGTGAAAAGTAATATTAAAACAATCTTATATTTACATTTTCTTGATACAACATAAATCACAGTTGTTTTTAATTAAAACGTAAAAAAACAAGAACAAAAGAAAACTGCACAGGAACTGAAAGTACTTTCACAAAATGTGGCCTATTCACGGCAGCACCTTCTTTTCGCTTGCCGCTTGTTCCACTTCCAGGGCATCTCTTGTTACTGTCCAACAGTAGTCAACAAGCATAGAAGTGTTCTACCTATCCTGATATCTTCTTTCCATTGCTGAAATATCTTGGTGGAATCGCTCATCGTGCTCGTCAATCACTGCACCACAGTGAAGAAGTCCAGATGAGAGTCGAGAAAGTAGATTTTCAGTGACATGCTGCAGCTTAATTGATGATACTTTTCTAGAAGGTTGTTCACAGTCTCAACATAGTTTCCAGCTCTTCGGTTTCCCATGAAGCCATGCACAACACTTTTAAAGGCTTCCCAAGCTGTGTTTCTCATTACCCTAGAGAACTTGCTCAAAGTTTTCATCCTTTAAAAGTTCACGAATTTGCAGACCAAGAAAGATTCCTTCCTTAACCTTAGCATCGCACAACAGTGGAAATTGTCCTCTCAGGCACTTAAAAGCTTCTCCATCCTGGTTCATCCCCTTAACAAAGTTCTTCATGAGTCCCAGTTTGATATGTAATGGGGCAGAAGAAGTTTGCTTCGATCAACCAGAGTATTGTGCTGGACATTTTTTTCCCCCGGGGCACAGATTTTCCCTTAGAGGCCAGACTTTTCTCTTGTAGTGTGAGGACCTAGCCCGACTGTCCCACTCACACAGGAAACAGCAGTACTTTGTGTATCCCAACTGCATGCCCAGCAGTATTGCAATCACCTTCAGGTCTCCACAGATCTGCCATTGGTGGTCTTTGTACTTCATTGCTTCCAAAATTAATTTAAAATTCTCATATGTCTCCCTTATGTGGACAGCATGGCCTAGAGGAATTGAAGGAAGAGCGTTGCCAGTGTGGAGCAAAACAGCCTTTAAACTTAGCTTAGATGAGTCTATGAATAGCCTCTAGTCCTGTGGGTTGTGCTCCACATTCAAAGCTGTCATCAAAACATTGACATCACAGCAGGCAACAAGGCTGTTTTCACTTTTTATTTATTTATTTTATTTGGTTGCAGAAGATTCACTGTTGGAGTCTTGATCCCAGATGTTGGGGTATTCTACAGTCCACTTCCTTTCCAAATTCTAATCAATGTCTAAATCTTACCGCTTTCTTGTAAATCTCTTTCGGCCAAACGCTTTATCTTTCGATAGATCTAGGTCTCGAATTAGATCACTTAGTTCACCTTGAGCGATTGTGTGACTCAGGTTCTGGCAAAAAAAAAAAAAAAAAAAAAAATCAGGATCCTGTGATGTTGAAGGCCCAGGTTGACCATCATTCCTCACACTGTCCCCATCTTCATCAGACTCCAAACTGTACTCTTCTGGAGGGTGAGGTATAGACAGACTATCCCCATGTGTCACTGGTCAGATAGCTGAAGGAATGTTGGGGTATTCCACAGTCCCCTTCCTTTCCAAATTCTAATCAACATCTAAATCCTAACGCTTTCTTGTAAATCTCTTTTGGCCAAATTGTAGTGCACACTCCACCTTTTTTAGGCCTTGCCACTGAAATCCTTGGAAATTAGGTGGTGGAGCCTGCCAGAGTACTTTAAATAATCTAGTGGGTGCCTGACCTGTACCCTTGTGGCAAAGTGTGGGCAACGGTGGGTCCTAATAGGGTTTCAAAGGCTAAATGGTCAAAGAAACAACAGAACAATGCTACACAACAGATCACTCCCCCACACACTTTTTAAATCTCTGGCCTCCACAGAGTTCTGTGTCACTCACAAAGAATACAACGCGGAGATGGAGGAAACCCCTGTTGCCGTCAGACAACCAACACACTTTACAGTCCACTTCCTTTTTTTTGACATGCCATGCTGAAGAGGAGGCACCATGCAGAAATAACAGTCATTTATATGATTTGAAGGCTCCCTCCAAATCATTGGGATGGCAAAAGGCATTGAACGTCCTTTGTTATGCAACCATCCCGGAGATTTACAGCAATGTGTTGCAGCAAATATGAAGTGCCCAGAGTTTGTCTTCATCCTCTACCTTACAGCCAAAATAATGGTAGTAGGCTGTCTTCACAAGTGGAGTCAATTGCAGTTTTTGAGTGGAAAATGTCGCATCACCACACACATAACAAAAATTGTCAACACATTTACATGGCATTCTGGCCTTTTATGTAAATTTTGTCCATAAACCCGAGGAAGGAAAAAAAAACAAAAAAAAAACTCATCACTTGCAAGGTAAATGATACACAAAAAAAAAAAAAAAAAACTAATCACTCATAACATCACTTCCAAGGTAAATGATACACAGGGGAAGAGAAGAAAAAAGAAAGAAAAAAAAAAAAAAGGCGTATCGGTTTCTGTGTTACCAATCTATCTATTCTCTAGACTCCAAAATTCCATAGTATTCACCAATATTCCCCTAAATCATAAGAAGGGCTATATTGTGGAACCGAGAGCAAAAACTAAGAGTTAAATGTTATATTTGTTTTCTCATGCTGATCTAGGTGGTAGATGACTCTCATCGACCGGTGCAATACCACCACTTTGCTTATTGGAGGCTTGAAGTGGTGAAATCCATGTTTAGTCTCTAGAGCAAAGTTTCCGGCACCCCCCCCCCCCCCCATACTTTACTTTCAACCCATGCACGGTACTAAGTACTATAGGTTTTGATACCTTTCGTGTTTGGGGGTTCCATAAAAAAAAAAAAAAAAAATTAAGAAGAATCGACTATTTTCAAGCCAGAAACATTTTTGGTGTTCACCAGCGTTATCATTCTTGTTACGTTGTCACCTTTATGAGGTGCTGATCAGATGCATACTAATATACAGGAAAAAAAATGTAAATGTCATTAAAAATCAGTGCATTGGTTTATGTTATCATAATATGGTTAGGGAATTACGTTATGTGGTTTCTATCCATTTAAATTATAATATATCTAAATTACCACTCTTATACCAAGTGGAGTTTTAATATATTTTATTAAAGTGTTACCCAAACTAATATACAATGAGTAACGTTTCAGGTATCTTGCCGACACCCATCATCAGACCTTGCCGCTGACCGATACCTCCTGCTAGACGCTCGGGCCCATTTAGGTCTGAGCATCCAGCAAGAGGTATCGGTCAGCAGCAAGGTCTGATGATGGGTATCGGCAAGATACCCGAAACATTACTCACTGTATATTAGTTTAGGTAACACCTAAATAAAATATATTAAAACTCCACGTGGCATAAGAGTGGTACTTTAGATACATTATAATTTAAACAAATTAAAGTTTTAAAGTTCTTTTTATTAAGTTTTCCTTATGCCCACTTCCACTCTTGTTTCTTCAATAATTGTTATCAGTTTAGCTAAGTCCAGAAGTGATAACAATAAGCAGTGTTCATTAGTTACTTTGACTTTATAATTAATACAACCATTCAACATGTGAAAATTCAAATTCATACATGCACAACATATGTCTGCCTTGTCAGGTTGCTGACAAACCATCAAAAATGCTAACCGAATAAAAATCGATTTTGTGTAATAAATAAAATATAAAACGAGCATAATCTCACTTACTGAATAAAAAGATTCTTTTTCATCAACTGAAATGCTCTTCACAAAAACAATTACAATGCAGCAAAAGAGCAAACCTCTCCACAGTTCTCATGTGTTTACAGGTAATTATTCTGGAAAAGACTTGTTTTATTTAAAAAGTAGTTAAGAAAGTTTATAAAATGGATTAAACTAATAATACTGAATTACGTCTAGGAAACGGGTGAACTAGAATGGTAATCACTTGAAAAAGACGGAGGACGCAGTTTTGTGTTCATTCTTTCATTTTCCCAAGTATAGTTCTAGTAGTCATGAACAAATTGAGTACTGAGAAATTTAAGAACTTTATAATTCTTTTCAGAACTGATACAACTTACCAATATACCACATCACAGTATGTTCATGCCTAACAATCCCCTACAAACCCTTATCTGTTGGCCCTTTTCAAATTTACAAAAACATCTGTTTATCACTGAATATAGATAAATAAAATTCTTTATTTACTTAATTTAATTACGATTAAAGATTTGACCAATCAATGGCCAATTACAGGTGGTTTCAACAATGAAAAATAGAGTAATTCAATGTTCAGAAATATAGTAAAAGATGGGAAATAAATCAGAAATAAGTAGGAGTGAAAAAATTTTTCTAACATTTTAAAACAATTAATTTATTAATACATACATATTAAGAAAATGACTACTTACATGATGCGCACAATATATTAGTACATATTTAAGAATTGTATCATAAAATATATCTCAAGGATTTCCTCTTAGACATTGTAAGGTTACTTGCACAGCAGTTAAAACAAAACTGATTTAGGGACTACTTATATGTAGCATGAGGTTGTCCATGGTCCTTGAGGTTGTCACAGACATTCTCTCAGATATGCCAGACAAGTTGCACTTGTCTGATGGAACTGATATTCGGGTGACACTCAAGTCAAGTGGACCCAATTTCGGCAAAGTCCGGACGGTCTGTGACAGCCAAATCCTCTGCTTGCACCTTCACGATGGTGGGACTGTTAGTAATCTTGGGTACAACCTCCATGCACAAATACATGGTGGGTGACCACCCAGGTGTGAACCAACGTAAGCAGGGGTCAAGGTGTGGCATCCACACCACATGGAGTAACGCCGCCCCTCTATGTTACCAGGCAGTACTAGGTGGTAGATGACTCTCATCAACCGGTGCAATACCACCACTTTGCTTATTGGAGGCTTGAAGTGGTGGAACCCATGTTTAGTCTCTAGAGCTAAGTTCCGGTCAACCCTTCCCCATCTCTTCCATCATGCAGTATGATTGATGACTTTTGAGATTATGATGAACATCGTGACGAGATCCAATATTCCTTACATTTTGAGGGTACAGCTCTAAAACGGTGTTCGCAGGCCGGCCGCTAGTTAATACACCGGACTGAACCTATTGGTAACTCTCTAGTGAAAGTGTGGATGACTCATTTCCGCAAAACAACTGATGAATTTCCAGGACAAAGGAAAATCACTCTCTCCTAATTCTCTAATAGGGCGCTTACAGTAGAAGACAGGTTGACCAGAGCCAATGTCTGTGTCCTGAATATGCCTTAATCTTTGCCAATGGCTGTGGACACATAGTAGTTGACCAGCATGACTTCTCGGTATAGTAGAGGCAGTCGTATAGGTTTTACAGGTACCACTAAATTGTGGAATGTTTTAGCTCTTAATTAGTGCTTTCGACAGCTCATTATATGGAAATTCTTTGTTATACAGAAACTATTTTAAATGTAACGACCAGGGGGAGATCATGTACCCGCATTAAAATAACATGCCTTTCAACAGCTTATTAAAAACAAATTACGTAATGCACTCAGTGCATTATATTCGATACTTTAATACATGTGAAAGAAAAGGAGAAAAATGATGTCACCCACTATACTGAGACAAGTCATGTGCAGGAAAAAGAAGTATACATGTGCTGAATTCAAAGATAAAGAGTTTAGAGTCCTACGAACAATATGGATGAAAAGTCTAATATACAATGGAAAAGAATAGCAAAAGAAACCTTAAATATACACACAAACACATAAAAATAAAAAAATCCAATAAACTAAAAAGTCAACGAAAAAAAAAAAAAAAAACCCGATTTGTTCTCAAATCAGTACTTTTTTTTTTTTTTTTTTTTTATTTGCAAGCTACCAGAAAGGTCAATTCAGTGGGCAAGTGAAAAATATGCGTATTAAGATTCTCAGTATCATAAAAATGGAAAAGAACAAAAGGCAAAATTATATTGCTCAAATTATCATGCATACACAAAAGTAGTTGTTTTTTAATCAATTACTAAATATATAAAAAATGAATTACAGCAGACCCTAATAAAACTGACATTCAAATCTCTTAAGATTTACTGTATTTTCTGAATCATAGGATGAACTCCCCCCCCCCCAGAAAATGTTGTCAAATCTCTGACATTTTATGGTCTGAAGGTATATTAGGTGCATACAGTGATGTCTGGCTTTAGCCATAGCTAGAGAGAAAGTATGGTCAAAAGGCCCAGGAGGCCTTTAAAAAAAAAAAAAAAAAAAAACTTTTATTGTGTTCATTTCAGATCACTGTAGCTGGGGCAACAAAAAGGATAATTGCTGAATTTGTATTTGCAGTGGCAAGTAATGAAAGAAGCTTATACAGCGTTAGAGAAAAAAAAAAAAAAACACCCATTCATCTCCTCCAATAGTTTGCCAAGTTCTTCCTTAAATTTACTGAAACTATCCACCTGTTGTTACTAAAACTAACAACAGCAGATAAAAGCTTGTTTCAGCAATCAACCACCCATATGCTGAATGTACACTTCCACGCATCTATTCTGCAACTATTCTTCTTCAGTTTGAATTTATGGCCCCTTGTGTGCATAGTCTGAGCAAGAGGAAGGATCCCATCTGCACTGAGTTTGCTCAAGCTTACTCAGTGCAGATGGAATTCATCTCCATTCAAAGCTTTAAACACCTCAATCAGATAAACCAACAAGTGTCTAGTCCCCAGATGCTGCAATTTGCAGAATGGAAGCTTTTCTTATTATGAGCCCCGCCATTCCCTCTCACCAATCTCATTGCCTTTCTCTGTACCCATTACAGCAGCAGCGCTACATTCTTCCTGAAATTAGGCCTCCAGACCTGTATGCAGCACTCAAGATGTGGCCCAACCATTGCCTTATACAATGGGATAATCACCTCTTTATCCCTGCTGGCAAAATCTTTGACAAAACCATATGAGCTGTCCTGGCAGCCTGTCTGTACTGCTCAGGGAACTTCATATCTGACTGCACAATTACTCCCAGGTCCTTTTCATTCTCCACTACCCTGAATGCAGTACGACACAGTGGATAAATTACTCTGGTGTTATTGCTACCTATATTCACTACCTTGCATTTATCAATGTTAAACTTGCTGGCCCATTATTTCTCTGTATAGATTTTTGGCATACTCATCACAGTCATTAGGGTTATAACACACTCCTACTCTCAAATTTTGTTTTCCCAGTGCTTATATCACACCAAACTGATTCAACATTACACTCATCACCCACATCAACTGGATGCGCCGCCTTAAATTTAATATGCTTCTGAACTAAGAGTATAACTCCTTCGCCTTTCCTGCTCTGTCTGTCCTTCCTATATACATTGTACTCCCCATATTCAAATTCAGCGCCACTTATGCCTGAGTAACACCATGTTTCCACTATTCTTACAATGTTCGCATTTGATGCCTTAATCAGTACTTCGAATTCATAAAATTTATTTACAATACTCCTATCATTAGTGTACATTGAAGTAAACATGCACATGTTCTTACTCTTAAGTACCTTAATACAACTCATGTATTTATTTGTTCCTTGATGATCCACAGCAGGACCTGAAGTCACAGACGTCTACCTTGCTTTCAAGGCTGCTGCATATACCAATATTAGGCAGTGCAAGAATCACTTTCATCTCTGTCTGTGGCTCCAGTTAACCTATTTGTCTGTGTATCCTTTCCAAGCTAGCTAGTAGTTGATAGAAATTGAAATTTTCAGTTTATTTTTGATATGGAGGACATTAAACATACTATTTTTCAGGTGATTTAGTTTTCAGCTTTCTTTTCAGATGATATTTCAAAGAAGTGTAATAGTATGTTCCTTTCTTATCTTGTAATTTTTGTTTTTATTCCATTTCCACAACAAATATTCCTTACTTATTCTCAGATTACACTTTTCTTTAGATTATGGCTGCTCTAGCACCTCATGTGCAATGGTTTGGTTACACATTATGAAGTGATTTACATATTCCATCATTATTATCCTCTTAGGCATAGCTTTGCCATTTACTGATGTTTCAATCAATCTTTTACACATTCATTCAACATATTAGTATTAAGACAACATTTTTGCTTCCTAAGCATACTTTCTGTTTAAATACACTTCATCCAATATGTTCCCCCCCCCCCCCTGAATGCCACAGTTAGTGTTATTTGATTTATTTCTGAGAGTCCCCCACCCTTATTAATCCTTTAAGCAGTATGTATGAATATAAAAATTTTGCAAGTAATTTCAATGTATCTGTTAATATACAAACTTTTGATATTTTTCAATATATGCTGCCATCATTTATCCATGTTCCAACTAATAGTAAATAGAAGTTTAATAGTTGGCAACATCAAAATAGCAATTGTTAGCCTTAGTTATCTGATTTGGGTCCTTAACTGAAAAAATTAAATCAATGGGAATTCAGATCCAGAAGTTCACAAAAAAAAAAAAAAGCAATAATAAACACTACTTAAATTGAACTTTTAATAATTTTATAATAAGTAACACAGACTGAAAATATTGGAAAACCAGTTGGCAGGCATACGAATGGATCAATCACTGAATATACTAGGTGCCACAGTTAAATTTTAAGCACCATGGGCCCCAGAATTTTTCTTTGCTTATTTGGATACAGAAATAACCAATCTCATTTACTTTTTGATGAAAAATTTCTCTAAAAGAAAATATTGTAATGTAGCATATAAATTTGATCAATACAAAATTAAACAAAAGAATTTCAATTTACTTACTTTTATTAGTTTTGCACTCTTTACTCCATTATTCATATTGAAACTAATATCAACTTTAATTTCAGTTTTGGCATCTGTTAATTTTACAATTGGGACCTGAAAGCAATTTGAAAATGAACTCACATATATTTATAATCCATCAGAATGGAGAAATACATTTTCAGCAAGATGAAAAGGACAAACACACACAACTGAACTGTTTCACTACATCCCACACAAAACAAAAGCAATTCTACATTAACTTGGATTAATATGCATCTGAAATTAAATCAAGTTCTATCAACACATACAAACAATATAAGTATAATCTCTGATTAAAAACAGAGTTGATGTTCTCATATCTGAAATGAGAATGTATAGCTCTCCAACACCCACCCACCTCCTCCCCCAATTTAAATACAGGGAAGTAATGAAGGCTCGATATGGTTTTCACACTTACAAGGCCTGTCAGAAAAGTAATGAGATTAAATCAATAATTTTTTTTATTTTATTTTGAATTTTATGCAGAATAACAATGGTCACACTCGAAATAACTTTCCTCTGCAGTTACACAACAACTCCAGTCGTTAAAGCAAGACAGATGGTTTTTTTTTTTTTTTTTTTTTGTAGTCGTTGGCGCATCAGCTTCTGTGGCCATAATGCACCCCCCAAGGTTTTTGCAGTACTTTGATCCAAGCCCGAGGCGGGATTCGAACCCGCGACCTTTGAGTTGCCAGGTAGGCACTTTACCCACCTGGCTAGCCCGGTGGTCTTAATCTGTTAACTCCTTTACAGTGTTGGTTACAGGCTTTTGAATTGTCTCTTAACTCATATAATGATTTCCTTTTAGTTTCTTTTTCAGTTTTAGGCACCAAAAGTAATCACGTGGCATACTCTTCTGTACCAATAATTCTGTAATGGAGAAGGCAAAAATGGTGTGTTGTCATGGTGGAGGATCCAATTTTGATTGGCCCCTAGTTGCACATGAAGGATTTTTTTCTGCAACTGTTTGACAATTTCTCTAGTAATTTTGGCTCATTGTTTGTCGCCGTGGTAGAAACTCTTTGTGAATGATGCCTCGATTATACACACACAGTTTTGATTTGGTCATTCGAGATTTTTCGGATGTGGAGATGTTTTCGTGTACCATTCCTCCCTTTGGCACTTGGTTTCTGGATTGTACTGGAAAAACCAGCTTTCGTCACCAGTAACAACTTGTTTCAACATGCCTAGATTAATTTCTAACCTTTCTAGCAAATCAAGATGCAGTTTTGTTTTTGTCCATAACTCAAAACTTGTGGAACCATTTTCCCATGGCCAAATCTTCACTTAAAATTTTGTGAACAGTCTTAATTTAAATTCAGTTTGGTTATTATCCTGATTGTTAATCTTTGATCTTGATGAATTAAGACTCACTCTTTGGACATTGTCAGTTTGAGTAGCTGCTGGCTGTCCAGAATGTGTGTGACCCCCCCCCCCTTTCTAATAAGTTACTTAAGAGTAAGAGTTGTTTTTCAGTTCTAATATGAATCGTACAACTGCCTAAGACAAACAGTAGTGCAGAGTATGGTGATGCCGACAGCATCTACCAAATCAGAATGTTAACAGGGATGAATTCCTTGTTTAGAAATATAATTGCTGAATGTTGTTATTTTATAATTATTTGTCTGATGAGATGTCAGATTACTGTTTCCTAAATGGGGCAACCTACCTTGTGGTGGGGGTGGAGACTCCTTCCTCACTGTGAGGCTGAATGGTTGTTTCATCTATTTTGTTATTTAGTCAGAAGTTGACTTTGATGTTGTTACAGTTGATTAAACTAGCCAGATAAAGTTCAGGAACTGTTACAGCATAGAAAAAGTAGCATATAGGTGGAAGCCCGGATGGCTACTTGATCAAGGGTTTGACAAATGTCCCACACGTATCTCATCTTCCACCATTTCACATCCATTTGAAAACAGATGCCATCAGAACACTTAAGATTGTGACTTGGCATCCTCCCAACATGCCATTTTCAGTTTTTTTTGTACACATCAGTTGCATTTTCTTTCAGTTTCACACAGACTTGATCAATCACATATTGTTGTTCAATTTCAATGTTCCATAATTGTAACACACACGGACATTCTTCTTCTTGGATTTCTCCATTGTACCAACAGTTAACCTCGACTTAACTTTTCTTTTTTTTTAAAATCTAATTTTGTTCCTCCACTCTTTTCTGTTCCCCCAGTTTCCATTCTTCAATTAATTTCCTTTTTACCATAGCTGCCCTCACTCCCTTCATCCATGTGCTTCCAAGTCTTCCTCTCCTTTTCCATCTAGGGGGTGTTCATTCCATTTCTTTTTTAGGTAATCTCTTTTCCCCCATTCTCATGTTGTTGTTGTTATTTGGTTTTTAGGAGCATTAGCAACTAAGGCCATATTGCTCCGGGTGGTGGTGCTGGGCTCGAACCCCTGTCCAATCAAGAAGAGTGTGCTATGCACTGCTACTCCTTCCCACCTGGCTACGGAGGCCCCCCCCACCCCCACATTCCCATAACACGTACATACCATTCTAATCTTTTTTGTTCTAATTTGTCGATGTTCATTTGATTATCCACTGCTTTTTTTATGTCTTCATTACTAACTCTTTCTAGTTTAGATCTTCGGGTGGATCTCCAAAAATCCATCTCGACAGCTAGCAATTTCTTCCTTTGCCTTTCCTTTATAGTCCAAATCTCAGATCCATATAGTAAGATACTCTGAAAAATTGCATTATAT
Organism: Mastigoproctus giganteus; assembly: GCF_048544385.1. Classification (NCBI taxonomy): domain Eukaryota; kingdom Metazoa; phylum Arthropoda; class Arachnida; order Uropygi; family Thelyphonidae; genus Mastigoproctus; species Mastigoproctus giganteus. Next base: position 20,483,499 of record NC_143584.1, on the reverse strand, counting down.
AATAACTGTTTGGTTTTTGGGAGAATGTTATTGCTCCATAATATTGGATTCAACATTCTTCCCTCATTAATTCTCCATGTAATCTCATCTTCAGATGAGCCATCCATCTGCACAATAGCTCCTAGATATTCAAACTGCTTCACATTCTTTATTTCTACTCCATTTACAATCAAAATGTCCCCTGTTGAATTCATATATTCCATCTTATTAAAATTTATTGTCAAACCCCACTCTATAATGTTCCAATAGCTTTTTGCACATAGTCAGCATCCTCTGCAATCAGTACCTGGCCATCTGCAAACAAAAGGTTTGAAAGGTAGATGTTTTGAGCCACACATAATCCCATTGTTCTGCATCTTTGGGACCAAGCCTCCAGAGTCACTTCCAGGTACAACTTAAATAACGTGGGGGATAAACAGCACCCCTGTAGGAAACCTTTTAATGTTTTGAATTTTCTTGATATTTCTGACCTAATTTTAATACAGCAAGTGTTATTTTTGTATATTTTTCTAATTATGTTGATCAGTGGATGTCGTATTGATATTTTTTTCCATGGCACCTCAACATCTTTCTTGGGACACTTTCATAAGTTTTTTCCAAATCAATCAACACTAATCCTATATCCTGTCCAGTAGCTTGGCATTTTTCCAGAATCTACTTGACCGTGAATATATGGTCAGTACAGGCAGTCCAGCTGTAAATCCACACTGCTCCTCCGAAATCCTTACTTCTTTCTCTAGTTTAGTTTTCCGTATCCCACTAAAAAGCTTTGCAATTGGGTTTAAAACACAGATTCCTCTGTAGTTTGGGCAATTTCATCTATCCCCTTTCTTAAACATAGAAGTGATGTATCCCAGTGTCATCTCTGTTGGTATTTTTTCTCCTATATATATTTTGTTAAATAGCCTCATGAGCAGTGAGATGATTTTTCCTCCTCTGTATTTTACCAGCTCCATGTTCATTCATCCAGGTCCCTTTCCATTTTTTACTTCTATTTCCACTTCTTCAAAGCTAATCCTTACTTTTTTTCCTGTCCAGGAAGTTTCAACTTCATTATCTCTAAATTCCTCCATTTTCATTCAGTAGTTCTCCATAATATCTATACCATTCTTCTAATTTTATTACACCCAGATTAACCTTTTGTTCGTGTGATTGACGCAAGCTTTTCAGCACCTTCCATGCTGCAGCAGATCTCTCACATCCTATCTTGCTGTTTACTTTCACGCAGGTTCTATCCCATGCCTTATTCTTTGCTTTGTCAATTTTAGTCCTTACTTCTTTATTTTTCTCCCTATAGATGCTCCTATTGTTATCACTTTTAGACTAAGCCATCTGAGGTATGCATTCTTTTTTCCTTTATCAATTCTTTTAACTCTGAATTCATCCAGGTACTTGGTGTCTTTTTATCCATTCTGCCCAATACTTCTCCTTCGATTTTCATTACTGTTGTTTTTAAGTGCTGATAAATGACATTTGTGGTTCAGTCTTCTTCTGTAGAGATCCATAATACTCTCCCCCTATAGGGATTCAATATTAAACCTATTATCAACAATTTGTACATCAGACATACCTCTAACGAGTTGAAAGACACAATGAGGTTAGGGGAAGGACCATACTACATGCTGTTGCACATCACTTGTTTCAAGTGTTGCCACTACACCTTGTTACAAAATTAATCTCACTGTTTCTGACAGACCTCGTATGTAATCTGTAATGGACTTTTTTTTTTTTTGAAGAAAAAAAATCAATTTAATATAAAAAGTGCCATCTGCATCAATATTTATAAAGCACAAAACTGTTTCTGCCACATCGTGGTGTTTGGAATTGTAACTTTCATTTTGAGATGTTTCCACAAGACATAGCACTACTAGTTCACCTATATTATGAAAACAATTAATAATGTCCAATCTGCTCTGCATGACACAAAGAAGATAATCACCAGAGAAGGAATATTCTCAATTCTTGACCTCCATAAGGAAATCATTGAATAATTTTCTCCAAAGTCAAAGCAATGGCTCTGACTCAAAGAAAAATCCTGGGTGCACTACTCGTCAAGAATATCATGCAGTAGTTTCTTATTGCAAACTGAACTATAGGGCACTATTAACAATTATTCGCTCCAAACACCTTGGGAGGAGTTGCACACTAGCAGTTTTTTGGGTGCCGGAGAGATACCTGTATATAAAAAAACCCTCTTCAATTTAATTTTTAATCAACTGCAATTCACAGTCATTACCTTCAAATAATTGACTCTTGACCAGTTCTATAATTAATGAAAAAATGGTTGAACTGAAAATTCTGCAAAGCATTTCCAATTTATGAAAAGGTGTAATGCTAAAAGCGACTTAATTTTTTTTTTTTTTTTTTGCCTCAAAAGATTTTTATACATTGTCCTGTCTGTCAATGTTATGGAAAAAGGAGTGCCCACTCCAGCAATCCTAATTAATTGAACTATTGTTTAAAAACGTTTCTTTAAGAACTTGTTTCCTGACATGGAGCTTCAGCTGCACATTGCACAGTAGCAATTCTGTTTTCAGTTTAGTTTTGGGTTCCAGACAGTTCTGCTTTACATACTGTTTATGTGCATTTTTTGTATGTGTGATTAACTTTAGTCTGCCATGTAGGTAGTTTCAACTTCTCTTTTTAAAAATGACCTCAAAAAAATTAAGTGAGTCGGCTTGTGCTAATACAACAAAGGTGAAACCTATCAGAAAACACTGTCGTTGGAAACTAAACTGGACAAACAAAAAAGACTGGATTCAGGAGAGCACAAGATTTAAACTGTATTTAGTGGTTTTGAGTAACTTGAAATTAGCAATATAGCAAGTTGTTATTGCAAATCATGTAAATCAGTATACATATAAGGTCCTGTAATTTTATTGTAAGTTTTCTTCCATTTTTGAACATGTACTGTATTTGTTTTATTGTATAATTTATAAAATAATATATTCTTGCTTATACTCCAGCACAAATACCAGGTCAGAGAAGTTTACAATAAATCATGAACAAAAATTGTTAATCATATTTAGGAGTCATTCAGGCTTGAACTATGGTCCACTCAAAGAGCATGTATTACTGCACTAATGCCTGTGAGCCCTTGTCCATGTCTTGTATTTAAAGTTTATATTTAAGGGTTTAAACACTTCACCATTTAATAATATTATATAAGGAAATGTATATATATATATATATATATATATATATATATATATAGAATCAAATTACTAAAGCGTAGAACTGTGATATTATAAGATTATATTAACCAATCAGATTAATGCCATCTGAGATAGAACATTACATCCTTCGTTAAATATATGCAGAAATGAAATAATGTTAAATTGTAAAAATGTAGAAGCCGTCCTGTAGTTTAAAATACCCGAAGCAATCCAAGAACAAAACTGGACCCTTGCAACAATGGTTAAACATAAATATTAAATTCAATAAAAACTATACATAATTAGCCAACCATGGGAAAAGATACTTTGCAAGGGACTTTGTCGAGGGCTAAACCCCTACAAAATACATAACCCATGGCTGGCAGAGCTATCAGTTTCTGTTGTCATCTGCCTGTAAAACTAGGACCGAAAGATGTCAAAATGGACACAATAAGTTAGGTAATAAATAATAAATTATAAATTAAGTAGCTTATTAATAATAATAAAATAAAATAATTTCTTTCTTGTCTATGCTTCAACTGGGTAAGGTAACGTATATTTAACGCCATTTTACCTTAGTGTTTTCACCATGGGTATATCTAACTCCCCATGACCATAACATTTTCACTATGAATATTGCCTATTTGGTGTGTAGGAATTTATATTAGGAATTAGCCATTCCGGTATTTCACTTTTCGATATATTTCTGTTATATATTACCATTTTTTTTATCGGCTCTTCTTTGCTGATATTATCTTACTATACCAGGATCCCTTTCTTATAGGGTTGGGAAGTTAAGCTCCCGGTTCCATCCTATGTACAATAGTATAAACGCTTTTCCTTCACATTTTACTATCTTATTCTTATTTTTCATACCTCATGAACTATTAGAGCAATTCGAGGGGGATTGAGGTACTATTACTTTAACTAGCCTTCTTTCCGTTCTCTTTTTGTTAGCTAATTTAGCTTATTATGTTTAGTAGATTTGCTTATTTACTATTTTGTTTCAGCTATCGGTCAGGCTAAATGTCATCCAGCCTGTCTTCTGCAAAATTACTATTAATAAGCTACTTAATTTATAATTTATTATTTATTACCTAACTTATTGTGTCCATTTCTACATCTTTCGGTCCTAGTTTTACAGGCAGATGACAACAGAAACTGATGGCTCTGCCAGCCATGGGTTATGTATTTTGTAGGGGTTTAGCCCTCGACAAAGTCCCTTGCAAAGTATCTTTTCCCATGGTTGGCTAATTATGTATAGTTTTTATTGAATTTAATATTTATGTTTAACCATTGTTGCCTAGGGTCCGGTTTTGTTCTTGGATTGCTTCGGGTATTTTAAACTACAGGATGGCTTCTACATTTCTACAATTTAACATTATTTCATTCCTGCATATATATAGTGGGATTTAACAAATTAAAAACATTTTGGATCACTGATGGTGAGATTTAATTATTTTTTTATACCAGTTTAAAAAAAACTATTACAGATTATGCATGAGTGAAAACCATATTTTTTTATGGGACTTCATTTTTGAAAATAGTTACTAATTTTAAAAATGATCAAAGACTATAACACGTATTAAAATACCACAGTGAACTTTAATATATGCTCAATATTTGCCTCAATTTCAGTTTGCGCCACTGATTATTTTTTAGTTGAAACTAAACAAGCTGTACAACCACTTTTGCAAAATTTTTCAATAAGGTTTTAATTGCTGCTTCATTTTCTCTTGCTCTATGAGACCGGAAGAAAGATAGTCAGGAATATATATATATTTTTTTGAAAAACATGACTGCTGTTTCAAAAAATGCATGTTCTTGTTTTCCAAACAGTGAACAGCAAATAAAGGATAAAAATTTTAAGCACTCCATTTAAACTATTCTTGGCTTTTTTCCAAAAAATAATGAGTGTTGCATGCAATGGTCCAGCACATTTGCTGACAAAACCTGTACATGTACCTGATAGTCAACAGAAAAACTGAATTTAAATGTTACTTAAGTATGATATTCATTATTGATTTGCATCAATTTTTAAATGGAGAAGTACAGCCATAAAAAATTTCCTTACAATTCTATGTTTGCACACCAAGTGTGGAACATCATCATCATCATCATCAGCCATTTTCAATCCACTGCAGGATGAAGGCCTCTCCAGCAACTTTCCAGTTCCTTTGTTTTGAGCACTGGCCATCCATTTACTACCCAAAAACTCATGAATTTCATCTATCCATCTCCGCCTTTGTCTTCCAGGTTTTCTTCTAGCTCCTCTTGGGTACCATTCTGTTATTTTCTTAGTCCAGCTGTCATCATGTCTTCGGGCTATGTGTCCTGCCCAAGACCATTTTAGTTCTTTAGCTTTGATAAGAATGTCCTTTACTTGAGTTTGCTTCCTAATCCATGTGTTTCTCTTCTTATCTAACAGTCTGATTCCCAATATAATTCGTTCCATTCTTCGCTGTGTAGTTCTCAGCTTCTCTTCCATTCTTTTGGTGAGTGCCCAAGTTTCAATTCCATATGTCACTTCCAGTGTGGCACATACTTGTTCCTAAGTTGAATTTTTGTTTCAACAAATATTTGATTTCCTTCATAATGCTGAGTTTTCTGAAAATTATTGTTTTGGAAATTAAAACTACTATTACAAAGATATTATTTGAAAATCAGGGTAATAAAATTATAAAGCATCTAATTTCAACTATTTTCCCATTTAGATTATTTGGGGTCGTGGAATCAATTTTTTCTAGTTAATGTATTTTTAGTTATAAAAAGTTCAACTGTATATTTCTGATAAAATTAAATAACTTTTACTTACGGAAGCTTTATCTAGCACCTTGATAGAGTGTGGTTCAGCAATATTATGCTCTAGAAGTGCCTTCTCAAGTGTTCTCAGAGGGAGGTTTTCCCATGTGTCAAGTACAACTAGATCTATATCACTATAAAATTCAAAGGGAGATTGTTAATAATTTTAAACTATAGCATCTTAAAGTATTAATTATAATGCCATTTTAGTTAGTTTTAAGATTAATACTGACATGAATTATACCGTTTTCAAAACCTGCATTCTAGTCTTTTTTTTTAATTTTATCATTCAAACTTCAGAGTACTGAAGTTTGAATGATAAAATTATAATCCAAAACTGCAGTCAGATAAATATTTCTAAAATATAAAGTGCAGTGGATTGCATTCCATAAGTATACTGAAGAGTGAGAATCATCAACTTTACAGGTAAAAATAGGGTTCGGATTCAACAGTAAGTATACAGCTGCTTCAAATAACAAGACAATTGTGAACTTAGTGTATAAGAGTCTACCCACTTCTCTCGCACAACATATCTTAAAATGATATCTTTCAGTGGACAAAATAATGGTTCATATGGACAAAAGTTTGAAGAAAACACAGATCATGTAAAATCATAAGAATATGTAAAATTATTTAGTGATTGGGAAATTCCATCTTCACATGGCATATACACAACACTTACCTATATATATTATTTGACTGACTATTCTACATCTTATGAAACAACGATAATGATTCTAAACGTAATTAAAATGGGAGAGTAAATCAAATGCAGAGAGCACTGTTGCATTTAGTCATGTGACATACACAAGGTGGCATACATTTAAATTGAAAGAAAATAACTGTACAATAGACATGTCTAAACATTTTCATTCAGGAGCCAAAGAATGACCGACTACGCAAAACAATTCCACTTATTCATGGAGTTGGACTCTTTGTCCAGAATAAAGAACTCTTGTCAAAGAGTTCTTTCTGTGTGCTAGGTGCAGAAAGCATCAAGAAATTAGGCACTAACTAGGCATTCTGATGGGCATCTATGAGAATTTGAAGAGTAGGGTGATGCCCTCGAAGAAATTAAAATGGGGGACCCATCAAACTCTCAGCTGCCCAACTCAACACGAGAGCTCGCTCTTGTGCACAAGGCAACCTTCAGGGCAGAACGCACTGGTCCAACAGGAGCTAGATATTGTCAGTGACTCTATTGTCAGGGAGAAGGGAAATACATGTGCAAAAAGGATAGGTGGAATAGGACCAGTGTTTGTAGAGAGGAGCAGGCATTCTGTGTGTTATCAGACACTCAGTTTAAAACACTGATGGATCCAATATCTTTCAATTTCAGAAGATTTAGAAGAAGTCCGGTTGGCCTCCCTCCCTAAAATCCACTCATGCACACCTAATCGATGGTAAGCCCTGTTACATCACTTAGGTGACAACAAACGTGTAGAGTGGTTCTCTTCAACACGCCTGGTTAACTTTGAGGAGGAAAAGACCAAATCCTCCAGCACATGACAGCACGATGAAACAAATGGCCCTCAGTCCCCAGCAGCTTTCACTCCCCTCTTATGGCAGCGAGAGGATCAGAGTGGAAGCAGAGGGTGCCAAGAATCTCTTGGTACAACAAGGCTGCCATGCACGGAAACTGAACTTCGCCTGTAACAAAATAAGATTGCTCATCGGTGAAGACATGATATTAGAGGCTGGAAAAGGAATTAGAAAATGTCAATTGGAATATCACCAGTTTGGCCAAAACAACAAGAAATGAATCACTTATAAGTTTATAAATTGGAAATCTGCAGTACACCAATGGAAAAGTGAAAGGAGCAAAGGTGGAGTTCGCTTTCTGGTCCAAGATATAAAAAACAACACTTTGGCATTCAAAAGTACATTACCAAGAGTGTCAAGACTACTACTCAGGATTTCTAAGAGGTACAAGCTAAAGGTTATAATGATTTATGCACCAACATAGAGCCAGCATGATGAAGAGGTTCAAGAAATGTACACCAAAATAGTCTTCTAGATGAGCAGAAAACCTATTACACTATCATTATGGGGGACTTCAATGCTAAGGATGGAAAGAGATAAAACAGTGCAGAAAGGAGAACTAAAGGAAATTTTGGAATTGGTGAAAGAAACCCATAGGTAAAAAGAAATCCAAAGAACAAAATATTAGTCAAGAAACGTTTGTCACGATGAACCGAAAACGACATGTGAAGAACAAGATAAACACTGACAAGGACAAAATTGAGTATACTGAGTTATGCAAAGCCATTAGCATTAGTAGAGGCATATGATGCAAGAAAGCAAGCTTATTCAGCATCAGCCAAAAAAAAAACAAAAAAAAAAAAAAAACACACACACCACTCCCATTTCACCCCTCCGTTCGTTCGAAATACCTGTCCAGTTCAGCCTTAAATTTGTTTAGGCTATCAACTTCAACAACAAGTGATGGAAGTCGGTTCCACCAACCAACCACCTGCTGGCCAAAGGCAAATTTCCGCACATCTATCCGACATCCGTCCTTCCTCAATTTGAATTTATGCCCTCTGAGGTGATTATTCTGAGCAAGATGAAGAATCCCATTGGCATTGAGCATGCTCAAACCATTCAAAACCTTATACACCTCTATCAGATCACCTCGCCGGTGCCTAGTCTCCAGACTGTAATTGCAAAACTTAAGCCTTTCTTCGTAAGAGCAACCCTTTATTCCATTCACTAATCTTGTTGCCCTTCTCTGTACCCGTTCCAGCAGCTCTACATCCTTCTTGAAATGAGGCCTCCAGACCTGCATACAGTACTCAAGATGTGGCCTAACCATTGCCTTATACAAGGGAATAATCACCTCCTTATCCCTGCTAGAAAAATTCCTGTATATCATTGACAAGACACCATGAGCTACTCTTGCAGCTCGTCTGCACTGCTCAGAGAACTTCATATCTGCCTGCACAATTACCCCCAGGTCCTTTTCATTCTCCACCACTGTCAGTGTAGTACCGCAGAGTTGATACGTTGCTCTGTGGTTACTGTTTCCCATATGTAGTACTTTACATTTGTCAATGTTAAACTTCATTTGCCACCTCTCAGCCCATCTGTTCAACCTTTCCAGATCCTGTTGCAGCAGCATAGCATCAGTAGTGTCCTTAACAACCCTGCCAACCTTTGTATTATCTGCAAACTTGGACATTAAACTTGATATACCATCATCAATATCATTCATAAACACCGAAAACAACAACGGACCCAACATTGAACCCTGAGGAACTCCACTAATAACATTAGTCCACGTTGAGCAGTGTCCATTGATTACCACTCTCTGTCTTCTGCCACTCAACCATCCCCTTATCCATAGCAGCAATTTGCCTCCAATGCCACACTGCTCCAATTTGTGCAGCAGTCTTCCATGTGCAACAGTATCAAAAGCCTTTCTAAGATCCAAATATATAATATCAAAGTTATTCTCTGCATCCAGTTCTTTTGTGACTACATCATAGTATCCAATCAAATTGGTCAGGCAAGACCTGCCCTTAACAAAACCATGCTGTGTCTGAGCTATAACTGAATTCTTGTCTAGATGATCCTGCAGTGCTTCTTTAACCAGTGCCTCCATTAATTTACCTGGAACAGAAGTTAAACTAACAGGTCTATAATTACTTGTGTCAGCCTTTGATCCTCCTTTGTGAATTGGGGTTACATTTGCACATCTCCAGTCTATGGGTACCTCCCCTGAGTCCAAAGAAGCTCTCATAATTATGGCTAGGGGTTTGCTTACTTCCTTTGCTGCCTCCTTTAATATAACTGGATAGATCCCATCCACCCCAGGTGCCTTTTTTATGTTTATCCTCGACAAACTCTCCTCCACTTTCCTCTCAGTTATTACAAAATCATCTAGCTCACTGCCAACGTTTAATTTACCTACGTCATTCTCCTTCCTGAATAACTCCTCATGCGTGAATGTAGATGCAAAATACTCGTTTAGATTGTTAGCCACCTGAGCAGGATCCTCAACTGTTGAACCATCAATATCCAGTGGACCAATCTGATTCATCCCTTTCCTTCTTGAGTTTAAATAGGTAAAGAACTCTTTTCTGTTTTTCTTTGCATCCTTTGCCAAGGATTTTTCATAGTCTGCCTTTGCCTGCCTAATCTCTTTTGTGACTTGGTTACAGACCAACTTATATCTATCATAGGCTTCCATGTCACCCATTAATTTGTATGTATTCCATGCATTTTTCTTCTCTGCCACATGTCTCATTAGTTCATCTGACAACCATTTAGGCCTAAACCTTGAACAATATTTCTTAGTTGGTATGTAAAGCCTGGTAGCTTCCAAGATTAGTTCCTTGAATGCTTCCCATTTTGAGTTTGCTGTTGGTAACATCATCAGTTGGCCCCACTGTATAGAATTTAAATACTGTCTCAGACCATCATAGTCGCCTTTACGAAAACAAAAACCCTTCCCTTTACCTCTGATGGTAGTTACCTCCTTGAGTAAATCCCACTTCAACACACTGTGATCACTGCCACCTAGTGGTTCATTTATCTGCAGATTCTTAATGCATGAAGAATCACTACTGTTAATCAGATCAAGAGTATTGCTCCCTCTTGTTGCCGCACGAACATGCTGATGTAGACAACAATCATCCAATAAATCCACAAAAGCCTTGCTAGTGTGTGAGTGACCAACCCCCAAATACCAGTCAATATCTGGGAAATTAAAATCCCCCATTATAAGACTCTCTGATTTACTGGCCCACTCTATTTCCCTGTACAATAACTTATTATACTCATCAGAGTCATTAGGCCTATAGCACACTCCTACTCTCAATTTTGATTTCCCTATGCTTATGTCACACCAAACTGACTCGACACTGCCCTGTCCATCGATGTCGACTGGCTTCACTTCCTTGGATTTTATGTGTTTCTTAACTAATAGCATAACCCCTCCTCCCCTCCTGTCCTGTCTATCCTTTCTATACACATTGTATTTCCCAAATTCCAGTTCCGCATTCCTTATATCTGTGTGACACCATGTCTCTGATATCCAAACAATATCTGCCTTTGATGTTTTGAGCAATACCTCAAATTCATCAAATTTATTTACCAAACTCCTAGCATTGGTGTACACGCAGGTATACATGCACCTGTTTCTATTCCTAGCTACCCTAACACAACCCATGTGTTTACTTGTACCGCAATGACTCCCAGCAGTCTCTGAAATATCGCGCATCTTGTTTTTCAGGCTTCTGCTCATTTCAATAGAAGCAGTGCAAGAATCACATTCACCTCTGCCAGTGGCTACTGTTAATTTATTAGTCCTTGTATCCCCCCCCCCCAACTAGCAGTTTTCCGAACCTCCTATCATTGCCTCGACAGCATCAGCAAAAATTCTTGCACCCTTTCTATTTAAGTGTATCCCATCCCTGTAGAAGCAATCTCTCCTGTTAACAAGTACAGTCCAGGCTGAAAAAAATTCTACCCCTTGAGCCTTGCACAATCCCTCCAGGGCCGAATTGATCGACAAGGCTCTCATCATATACTCCCTCCTATCATGTCTGGGCAGAATTGCAGACACTTTCAAATTCAACCCTAATTCACGGCTTTTTTTCAACAGTGACCTGTACTTGCTAAGTAATTCCGCCGGTCTCCTACTCTTAATATCATTAGTGCCAATGTGTACAACTATATCACCTTTTGTGCCCTTAAAAGATGATATCTGCTCTACAACGTAATCAATCTTTGCCCCTGGCAGACATACCCTGGTCCTGTACCACCTATCCTTTTTACAAAACATGTTCCCCGTTTCCCTGACAATAGAGTCACCAACAACTACTAGTTCCTGTGGGACCAGCGCATTCTGCTTTGGGGGTTGTCTCTGTGTCACGCAATGCCCAAGTGCAAGCTCTGGCGTTGATGTGGGCAGCTGAGAGCTTGATGGGCCCCCTCAATTTAGATCCTTCGAGGGCATCCACCCTGTCCTTCAAGCTCTCATATAGGCCCATAACAAAGCTGAGTTGTCACCTGATTTCCTTACACTCCTTATATCGCGCACACACAAAGACATCCCCCGTGGCAATATCATGTCTCGTACCCGATTGCTCCACAAACATCAAGCAAGCAGTGCATTTTAAAAGACTGTGATTCAGAGGGCAACTGCCCCCCTCAGTTCACCCCTGAGCCACAGCACTCCCATTAGCTTGAGCCTTTTGCTTTGCTGCTCTGGTCTGAGTCATGATTCCGATTTAATTCAATAAAATTTCAATTTCAGAACAAAATTAAATCCTTAAGTTATATCCCAAAACAGTTAACGCTATATTTATTTTTTTCGGTATCGAGTGTTTTCTACGAGTTCCCTTTATACAACTTCCGTATCACGTGTAGCACTATAGTTATGTATTAATTATTTGTTACGGTTAGGTCGTTATATATATAGAGAGAGTTAAAAGTACAATTTAATTGACAATAAAGTTTATCAAGATTAATAGATTTACTGATTAATTGACAATATTATATTATGCACTATACTACAATAAGCTTATGCTAACTCCGCCATGGACGGTCCCAAGCCCGGCTGCGAAAGGAGGAGGGTGGTCATCCTGCCGAAATGACCAGAACCGGGAAACCGGGGAAACTAGGCAAGAAACCGCATGAAATTCGGAACAAGCTCTTACAACAATGTTACCGCATCCGGGGTAGCCGATGCGCCAGCACTGGGGACCCAGGGTACTGGTGTGAAGTGGACCACTGGCCACAGAACAAGCTGTTATAACAATGTTACCGCATCCGGGGTAGCCGATGCGCCAGCACTGAGGACCCAGGGTGCTGGTGTGAAGTGGATCACTGGCCACAGCAATAAGCTTACTACGCCGAAAAGGACAATTAACATTGGCGAATGGAATGTTCGAACAGGGCACCACGTTGGACAAAAGGAAATCATTGCCCAAGAACTACTTAGGTGCAAGATATCAATCGCGGCATTATCCGAATTAAGACTCACCGGGTCTGGAACGATGATCATCCAACCACCAGCACCTAATGAAGCGGTTATGCTATTCTACTCTGGTGGTGAGAAACGAGAAGCAGGAGTGGGCTTTATGGTCGATGCTCAGGCCACCAGTAGTGTGATCGCTTTCCAACCAATATCGGACCGCCTGGCAGTCCTTACTGTCAAGGGCACCATCAAGACCCATATTATCTCTGCCTATGCGCCAACTGAGATTAGCCTAGACCCGACCAAGAATGACTTCTACAACCAGCTCCAACATACGCTGGATTCAATTCCGCAGACAGAAGTGATCATCCTCGCAGGGGACTTTAATGCCCATATTGGCGTGGACAGATCTGGTTGGGAAACAACAATGGGCAAGTTTGGCCATGGGAAGATCAATGACAACGGCTTACGTTTGTTGTCCTTTGCCGCATCTAACAACCTGATCATTGGAAACAGCCATTTCCAGCACCCTCAAAAACATCAACTTACATGGCGAAATCCATCTGGCAAGGACTCAGCAATCCTGGACTACATTTTGATCAATGCCAGATTTCGCTCATCACTCATGGACGTTCGTGCCATGAGGGGACCTGATTGCGGATCTGATCACTACCTCATCCGGGCTAAGGTGCAGCTCAAATTACGGCATGCAAAAAGATAATCTCGGCCAGCCAAGCTGGACTGGAGGCAGCTAATGAATGCTGCCAACAAACAGGCATATCAGATCGCCCTATCCAACCGCTTCGAGATGCTGGCTGTGCCCGAGGATATAAATGAAGAAGAAAAGCAGATCTCTGATGCCATCCTGGAATGTGCCAAGCCCCTATGTCCACCTGCCCGACGTCGAACGCAACCATGGATATCAGACGAGTGCCTCGACCTCGTGGATAAATGGAAACAGGCAAAGTTGGTCGACTTTGAACGGTACCGGCAGCTAAACCGAGAAGTCCGACAAAGAATGACAGCTGAAAGAGAAGCATACTGGAACCAAGTGGCAGACGATCTTGAAGTGGCGGCATCCAAAAACGAGTACCGCACTCTCTACCGCACCCTCAGATGTCTGAGTGGAAAGACCAAATTGACTAGTGACAACATCAAGAATGCTGATGGGACCTTCGTGCGATCACCATCCGAACGCCTGCAACGGTGGAGTGAATTCTTCAAAGCTTTGTATAATCACGACCCACCTCAGGGACCGCCAGCAACAGCACTCTCGATCGACCCCCCTGAGGTCTCCATGGTCGATGTTGAGCCTACAGTAGAAGAAGTGAAAGCAGCCATACAATCCCTGAAGAATGGCAGGGCACCAGGAGTGGACCAAGTCACCACAGAAGCGATCAAAGCCGGGGGAGATGTACTGCTTCGCCGACTACACTCACTTCTCAAAACCATCTGGTGCACTGAACAAATTCCGTTAACATGGAGGAAAGCCATTATCGTACCGATCCACAAGAAAGGTGATAACCGGGACTGCAAGAACTACCGTGGCATCAGCCTCCTTTCCATCATCGGAAAGGTCTTTATGAAGATCATCCAGTCAAGACTGCAAAAACATCGCGAGCAAACCAGTCGAGAAGAACAGGCAGGATTTAGACCCGGGCGAGGATGCTGTGATCAAATCTTTGCCATTCGTCAGCTGATGGAGGAGAGGATCCGGTGTGGACAGCGAACCGTCATTGTTTTCATTGACTTTAAGTCTGCTTTCGACTGTGTCCACCGGCCTGCCTTATGGAAACTACTAGAGGTTGAACATGTACCTCGAAAAGTCATCACACTCCTCCAAACTGCATACAACGGTTTAACCAGCCAGGTGCGCATCCAGAATGATTTATCTGAGGAATTTACCATCCAAACTGGAGTCCGCCAAGGGGATGTAGCCTCCCCGTTGCTTTTCAACATCGTGGTCGACGCCATTATGAGGCAAGCATTCAGAAACAGACAGGGCATACAATATGACAAGGATCACTATGTGACTGACCTGATGATAGTGCTATCCTTGCCGGTAACGACGCTGAAGCCACGGACATCCTCTACGACATTGCCCGCATTGCCCGGCCATACGGTTTGAAGATCAATGCTGGTAAGACAAAGGCCCTGACAACAGATGGGTCGCAAGCCACCATCTATCTCGAAGGCGTCCAGATCGAGCAAGTGCAGGACTTTAAATACCTTGGGTCGCTGGTCCAGGAGAAGAAAGTTGCATCCACCATGGAAATCCACAGCAGAATTGGACAGGCGGCCACTGCGTTCGCCTCGCTCAAATGGTGTCTGTGGAAGAGGACCAACATTTCCACAAAGACTAAAATCCGACTCTTCCGGACTTTGATCCTGCCCATTCTTCTTTACGGATCGGAAACATGGATTTGTCTCAAGTTAGATTTGAACAAACTTGAGGTATTCCAAATGCGATGCCTGCGGCAGATCTTGGGCATCTCTCTTCGCGACCGCATCACTAATGATACCATCCGCGCCAGATGCCAACAGCAACCAACCATTGCCGACCAAATCCAGAAGCGAAGGCTCAGATGGTTTGGCCACGTATGTAGAATGGGCACGAACAGAATACCATCCACACTCCTTTGGAGACAACGACCCACCCAATGGAGCATCCAACGGACCGCGCCTAGGAAAACGTGGGCCAAGCAAGTGGAAGATGACTTGAAGAGCCGACGTCTCGACCTTAACCAGGCCAGGACTGAAGCCATGGATCGTAAGGTATGGAAGAACATCACAGAGCAAGTCCGAAACCCTGCGGCACCTACAGCAGCATACTGGTTGCGTGGCCAACCGCCTCCCCCAGCTGCCAGCTAAGGACCAAAGAAGAAGAAGAAGAAGCTTATGCTATCGTGTAAAAATGGTGGGAATTCACGAACGGTACTTCTAGGACTCGTAAGTATTGATTAGCTTCCAAATCTCGCTATCTCAATTTAGAATAAACTAAGGATCCTGACTAGGTCTATAATCTACTTATAGAAGATAATTTGATATAACAATTGGTTAATAAATCGACTAAATTTGGTTAAAAAAAAATTCAATTTGTAACATGTGGATTTGATACCATTACCGATACTAAGTAATACCTGCAAAATCTCTGTCTAAGTTAAACTTTAAACTAAGTATTGTAACTAGGAATATAAAGCTACTCTAGAAAATAAGTTAATATGCCAATTTAAGCTAATAAATCAGGAAAAACTTCTCTGTTCCAAGAGCGTCAAAGAGCTTCGTCCGCACAGGCTACTCACAGGCACAGGCCATTAGAAAGACTCAGAGGACATAAGATTTAGCACAAGAAAAATAGAACCAGCATTAAGGGAAAACAAAGGAATTAAATCAGCAGCCATGAACAGTAATAAAAAAAGACAAATGACACTGAAACTGAAGAATAGCAATGGCGTACTTATAAATAGCAGAGAAGGCATAATTCAAATAGCAGAAGACTACTATACAGAATTATACAAGGAGTGAGGGAATGATGCCAGCAGTTTTTTTTTTTTATTTTGTTATTTGGTTTTTAGGAGCATTAGCAACTAAGACCATATTGCTCTGGGGATATGTGGTGGTAATTCCCTGACCTTTCCGCATCCTCCATATTTGGTGGTCACGGGCTCGAACCCCGGTCTAATCAAGAAGAATGTGCTACGCACTGCTGCTCCTGTCCACCTGGCTATGGAGGCGCCATGCCAGCAGTGGGGAAGATGGATTGCTAATTAGTAACACATGCGACATACCCGATATCCTTTCTGATGAAGTAGAACATGCGTTGAAGAAAATGAAGAACCAGAAAGCCCCGGGGGGATGATGAAGTTACTGTAGAGTTGTTAAAACTGGGATAAAGAGACATGACACAAAAACTGGTAACTCTTCACAAAATGCATTAGAAAAGGTATGACAGCTAAGGAGTGGAATAATGCAATCATAGTTTTGCTGCATAAAAAAAGAAGATAAATCAGAAATTATAGTCCAATTAGCTTGTTATTGCACATCTACAAGTTGTTCACAAGGGTCATTACCAACAGATTAGAAACAATAGATTAGATGAGAATTAGCCGAAAGAGCAAGCTGGCTTTAGAACAGGATTCTCAACTATGGATCACCTTTACATAATATTTGCTTTGAAATGGAGAAAGCAAATGAATATAAAACAACATTATACCCGGCATTTCTGGATTATGAAAAGGCATTTGACTCCATACAGCATAAGGCAATGTTTCGGGCACTGGAAATACAAGGCATAGATACCCCATATATTATGATTTCGAAGAAAATATGAGAACACTACCTCCTTCATTACACTAGACAAAGACAGTAGCAAATTTAAAATTGAGAAAGGAGTTCGACAAGGAGATACAATATCTCCAAAGTTGCTTACTGCTGCCCTTGAGGAAGCTCTCAGAAGATTAGACTGGTCGCAGAAAGGAGTCAATGTGAATGGAGAGTACATAAACAATTTGATTTTCAGATGACATTGTGGTCATAAGCCACGATCCCAAAGAATTAGAGGAAAATCTTAATCAGTTATGCAGAGTTAGTAAGGATTTTTGACTAAAGATGAATATGGCCAAAACAAAAGTAATGATGAACAAGTATACCAGAGAAAGGGATATAATGATTGAAGGAGCAGTAATTGAAAAGGTGGATTCATATAGTTATCTGGGACAAGTCATTCACAAGAAGAGCTGTTGAACCAGCAAAGGATAGGGGAAGGTAACCTCGACTCAAATCCCTGGTCTCTCAGGTTGAGGGTTTGGGCTAGCACCCTGGCAATGTTTTACTACTAAAAATACCATTGTTACAAAAAAGCAGGACATAATTAAAAGAGAATGACCTATGTGCAGTTTGTTTGTTTATGGGCTTTACAGTGCAAGGATCTATGCACAGAAAGAGGAAGATTTGTATTGGTACATGGAATGTTGGAAGCTCACAGAAGACACAAGAGATAGTTGCAAAATATAAAGAGAGATGCACCTAATAAAAAGAAAAAGAACAGATTGGAGATTATGCTCCTTACTGGAGTGGGGTTCAAAAATCAGAAAGATCCAAAGTAGTTATTGGTGTTTTAGTGGGTAATACACTAGAAGGATTTGTTTGGAGCTATGATCACATTAATGAAAGATACATCAAAATCATTATCAACATACATGGCCAGGAAATGGTTTTGTTGGGCATATGTGCACCTGTAGATGATGTGCCTGATGTTGAAAAGGATAAAATCTACCTTATGATTTATGAACAAATAGATTTGGTTAAGAAGAATCAACAAATTGTTTAGCAGGAGATCTAAATGGTTGTTGGTTCAAAAAAGAATGACGATGTAGTGGGAAGCTTTGGTGAGGAGACTGTGAATGACAACGGCAAGAGGCTTCTCGATCTCTGCAAACAGTACCACCTGAAAATTCTAAACACCTTTTTTTCAACACAAAAATATCCATAGATATACATGGGAGCGACCATTCCTTCAGCAGAAACCGATCATAGACTAAATAATTTTTTTGCCAGAAGTCAGAATGGACAACAAAAGACAGCAGGCTAATAAGAGGAGCCAACCGTGGTTCGAATCATTACCTGGTGATTGCGGATATATTTTTCGAATACCAGAAGTGTCAAATGAGACCTAATACTACCATTCAAGACAATAGGGTAATGCAGGAAAATATTACATAAATTGGAACTATTATCTCACAACAGTATTAAAGATCTTTACCAGAGAAGACTTCAGAACCATCTGTCTCACATTAAAACTGCCATACACAAGGCAGCTAACAAAGAAATTAGCCAAATGGATAACAAATATAAACAACAGTATTGGTGGAATGAGGAGGCAGCTGGGTTGGTGAAAGAAAAAAAAAAAAAAAAAAAAAAAAAGCCTATAACAAATGGCTAATGAACAGAAATTAGGAAAATAGAGAAGAATACAAAAGGTATAATAGAGCAGTTAAACGGAACATTGCTGAATCCAAGAATGTGGCATGGGAGAAAAGATGTAAAGAAATTGACAGCTCGTTATGAGGAACACAACCATCCGAAGCTTGGCGGAGCTTGAGAACACTGAAAACAAATGAATCTCAATCGAATAAAAATTTTGTTATGCCAATATTGATGTCAGATAAAATGTAGTTACCCACATGACTCATTCACACTACTAGGAGTCTATCTTATATTTTTCTCAATGGGGCAATCTGGGGATAAGATTCCACTCAGTCTTTTGGTTTCAATGGAGATTTTAAAAGAAGTTTCAGCAAGGCCTCCTTCCACTGGACTGGAAAGCCCACATCTTGCAGACATGAATCAAAGATGACTTGGAATCGATCTGAAACTTCACTTGATTACCTCACTCTCAATACAGTCCATTCCTGGACATTTGTTTCTGATCTCGGAAATAGCAGTTTCTAACTCATCAAGTTGAAAGTCACTCTGATCTCCCTCACTTTCATAACAATCATTTAACTCCATTTCCAGGTAGTCCTCAGGTCCAGTGTCAGCATCTACCTTTAAGTCAGAATTACTTAACAGATGATCGAAAATAAGCTTCGCACTTTCTTCCCAAGATATTAAACTTCAACCATTAACATGAATAGAACAGGTTACGCCTCCAACAGGGTGTCAACTTGTTAGTACAAATCTTATAAACTATATTCCAGGGGGTCGTTATTACCACAGAATCTCACCAGTTCTTTCCAAGCTTTATATTTTTCCTCCACAATCATATGAGTATATTTTCTATGTAAAAGTTGGTAGTCATTCTTCACAGTAATTTGCTCATTTCTTCCCCAACGTTTACTCTGTTGGAACAACTTTCTCGCCCAATTTGTTTCTTTACGCAAATACACCAATTCCACTGCTTACCACTTTACTAAAGCAAGCATATTTATCCTGATGGCATCTCACTGAAGCTGCAGATGAATCAACTAACCAATTCTGCAACAATCATACTGCATCGCATCCCACCACAGAACCCAATAGGTTTTCTATCATTTCATCAACCTTATCCCGAAGTTGCTCATTGAAGCTGGTCCTAACATAAGCAGGACAACAAATAGCTCACTTCCTAACCCGAAACATAATTACCGGATGTTCACTGGATATTTTCTGGCTCAACCAACCAATTATTGATGAAACCTGATCTCTGCATGACGGATAATGTGATATCAATGTTAGATTCTCTATTTGCATTCCAAAAAACTGTGTTCTGATATTTCAGGAATCATAATCTTCCGAACAGGGAGTCTTATTTTTATGAAGCACTTTTTTTTAAAAGAAATAGGGGCAAACTATTCCAGTAATCCAGTTTTGAAGCGTATTTTATTTCTGATTACGAATCCTTGGCCAAGGATGCAAAGAAAAACAAGAAAGACTTCTTTACTTATGTAAACTCTAGAAGGAGGGGATAAATCAGATTGGTCCATTTGGGGTTGGTGGTTCGACTGTTGACGATCCTGCTCAAATAGCTGACAAACTGAATGCGTATTTTGCATCTATATTCACACATGAGGAATTCTGTAAGGAAGGGGAGGACAGAAGTTTACTAAACTCTAAGAGGGAGCTAAATGATTTTGTAATAACGGATAGCAAAGTGGAGAAGAAATTGTTGAAGTTAACATAAAAAAGGCACCTGGAATCTATACAGTTATATTGAAGGAAGCAGCAAGGGAAGTAAGCAAACATTTATCCACAATTACGAGAGCATTCTTAGATTCAGGGGAGGTCACGACGGACTAGAGATGTGAAAATGTATCCCCAATTCACAATGGTGGTTCAAAGGGTCACGCAAATAATTATAGACCTGTTAGTTTAACTTCTATTTCGGGGAAAATAATGGAGTTAGTGGTTAAAGAAATGATGCAGGATCACTTAGACAAAACCGTGGTAATGGTTCAGATACAGCATGGGTTTGTTAAGGGGAAGTCTTGTCTGACCAATTTGATTGGATACTAAGATGTGGTCACAAAGGAACTGGATTCAAAAAATAATTTTGATATCATATATTTGGATTTCAGGAATGCTTTTGATACTGTTGCACATGGAAGACTGCTGTGTAAATTGGAGCAGTATGGTATTAAGGGAAAGTTGCTGCAATGGATAAAGGGATGGTTCAGTGGGAGACAGCAGAGAGTGGTAATAAATGGACACTGCTCTATGCGAACTAATATTATTAGTGGGAACCCCCAAGTTTTGGTGCTGGGCCCATTGTTGTTTTGTGTATTTATTAATGACATCAATGAAGGTATATCAGGCTTAATGTCCAAGTTTGCAGATGATATAAAGATTGGAAGGGTTGGTAATGATAATAAAGACAGTATGCTACTGCAACAGGATCTAGAAAAGTTACGTGGATGGGTTGAGAAGTGGAACCTGAAGTTTAATATTGACAAATGCAAAGTACTGCATATGGGTAGCAGTAACTCAAAGAGAAATACCAACTGTGTTGTACTACACTCATAGAGGTGGAGAATGAAAAAGACCTGGGAGTAATTGTGAAGTCGAATATGAAGTTCTCTGAGCAGTGCAGACGGGCTGCCAGAGCAGGTATGGAGTTTTGTCAATGATATACAGCAGGCCCCCATTATAACGCGGTTCGCTCTACGCTGATTCACTATAATGCTATTCTTATATTATAACCCGTATCTGACTATAACGCTGTCACAGATCACTATAACGCTCTTTTACAGATTGCATTTTTGGCATATTTAATGAAATCGTTTCATTTGATGGAGTCAAGAGCTTGAAAATGAATAGCAAAACAGCATTAAAACGTTTCCCACACTCAGTGAAATTTTCTCGCACGTTAATTTAATTGCAGTACAGTGACTTGTTACATAGTTCCGAGATCAACATTTTAAAAAATGATCAAGTTTGTAATATTTGCGTTATATACATTTATCCGAAGTCTAGTCATCACTCAATACCGTATTAGACATCGTGCGAAAGGGACAGTTTACTTGAACAGTGTATCATAATTAATGCAACCAACGCAGTTACATTTTCGAAGAGTTAATAATGGCCCCGATAAGAATGAAAAAGCAAGAATGTCTGGGCGCAGTACGAATATAAATGTAAGAAAAAGACTGAATTTGAAAATTAAATTAGACGTTTTGAAGCGAATCGATTCCGGTCAACGACAAGCAGATGTGTGCCATAATTTAGGACTTACAAGTTTAACTGTAAGAAAAATTATAAAAAAATAAAGAATTAATTCTTTATTTTTTTATAATTGTTCCCCTGCAAGCAACTAGGGCTAGGCCGACTATTAGGATTGAAATGGAAAGACGTTAACTAATTTTATTGAAGATAATATCCAATGCAGAATTCAGTTAAGTTAAATATTACAAAAAAAAAAAAAAAAAAAAAAAAGAGAGAGAGAGAGAGAGATTAGCCAATATGATGATCTGAAGAAAACTCGCCTTAAAAAAAAAAAAAAAGTGGAACCATTTAAAACTGGTAAGGGTTGGTTGAATAGATTTAAAATCTAGGGAGAAGCCGCAAGTGCAGATCAAGGAGCCTAAACTTTCAAAAAAGAACTTAAAATTATTGAAGAGGGGTATTATGTGGTATACTTCTCAACAAGTTTATAACATAGATGAAGCAGGACTTTTGCGGAAATGAATGCCTAAAAGAAGTTTCATATTGAAAGAAGAAAAAACATGGCTGGTTCCAAAGCGGCGAAGGATTGGGTGACTTTATTGTTGGGTAGTAACGCTGCAGGGGATTTAAAATTAACACCCCTTTTAGTTTATTTAGAAGAGGGCCAACCCAAAATCGACACATTTTTCATGATTAAATTAAATCAATTAAATTCATGATTTTAATTGGAATTTTAAGTTTAATTTTGATACGTAAGTAGTTACCACATAGTTATATAAGTATGTAATGCAGAATGTTTTATATGTACAAATATTTTAATATTAAATATTTTGACCGACATCTGTGCATCTTTTCACTACCGTTTATTATTGATTAGGAAATATCCTATGGCGCTGATGTTATTCGTTACCTTACGGGAATACGGCGCTCGCTCAGCGCGGATTCAGTTAGTGCTCTGTTTTTCCGGAACGAATTATCAGCGTTAAGCGGGGGTCACCCGTATACGAATTTTGCTAACAGAGACAAGGAATTGATTATACCTTTGTATAAGGCAATGGTCAAGCCACACCTTGGGTAGTACATACAGGTCTGGAGGCCTGATTTTAGAAAGGATGTAGAGTTGCTAGAACGAGTATAGAGAAGGGAAACAAGATTGGTGAGAGGAACAAAGGGGTTCTCTTACTAGGAGATGCTTAAATTCTGTAAGTTGCAGCAGCTGGAGACTAAGCACCTGTGAGGTGATCTGACTGAGGTGTAGAAGGGCTTGAATGGTTTGAGCAGGGCTCACTGCTGATGGAATACTTCCACTTGCTGAGATAAGAACCTGAAGGGGTATAGAGTCAAATTAAGGAAAGACAGTTGCAGCACAGATGTGCAGAAGTTTGCCTTTAGCCAGTGGGTGGTTGATTGCTAGAAAAGACTTCCATCTGTTGTTGTTGTGGATGTTGATAGCTTAAATAAATTTAAGGCTGAACTAGATAAACATTTGGAGTGACCAGGTGGGTGAAATGGGAAGTGTTTTTTTTTTTTTTTTGGCTGATGCTCTATAAGCTTGCTTTCGTGCATCATATGCCTCAACTAATGCTAAATAATTTCTGAAGTGGTTTTGTCTTACACAAATTGCATGTGAGAACATATTAGGTGACCCACCACAATCTCTGCAACCATTTGGTTCCCCCCCCCACTTCAAGAGTGGCAAAGTACAGGTCAAGCTGATGATGTATTTGTTTAAAGTTTCAGGTTACTTATTTCCCCCCTTAATATTTATCACTTTCTCAGAGTAGAGATGATACAAGAAACCAATACCATCTCCAGAGGGTGCTACACTGTGTGAAGTGCACTAAATTTGAAATAAACCTGAAAATGGAAGTAACCAATGGTATAGAATATATATATGTACCAGCTTGAAATTTTTCACACTTAACATTAAGTGGAAAATAGAAGAGGCCAAGTATGTTTTAAAATTTTTAATTTTTTATTAAAACTTAAACAGTATATACAATAAATACTGCAATCTATTAGGAAAAGATGGCATTGCTTAAGCAGAATTGAAAAAAACCCAAAATATTTCATAAAAATTAAAAAGCAATTTTGGCACTTGTCAAGTAACCTGCCACTAGTTTTGCTACATTTCGGGTGCCACCACTGCTAGGTTATTAATAGTAATTAAATTTGGTATTTTATTTCAGAAATATACAATAAATAACAGACCAACATTATATGTTCATCAATACTTGCTTTCAACTGGCCTGTCATTTTTTGAATGTTCTTGGAATATAAAGTAATTCAAAATCAAAACACAACCAAATGAAATATGGTAACAGGCTTTCTGATGTCCTCCACATATTCAATATACATGTCTATCCAACTAATTAAACATTTAAATCTAAATATAAGAGTGATCTGAAAGTAAAATAACACAGGTATTTGTGAGACTTTTAATGAAACCATTATGAAATTACATGATAATCCAAAGTACATACTGCAATATTTTACAAACACAGTCAACTTATTCATAAAGGTATTTGGTCCATTTTGGCATGAGATTATTTATACCCTTCAGAAAACAGTAAGAGCTCAACTCTAATAGGAAACTATGCACTTCACACTGAACACACGTGCCTGAGTTGGAGTGAGTGCCTAATAGCAAGATGTCATAGTCTCTTAATGTTATCTGTTAAGCTTGTTGGGCAACTACTCCTTGGTCAACCAGAAATGTTTTCATCCCCATTTGTGAACTTATTACATGAAAAACAGGCCTGTCTTTCTGATATCACATTCAAGCTCTTAATGAATTTTACTTGGAAAATCCTTTTGAAAACAAAAATCAAATTAGTGAACACATTCTATGATTTTTTAGTGTTTCTCACCAACCATTGAAGTAAAAACGAAAGACGAAAAACCAAATTCTTAAAATTTTAATATTTACAATAAATTTATTTACAAACAAAAACAAAATACCATATTACTGATGATAGCAAAGGCTTCTGCCTTCGAAAGCTTCAGTTAGTATTTTAGCGCTTTTAACCTAGTATATTTTATTGTATTTTAAATTCGGTATTTGTATTATCACCTTGTATATTTACTGTATATCACAGTTGTCTTATTTTAAAATTGCTATCATCAGTAATATGGTATTTTGTTTTTGTTTGTTAATAAATTTATTGTAAATATTAAAATTTTAAGAATTTGGTTTTTCGTCTTTCATTTTTACTTCAATCGTTGGTGAGAAACACTAAAAAATCATAGTATGAATATACCCAACTATATTCATACATATTCATATTCTATGTATACATTACATATTCATACTATATTCATAGTATGAATATGTAAATAGTGAACACATTTACATACTAGATCACACACATACACTCTCTAATGATACTACCAATTTTCTTTAGCTTCTAGATGTGAGCAATGCATAGCAGTGCCATCTCTTTGCAACTTTCAGGAACATTATAATCATACCTCAGCTATCATGTAATTTATTAACAGTATGATTAACTGTTCTCACAAATATCCATGTTACTTTACTTTCTGGACTACCATCATATCTCAAATAAAAAAAAATTATATATATATATAAATACCTTGTTGGGAGGTAAAGTCCAGTCCTAAAGCTTCCATATATCTCAACCTGTAAATAACAGTATTAATTTAAACAATCATATCACTTTAAAGAAAAGGACATGGTATTACAATTTTGGTAAGAATTATTTTAAACAGTAAAATGTCTAGAATTTCATATCTTGTTTTGAATGACTATTTTCTTTGTAGTTCAGAACAATATAAAAGGTGACAGGTGGTATTGCATCTCTGTATGATGTTTTCAAATTGCATGCATTCTAATTCTAAAGGTCAATTTGTTGTATACTACAAAGGAGGCAACAGAGGTGCAATCTCTATTCTCTCCTTAGTAACATACAACAAAGACTGGAGGAAAAAACAGAAGTGAAAAAATTACACTATGTTACTGTTATAAAAAAGTAACATTTTATTCTTAGAGATGTGAAATTCTTGCTGATGCCACTAAGTACAAAAATGAAACTTGAAAATGTCAAATAAGATGGCATGTCTCTCTCTCTGTCAACTTTAGATTTTGACAACAATAATGACAATTTTAAAATAAAATCCACTATACACCTAATTCTGTTTTTACCCGATAGATACGTTCCCGAAAAATACGTGTAAAAAAAATTAAAAAAAAAAAAAAATTCGTTTTAAGCTTTTTATTATTTTATTTCAACAAAATACACATGTAATAATATGTAATGAAATGTATTAAAGTAAATTTGTATGCATATGAAATGAAAAAAATTCTTCATGAATAAAAAAAATCGGTTTTACACATAACAAGATTTTATTCATTTTCACTTTCTGATAATAAACGGCACATACATTTGCGTGCGACTGGAATATCACGGCTATCACTAGAAATGTTGTGGGCATCGTCTTCTTCCTCTATTAATGAAATCCTTTCTGTGATCTCTTGGGCAAAATCAGCACAAGTCTCCTCTGGTGCTGATGTTTCACTGGTTTTACGAACAAATTCAGTTATTAATTGTTGTGTTTGTGTTAGGCCGTTATATAATTCTCTGTAAGAGGCTGTCAACAACTTCAGTTCACATTGAAACTTCCCAGCGCATTCCTCATTAGGGTCATGTTTGACAAAATGATTACCTAATTTTCTGGCCAGTTCCAGACCTCCTTTTATTAAATTTGCATTTAGAACAGGATCATTTTCTTCATTATCACTACGTTCTGTGGGATAAGGAGTCCCAAGGACAACCTCTAATATTTCATCTTCGCTTAGGGCTTTGTTGGTTAACAATTCATCAATATCTTCAAACGATAGATCATCAAATCCTTCTCCACCAATTTTGTGTGCCATTGTAATGATGTTGGGAAAATTGGTCATATTAGGGATGATGGGATCTTTGCTTTTTACACATTGTAGCCAAACCGCTTTCCAACACGCATTTAAAGTTGCTGGTTTTAATTCAGTTAACGCTAATCCAACTTGATTGATACAAGCCATAATTGAGAATTTCTTCCACACATCAATGACTGTTAGTGTTCATCATTCAGTTTGTCCAAAACGTGTTGGAATGTTCGTTTTACGTAGTATGTTTTAATTGTCGCAATTATACCTTGGTCTAGTGGTTGTGTCAAAGATGTAGTATTAGGTGGCAGAAATAAAATTTGTACGTTTGGGTGTTCCAAGACAGGATGGCTGGGTGCATTGTCAAGAATCGGAAGAACTTTAAATTCGAGACCTTTCAAATTCACATAACGTCTGACTTCTGGGACGAAACATTTGTTGAACCATTCTGTAAAGATAGCAGTGGTCACCCAGGCCTTCTTGTTTGCCATCCAGTGAACAGGCAGTTTATTGATATCTACACTTTTCATTGAAAGTGGGTTTAGGGCTCGATTTACCAGCAGTGGTTTCAACATATGATCTCCTCAAGCGCTGGAGGAAAATAATGTCACACGATCCTTAGCTACCTTAAAACAACCAACAGTTTTCTGCGATTTGGCTACATATATTCTGTTCGGCATTCGTTTCCAGAAGAAACCAGTTTCATCTGCATTCCACACCTTATCAGGAGTGTATCCTCCATCTTCAATAATTTTTGAAAGTTCCTGCGGGAATACTTTAGCAGACAATTCATCTGCAGATGCAGTTTCACCTTTAATTTTTATATTATGAAGAGCATTCCTTTTAAGAAACCCTGTCATCCAACCTGTACTCGTAGAAAATTCATCTGTTTAACTGAGATGAAGTCCTTGGCTCCTTTTCTTTAATCTGTCTGTAAATTCTTAGTGCTGTTTGCTTGATGGCATTTCCATCTACTGGTACTCTTTTTTGTGACTGATCTTCTATCCATATTACCAGAGCCTTTTCCATTTTTTCCTTGACAATATCTCTTGTATATGATGATGAATTAACACTTACTTTTGTTCCAGAACATACCGACTTCCTAATTGCAGCTTCATTTTTCTTAATAGTTCTTACGATAGCTTCATGTACAACAAAATGCTTTCCTTGCAACTGGACAAGGGGCTACAGACGTAGCCCCTTGTCCAGTTGCAAGACGATCTAAAATTTGAATTTTAAGTTCCAAAGAAATCTCTTTCCTTTTCATTTTGGTAATAAGCAAATTATTCGACATTATATAAGGGCTACCGAAAAATATCTGTTATAATTAATAAAAAAAGGTATGAAAAATTAGTAAACTTACAATTTATTGACTATCGGCAAAATTAATAAATTTATATGTGCACAAATTTCACTAAAGATTCTTTCACTTTGAAATAGAGCTTACTACTAAATGTCTTCTGAAGATACAAAGCACAAATACCGTAGATGTGCACCAAATTCAATAAAAACGTTGATCATTCATAGATACCTAGACGTACACATTGATAAACATAAGCACGCATTTCAAAACGCACACACTAGCTGTTATCTAATCTATTGGTGCGTGTAATATAGAAATTATACTAATATGCCACAAATAAAAAAAATTTTTCTTAGAATTTAAGCAAAAAAAATTCATAGAAATCGTGTTAAATCAAATTTGGGTAAAAAAAAGTTTGTGCAAAAACAGAATTAGGTGTATATAAAATACATAAAGTGACATGAAAAATGTCTTCCCATCATTTTATTTATGATAATTTTAAGTTGTAAAAGGATACATTTTTCTTACTGGCATCACAGTTTTTAACTTGCGAAATTCTTCCAATCATTTTATGCACTTTTAATTGAACCTCATATATCTGTCATCCTTGGAGACTTAGCACAGACTCACTGTTAATAAAAATAACAAATTACATCAGAATACTTAGGCTATATGTATAACCTTTTAAAATGTGGCCGGTACTAAGTCTCCAAGGATGACAGATATATGAGGTTCGATTAAAAGTGCATAAAATCATTGGAAGAATTTCACAAATTAAAAACTGTGATGCCAGTAAGAAAAATGAGTCTAGGAAAGTTTATCGCCAGGCAATACATATAATTTATATAAATTTATTGGTCATTTTAAATTGAAAATAAGGGTTTTCTATAGGTGTTATTTAAGAATTACCGCATTTCCACATGAATAAGACGCACCTTAATTTTGTGGCCCGAAATTTGAAAAAAAATGTATTACATAAAGTTATTGAACTCAAGTTTTATTCATCATAAAATTCATACAGCTCATCACTGTCAAAACTCCCATCCATTAGCTTGTCTCTCATCTGGGTCTGATGACAAATCACTGCCTTCATATATTGCCTCGTCCTCAGTTCCATCTATGGCATTTAAAATTCCACACTTCTTAAATGACTTGACAATGATCTCAATCTTTATATTACCCCAGGATCTTTTCACCCAAGTACAAACTTCTCCTATAGTTGGTTTCTTCACTCTTCCTGCTGGTGTCAAATTGTCCCCGGAAGACTTCATCCATTGGTTCCATTTGTCTCTCATGGCAGCTTTGAAGGGTTTGTTAATGCTGACATCAAGTGGTTGGAGCTGGGTATGACGGCAAGTTTTGTTTTTTGCTCTGCAGCAATCTTCTTTGTATTTTTTGTTATGCGTGCCCTGAACTGATCAAGCACCAATAGGGCAGGTTTGCGTAAGAGCCCACCTGGTCTCCTGCTCCAAACTTTCTCAAACCAGATCTTCATCCCATCCTGATCCATCCAACCCTTGTCATGAACGTGGACAATCACTCCTAGAGGAATGTCTTCTTTTGGCATTGTTTTGCATTTGAAAATCAGCATAGGA
The DNA here is from genome assembly GCF_048544385.1 of Mastigoproctus giganteus. Classification (NCBI taxonomy): domain Eukaryota; kingdom Metazoa; phylum Arthropoda; class Arachnida; order Uropygi; family Thelyphonidae; genus Mastigoproctus; species Mastigoproctus giganteus. The sequence continues at coordinate 20,453,696 of NC_143584.1, read as the reverse complement.
GGCAGCTTGGTTCCATCGGCACAACAAGCTAGAACAACTGTATAATGGCTCTTTTCATGTCCACTTGTCTTCACAGTTAGTTTTCACCCCCTTCTTATCAACAGTTCTGTTACTTGGGACATAAAATCGAGAGGGGGAATTTGTCCATATTTGCAATCTGTCCCAACTCAAACTGATGTCTTGCGAAATTAAATGACAAAACGATGAAATTCAAGGACCTTCTGCTCATAGCTTTCAGGCATCTTTTGGGCAAGTCTGGTGCGTGTACGCATGCTTAGTCCATTCCGTTTCATCAACCTGAAGCACCAATTGTGTCGTTCTTTGAAATCAGTACCTTCTTTTTGGACACAGGAATTCCAATTGCCCTTTGTTCCTCAATCCACATCTTCAATTCCCGCCTCTAAATCAGGCCATTTTGCTGACTTGCCTCTAATGGCCTTCTGCTGTGGCGTTTTCAGTAGGATTTCTTCTTCCCGTAGCCAGTCTCGGATTGTTTTCTAAGTTGGAGGAGGACCAAACTTACGTTCAGCAGCACGATTTCCATTCACTTTGCAAACTGGATCACTTTTAACTTGAATTCAGCACTGTACGAAAATCTTTTCTGAGCCATTTCTGGGCAGAACGTGGCAAAACGTAACCTAATATACCGGTAACAAGTGCTAAACAATGAGTGCAAAGACAACAAGCGCAAAATGCAAGTAAAAAAATCTACAACAACTGTACAGTAATACCCCGAAGTTACGCGATAGGTGGGTCCGACGAAAATCGCTTAAGTCGAATTCGCGTAAGTCGGGGTAAAACTTTGCACATAAATACACATAAATTTTGTTTAATTGGGCCCAAGGACTAACAAAAACACTAGTTTAGAAGGAAAATATTTAATAAAATTGCAGTTCTTTATACATATTAATACAAAATATGTATTAAAAAAATAAATGAGTTATTTTTTATGTAAAAAAGTTATTTCGATGTCGATGGCTTAATAAAATTAACAAATTCGTCTGATGACAGTCTTCTTTTTTTTTCACGCAGAATTTCTTCGTAGCAAGCTAATAATTTTTTTATTCCTTGCTTTGTAGCTATAACGCATTCTTTGTTGGAGTCTGTTTTCTAAAATTTTTAAGCCCTTTTCAATTGAGCTGAGACCTTCTGTCAAGCTTGCAATTGTCATGTGCTTTTCTGGTGGAACTGGGTCTGAAGTGTCGAATACTTCAGTGACGTTTTGCTCACGCATCTCTATGAGCTCATTCATTGTCAGCTCCTGACTATGTGAATCCAACGGCTCGCTGATATCATCACCATTGACTTCCAAATCTAATTGCCTGGCAAGATTAACAACTTCTATCACATGAGCGACATGATCAGTTTCTGGCGTTGTTTTCGTCTCGGTTTTGAAAAAAAAAATGGACAAAGTTACTTCCAGACACCATTCAAGTTTTTTTGTGAAAGATTCTTCAATGATTCTTACGGCATCTACAAGATTGAATTGTTTCCAAAAGTCTTTAACAGATATCTCACTATTTTGTCTCATAGCTTCATTCAGACGTGCAAACGAACACCTCGTGTAGTAAGCCTTGAATGTTTTGATGACAACCTGGTCCATCGGTTGAAGCAAGCTGGTTGTGTTTGGAGGCAAAAACACAACTTTCACACATGGGTTGAAATTAATTAGGGTGGCAGGAGGGTGACCGGGTGCATTGTCAATAAGAAGCATCACTTTAAATGAAATCTGTTTAGACTTGCAGTAACGTTCAACTTCGGGTATGAAGTTGTGACCAAACCAGACCTCAAAAACGGAAGCTGTCACCCAAGCTTTATGATTTGACTTCCAAATCACTGGTAAGTTTGGATATACACCAAACGAAAAAATCAAGAACCGCGTAACTCGGGGTATTACTGTATAAGATGCACCCAGTTTTTAGACCTGAAATTTTTCAAAAAAAGGTGCGTCTTATTACATGGAAAAATACGGTAAGTGCAGCTAAAATTGGAAGTTATATGCTAAGTATACATTTCCTAGAAATACATACCATTGCAGGTGCTTTAATTTAATTGCCTGTTATTTTCCAAAATTGGAATTAGGTAGGTCCTTACTTAATTCCTTTAACTTAAGTGGCATGTTTTAGGGGAGTGGGGGTAGGGCGTGCCACTTAGGGAGGTACTTATATGTTTATAATCTCTTACAATCACAACATTTTCTTATTTTGAGTTTATTTTTTATCCTTTTGAGTTTGTGAATGCATCATATCGGTGGAATTTTTGAAATCAGAAAAAGGAAAACCGAAATTGTGCTTTAGTGGACATTTGTTTTATAAAGACAGGCAAAATGAAACAAAAATTCATTGAAAGTGTAAAAATTACCGAAAAACCAAATGTGCCGCTCGAGTTACTACGGTAGATAACACCATCGTTAAAACATGGAAGGAGCACAATCATTGTGGAGACGCAGCACAACTTCTTGATACCATTCGAACTTATGCAGAAACAACAAATAATACGCCTCATAGTATTATTTCAAATGTTTTGAGAACCTGTAGCCAAGCAGCAGCCCTGAAGCTTCCAAGTGTAGATACAATGAAACTAACGATCTGAAATATAAGAAATCGAAATTTTGATGGCCCAGTTCTTCCAATGCATAGTAGAGACATAGTGTTTACAGAATATAAAACATCATGTTTCTACAATTTGATTCTGGACCCGAGGACAATCGTATGTTAATTTTCAGTACGAAAAGAAATTTGCAGTTGTTAGCGTGAAGTGAACACCGGTATGCCGATGGGACTTTCAAAACTGTTCCCTTACATTTTTATCAGCTGTAAATGAAAAAGAATTTATTGGAGGAGTCTGGTAATATGTTACTTTTCAACATAGTGCCCCTTTGAAGTCAATACACTTTTGCCACCAATGCTGCAATGCACTGAGTCTAGCTGCAAAGAAAGATTCCTTTTGGGCCTCCAGGAATGCATCCACTGCAGCAATGACATCACTGTCAGTGGGGAAATGGATGCCAGTCAGGCAATTTTTTTCTTCTTTCCCCTCCAATTACAAGGTCCTTTATGATAGTGAGAGATCTGGTGAATCGGGGGATGTTCCAAGATTTCATAGCCCTACTCATGCAGTGCAGCTATAACAAATTTGTGAGAAGGAACATTGTCCTGGTGAAACAAGACTTCTCTTGCTGAGTTTACCTTGACATTTGTCCTTGATGTTTTCATACAAATGCCTCACAATACGTATGTAATATGTCCCTGCAACTGTCTGGCCTTTTAAAGGCAATCCACTAGCAATTAGCGACACGTATAAGGTTATCTTCAAAAATTATAACTGACTGCAAAACCTTTGAAAAACTGTACGCAATCAGTACTCCAAAAAAACAACCCATCACCTTGCCAGCAGAGGGAATTGAATTGGCTTTCTTTAGAGGGGGGGAAAGAGCTTTGTTTTCACTGTTTGGATTACTCCTTTGTCTCAGGCTGAACGCGAAGGGCCCATGTCTCATCCATGACCTTAAAAGGAAATTTGTCGAATCTGTCTGAAAATGAATGTTTACTTGACTTAACAACCCTCGTGCATTTTCATTTGCTGTCAACAAATTTGGGACCCATCATGCTGACAACTTTTTCATAAGAAGAACCTCTGTTATTACATGGTACACATGATCAGATGAGATGCCCAAGACACTACCGAACTGTCAACTTCTGTAGTGAGAGACATTGGTCTTCCACAGTATGGGCCATCTTCCAGGCTCTCCCTTCCTCATTTAAATTCTATTATCCATTTCTTAACCATGGAATAGAAAGGGGCATCATCCACAATGTTATAACCATATCCTCACAAATTGCCTTTGGCATTAGTCCCTTTTTTCCCAAATATTGGATAACTGCATGTTGACTGATTTTGTCCATCTTTTCTCATTCACAGAACTTTTGACTTCAGTGCCTATAATTAAAAAAAAGAAATTACTGAAGCTGCTTGAAACTTATGGGTTATTATTTGAAGTGTTATATATTAAGTATATTAATTTTTAACACTGCACCACTACCCTTTTATAATCAGGTCCAAACTCTTCAAACTACCTTTGTACTGCTGCAAGCTAAAAAGATATCAAGCAATCCACTATGAAATGGTGTTGAAGAAAACTTTGCCTGCAGTTTGCCCAGGACTCCATGAAGATTTCCGAAAAATGCAAGAAAATATCACAAAGGAATTTTAAACATGGCAAAACATTTTAACCTGGAAGTGGATACTGAAGATGTGAATGCATTGAAGGCACAAATGTAAATTGAAGAATGGGTTTAGAGTGACAATATCTCTAGTAACCCTTCAAAGAGTCTGAACCTGAAAAATTTAAAAGAAATGAAGGTAGAAGAAACAATGGGAGAATCATAAGAGGATTCCAATCCAATATCGAAAGAAGCAGTAATGATGTCATTATTTTTCTATAAGGTTCTTTATGATAAAAGGAAGATAACTGATCAAATGAATTTTTAAAACACAATTTTTTTTTTTTTTTTTTTATCAGGTATGTACAGCAACTGCAGTTATTCACACTTCATCCTAAAAAAAATAAAAAATTCACAAATCTTCGTAAACATCTTAGCAAAGGCCTCATGCTACGGGGTAGAATAATTAGCATATAGGTTAGCGCAAAAGCATCATTTTAACATAGCCATCGTTTTGGTTATATCTCATATTGTGAATGCATTCACGAGTTGCCATGGTGTTACCCCCAAGACATGGGGGACTGTGATCCCAAACACATGCAATTCTAAAAACTGGTAAGACAAAGTTGTTCACTTTTTGAAGCGACCTTTATTTTCAATCTATTGCTCAAAAATACGTTAAATTTTTTTATGGGGGAAAAAGAAAAGAAAAACAGAGTGGCACAAGTCACATTCAAGGGTTTTTTTTCATTATTATTATTTTTTTCTATAAAGTCCAATTTTAACATTTTTGGACAACAAAAAATGTTCTTAATAGTTGCTGCCCAATAACAACAGAGCAGCAACTTGGCATTCACAGCGTTGTCAAAGAATTTCAACCTTCCCACACCATGGCTGAAAAAAAAAAAAAACATCCTCAAATCATTAACAGTGGTGGAAAACTTTGGAGCCTTGTTTATATATGAGACAGAAACAGATTTACTGCAACTGTAGCCACTCAATTTTTGTTTTATCACTAAAAACTTTCTGCCATTTTTTTTCAGTCTAATGCCAGTGCTATTTGTCCCCTAAAAGACATGCTTGCTGCTGTTCAGTAAGCATTGGTTTCTTAACTGGACAACATGATTTCAGATCCACTTTTTTAAAACTTTCTCTTTAATTCCAACACTTGTTTTTATTCCAGCTATTTGGCAAGACTTTGCTCTGAACAAGCTAATGTCTTGAGTGTGCAGAAACAGCAAGGTGGTTATCTGCTCTTGTGATTGATATACATTTTCTTCCACATTTGGAGGGTTGAGATTCACAGTGGTGTAAGTCAGTGTATTCTGATTTTTGAGAATAAGGTGTTTTGTGTTTGCATTCATAAAAAACTCAAAAAATTTAATTTAATGAATTGTGATACACATGGAGGTTAAAAACACTTAAAAAAAAATTTACATAAGCTTGACAATTTTTGTTAATATTAAATTTTTTGGTCAGCAGCGTTTGAGAATAAGTAGCATAATGGTGTAAGCCAATTATATAATTGGCTTACACAATTATGTTTCTAAGTAGTTTACCTATTTTAAAATTACTGTAAGGGGATGACTGTGTTATCAAAACTTTCATTTTTTAAAAAAAAAGCAATTAAAAGGTCATCATCACTAATTTGATAATCATAAAACACTGTCACCACAAACTACTGTTTATGCATCATCTTCTTGGTAGTCAGATAAGGGACTACGAAAAATTGGAGGTTTTAATACCTTTAAAGAAGGCATGGTGACCTGGAGGGATGTATTTGAGAAGGTATAGCATGTTTCTTTTCTTTAAGAAAGTTCAGCACTCTAGGACCATCATACAACTTTTCTTGTTCAGTACTTTTCAAGCTCTTAGGTCAACCCTCCTTATTGGGTTTGACATTCAGTTCCCTGAAAGATGTCTTCATCCAATGAACACTTCTAGAAAATAGTGAACAGGTTTTTCTTTTTTCATTATGGAGTCACTGTATCTTCAACCAGTTTACATTTTTGCCTTCAACATTCTTCCATTTTATTATGCCTTTTTCAAGAGGTTCTGTTTTCAAAAAGTCATCTTGTTGCATCTTTACAATCATAAACCTGTTGTGTCTTTTGGCAGGCTTCATAGTATCATACCACCCACCCAGAAATCATAGATAATCTTGTTTTTTCCAGCATGCTCAAACAGCCCAAAGCACGAGTCATTTGGAAGGTAAGAGTGGCCAGAAACCATGAATTTGTGGTCTATGACTTCAACTGAAGTTTCTTGAATCAGTTTCATTAATGATAAGGTTTTGATTTTGATTTTATTGGCACAAAAACGACTAAAGTTATACTGCGCCAAGAAAATATTAAAATATCAACAAAGAAATTCTGGTAACCTTTAAAAAGGTTACCTCATCAAATTGTTATTTATATATAAAAGGCAGTATAAGTTTAAAAGTAAGTGATCCAATTTATATATTGTGTATATATTTTAATGGCTTGTAAAAACTTAAAAACTGCTGACACGTGGTTGTTGTCTGATAAAATTTGACTGCAAAAATGGGTAAAATTAATGCAATCTATTAAAATATGCTTTATTGATAAAATGGTGTCGCAAGACTCGCACATAGGAGGGTCATCTGCCTTCAGCAGAAACTAATGTGTCAGATGACTGTGTCCTATGCGGAGTCGAGCAAGAACAACTTCCTCACTCCAATTCCTCCGCAGACTGGACTGCCAAGTTTCTATTACAGGCTTTATTTGATATAATTTATTTGTTCTCTCTCTATGCCATAGTTCTTGCCATTGGGAATCTATCTTGTTGCTTATTATTTGACTGTAGTCTGTATAGGGGACTGACAGGCAACGATTATTAGTGGATGTTGCTGATTTGGCTGCAGTGTCAGCCAAATCATTTCCCTTTATCCCAATGTGGCTGGGAATCCAGCGGAAGCAGATATCAAACTTGTATTCATGAAGAGAATGTATCTTCTGCTGAACCCGACAGAGAACTGGATGAGAGTTGTGTCTCAAAGATAATAAAGCCTGTAATACACTCAAAGGATCAGAATATATTATTGACCTTTGGCATGGACAAGTTCGAATGTGATCCAAGGCTAACTCTATAGCATGCAGCTCTGTAGTGTATATGCTGGATTCAGGAAGAATCTGCTGAGATATTATAGTGTCCGGAAAGACAACAGCAGATCCTATGCATGATTCAGACTTTGAGCCGTCTGTGTAAACCGGCAGGAAGTCAAAGTGCTCAGCTCGGTGTGCAGAATACAGCTGCTGGTAGACAGATGGAGTCTCAGGCTTTACCCATTTCTTAAGGGAAAAGTCGCACGATGGGGTATGAGCATGCCAGGGTGGAAGAGTTTCTTTTGTTGTTTGTGCAACCTTGTCTACCATGATGTTAACCTCTCTGAGTAGCTCTTGGACACGAATACCAAAAGGTCGGTTGGCAGTCTGACGGATATTGTACAGGTTTTCCCAACGTGGCTCAAAAACGGATGTCCACGTAGGATGGTCTGGCAGGGATTTCAACTTTAAAGCATAGTTTAAAGACAACTGCTTACATCGAAGGGATAACGGTGGTTCGTTTGCTTCGACGTATAAGCTCTGGACAGGAGATGTTCGAAATGCTCCAGTAGCAATACGGATAGCCTGATGGTGGACAGGGTCCAGCCATCGAAGGACACTGTCTCTGGCTGAGGAGTTTACCTGGGCCCCGTAGTCTAATTTGGAATGTACAAGTGCACGATAAATACGTAGTAGGGTGCACCTGTCTGCTCCCCAACGCGTAGACGAGAGAGAGCGAAGAATATTTAGTCCCCTCGTGCACTTTGTACGAAGTTAACGAATATGTTCTAAAAAGGTCAACTTTTTATCAAACACAAGTCCCAAGAATTTTGTGTCTGCTACTAGAATAGCATTTTGTCCAGGATGGTTCAGGTTCAGGATGAAGATTACGCTTACGACAAAAGTGTACGCAAACGGTCTTCTCCGGCGAGAACCTGAAGCCATTTGCAAGTGCCCAGGAATTAAGTCGATTGATGGCTTGTTGCAGTTGCCTTTCAATAACCCTCATGTTGCATGACTGACAGAATATGCTAAAGTCATCAACATAGAGGGCACTGTTTACAGTGGAGGAAGCTGTTCTGTGATAGAATTTACTTTGATGGCGAAAAGCGTGACACTTAATACTGATCCTTGTGGTACTCCCTCCTCTTGGCAGAAGGGACGAGAGAGTGAGGATCCCACACGAACTTGGAAAAATCGATGGGGAGATGCCCTCTAAGACCAAGGCTATGCAAATACTTTAAAATGTCAAATCTCCAAGTTGTGTCATATGCCTTCTCCATGTCAAAGAACACTGACACCAAATGTTCGCATTTTAGAAAAGCATCCCAGATGGATGTTTCCAGTCTAATTAAGTGATCAAGAGTTGATCTGTTTTTTCGGAAGCCGCACTGGATGCTGGAGAGAAGATCATTCGATTCTAAATACCACATTAATCGAAAATTAACCATTCTCTCCAGGATTTTGCACAGACAGCTAGTCAGAGCTATAGGACGGTAATTAGCAGGGAGTTTAGGATCCTTTCCTGGCTTCGCAAATTCAAGCACAAATGCCATGCACCAGGAATTCGGAAATTGCTGTTTTATATAGATTCTGTTATACAGAACAAGTAGGCGATCCATAGATGCAGGTGACAGATGTTTAAGCATTTCATAATGGATGCCATCTGGTCCAACAGCACTTGCCTTGGAATGATAGAGAGCTCTTTTTAGTTCCTGCAGAGTGAAAGGCAGGTTGTAGGGAAAAAAGCCTTTCTGTGTGAAATTTAGTGCCTCTTTTTCTCTTTTATGTTTCAGGACCAGAAACTCTGGGGAATAGGATGATATCCCAGAGATGTTTGAAAATGTTTCCCCAAGGGCATTGGCTATTGCAGTGGGCTCTACAATAGTGCATCCATTATAGTCTAGGATCGATGAAGGGTGGGATGTATATTTTCCCTTCATTTTTCGGATTTAATCCCAGACTACCTTAGAGTTGGTAGACTGGTTAATAGATGGTGTAAAACGGATCCATGATTCTCTTTGACTCTGACGGCAAATGTAGCGTGCTTTGGCTAGTGCACGCTTGAAGGCTATTAGATTAACAGTGGTAGGATATCGGTGGAATATCCCCCACGCTTTGTTTTGAGCCTTTTTTGCTGCCGTGCATTGTGAATTCCACCACGGCTTGGGAAAAGGTGGAAACCGGGCAGATGTTTTCGGTATGGTATTGGCAGCTGCTTGGACGATATTTTCTGTAATGTATGTTACTGCATCATTGATAGGCTCCTGACTGACGGTACTGAGGTAAAAATTTGCCTGATGTTGGAAGGCAGTCCAGTCAGCCTGATCAGTCTTCCACCGTGGTAACCTGAAAGGAAGACATGGTCTCCCACTGTGTAACGAGGTTATCACAGGGAAGTGATCACTTCCATATGGATTCTCCTCCACTTCCCAAGTGAGCGAAGGGAGTAGAGAAGGGGAGCAGACAGAGAGATCAATGGCAGAAAACGTACAGGTAGGCATGTGGAAGAAAGTGTTTGTTCCAATATTTAGAAGAGAAATGTCATTGTCATTTAGCATACGCTCTATGACTCGTCCCCTTCTATTGATGCTAGCACTACCCCACAGGGTGTTATGTCCATTAAAATCCCCGAGAAGTAAGAAAGGGGGAGGCAACTGCATTATAAGATCATCAAGGTCTTCCTGGGAGATGTCAGTCCCAGGTGGCAAATAAATTCAACAGACAGTTAACGGAAATCCCACTGTAAGACGAATTGCAACAGCCTCTATGCTGGTTGTAAGTAGCAAGGCCTGAACTGGGGTCTGGTTGCCTAGAAGGATATCCACTCCTCCATGAGCAGGACCATCCGCAATTCTATCCTTACGAAAAATTGTGATGTTATGCATGGTGGGATCATCATTTGCCTCTAGATAAATCTCCTGCAATCAAAAGCAAACTGGTGCGTGCTTTTGCAGGAGAGCCTTGATGTCATCAGTATTTCTCTGGAATCCACAACAATTCCATTGTAGGAATTTAGCCATTATTTTGGCTTGGTGAGTCCATCAGGCGGCTTCCGAGGTGCTGAGGGCTTACTTTTGTCAGTCTTGGATTTATCTTTTTTGGGGAAGAATGGACGCTGTCCCGTGTCCATTTCTTCCTCCGCAAAGAGTTCCAAGACTGATTCATCCGGTACCTCCTTATGCTCTACATCCATTGTTTCTGGTGTCATGGGTGACTCTTCTGAACATTTTGGTTTTTCTTTTTTTTTTCTTTTTCCTTGTTAGTTGTTGGCGCATCAGCTTCTATGGCCATAATGCACCTCCCAAAGTTTTTTTGCATTTTACTGTGATCCAAACCCAAGGGGGGAATCGAACCTGCGACCTTTGGGTTGCCAAGCAGGCACTTTACCTACCTGGCTAGCCCGGCTTTTCTTTACCACTTGGTTTTGGTAGTGGTGGAGCACTAGGAGGTACGGATATAGGAGTGGCAGCCGATTGTGTTTTTTTGGTGGGCTTTTATGAACTCAATAAATATCGTGCAATTGGGGTGAATGACGCTCTTGGTGGTATAGTCATCTCAGTTTGCGTCCCGACAGTGCACTTTGCAGAAACCTTCTGGGCATATGAAGGTTCCCGCTATTTATTGGTTGGATACGTTTTCTGGCCTCTGAGTAGGAGATATTCAGCTCTGTTTTCAGTTTTTGTATTTCTTTTTCATCCTTTCACCGCTGGCATGCTCTAGAATAGGAGGGGTGCTCTCCCTGGCAATTGACACAGATCGGTTTTGGAGCTGAACATTCCTTGCTCTCGTGGTCTTTAACACCACATCGAGCACAGGCAGGGTTACCACGACAAGATGTTTGTGAGTGGCCGTATTTTTGGCATCTAAAACACTGCAGTGGGTTTGGGATATAAATCCTCACTGGGCAGTTTAGATAGCCTGCCTTGATGGAACTTGGAGGCCCTGGGGTGTTAAATGTGAGGATAAGAACTCGGGTAGGGACGAGATTTCCATCCTTGCGTATCGATATTCTCTTAACAGCTGTCACTCCTTGGTCTTTTAATTCAGAGCAGATCTCTTCTTCAGAAACACGAAGAAGACCCCACTCTGATATAACATCACGTGAAGAATTCAGTTTTGTGGGGGGTTACGGTCATAAGTATTCCCCCTATGGATGTAGAGTTCAAAAATTTTTCAGCTTGTTTTGTGCTGAAAGCTTCAACCAAAAGGTCGCCAGAACGCAGTCGTTTTACAGATTTTGGTGAACCTGCCAACCCCTCTAATCCTTTCTGGATAAAGAAGGGTGACATCTTTCCAATTGACTGCTCTCCAGTGGAATGGAGAATGAGGAAAAGCGGTGTCACTGATGGCGGTGGTGTTTCCTCAGTCCTGGCTCTTTTTGCAGAGGTGTTATCTGCGTCATGATCTCGATTAGGTAGGGGCCTTGTTGGGGCCCCAGAAGAAATAGGATTTAAATTACTCATAGGAGTAAAGTAAAAATTTCCGATGCCCTAATTACCTCACCCACCACGGAGCCCTACGAGGGGACGCCCATTCGTGAACTAGCAGGTACTGCGTACACGAATGGGACGCCAAGTTAGCTTAGAGGCACCATACCCACGTTTCCAATACGCCTTGATCCCGTCCCAGGACCATAGGGAGGGAGACTTATTGGAACGCAGTTGACCCTAGCAGTAAGAACCACCCGCCGATTGATCCCAGTCAGGCCGGTCCGGGACCACCCGTCTTGTCAAAGCAGGGGCCAAAGTGGTGTATTAAGGCTGGGCCCCTCAACCACCAGGATCCCCCTTTCCGAAATCCACGGGTCGCGACGCACGGCTGCACACGTCGGATTCCACAGATGTAACCCTGGAACCAAGGTATGGGCGTTAGATCCCAGCGAGACTAATCTGGGAAACCAGCAGCATCACTGGGAGGTCCCCTCACCACGTACAGGTGCCCACATCGAGGGGTTTAATGATAAGGCTACCTCGATGTTCTGATTTTGGCCAGTGCATGTGTCGCTGTATATCATCACTTTTTTTAATTCCCCCCCCCCAACTTAAGCTGTCAGACAAGAAGCAATTGCATATGTAGCCAAGGTTATTTGTGACGTCATGCAAACCTATTTTACAGCAGTACCAATAATAGGCCTCAGAAACAGTTAATTTTGGGAATGGCAGGGCTTTTTGTTAATCTATCATGATTGTATAGATATCAGAATTTCCTCTGGCCTTTTCCCCCATCAGCCCATTAGTTGATTTCTTGCTTTCGCCAAATGCAAAACATGTTGCCCCTCCAAATCACCTGTCCTTTCTGTGTTCTTTTCTACATCAATTGACTGTTTATACTTAGCATAGGCCTTGCGAGTGCCCTTTCGAGGAACGTGAAAATGTAAATTAAATTCTTTGTTGAAGACATGTCAACAGTACTACTCTAAGAGGTTCAATCTCTCTTTGCTCACACCATTCACAATAAAGCACATACATTTTTCTTATGTTCAAGTCAGGGCAAAGAAACTTCCTGTTCGGATTATCTTTTTGTGTGTAATGACTTTGAAATGCTGGGAAAATAGCAGTGTGATCCTTAACTGTTTTTGTTTATCAGTTATCTTTTGTGCCTCTACATGCTTACCCCTTAAATCTTCTCTGCTGACTTCCCCTTCCTTACTTTTTCTAAAACTCTTGCCACCCTTCCACCAGTTTCAACAAAAGTATCGAGAAAGAATTTTTTATAAACATTTACTGTGGTATTTTCTTTTTGAATGTATAAGATAGATTTGTACATTGCTTTCCTCCCTAACTGCCATTCCTAGGCCGAATTTTCTTTATAGGTTCATGATGTATAAGACTGCATAAATATGCATTATGTCGAGAAAAATCAGCCATGGATATAAAATTATTAAATTGCTTTCTCCTTTCCTCTTCTGTTAAGGACTCTATGCATCTTTTTTTACAACCACAATCTAAGTTTTCAAACTGCTTACACTCAACTTGTTACTTTTGAGTCTACATATGCCTGACCTGAATTGCGAAGTCTTCTGGCTACAGCTCTTTTTGACTGTTTCCTTTTACATTTTCTAGGTCTGAAGGAAGTTCCCTGGCATGATTCTTCTGCTTGGTTGTCCTCCCGATATGCTCCAATTCTAGAGATTTCAACTTAAAAGACATATTGCTACATGAAAATGTGAAATATGAAAAGACATCTTGCTACAAACAATACAAACTTGAAATGTAACCTCCATCATATAAGCTGTTTAGGAACAGAATGGTATAAGTCAGACTTACTTTACTATGATTCTAAACCTTTTGCTCATATTGTTAACTATTCAAACTAAGTGCTTACATCTCTTGGTGAGAATTGCAACTTTGACTTACCAGTAAACCCTCGATTTAACGGATCGGACAGATAATACAGTAATATACATATTAATCTCAACCTTATTATTTTTTTAGGTTATACAAAACTTCAGTGTTATTATTAATTAAAAATTAATAATAATTACTTATTTCCATTATTGTTTTGATAATTACCTACTTTTATTTTTATAATCAAATTCAGGAAATTGTTTTTTTATTCTTTCTGAAAACGTGTTCAAATAGCTTTTTTCCCAGATTACAGATAGATACGAGCAGGCGGTGACTTGCAAGCTGAACGTGACCCAGGACACTAAACTGCAAGTCTAACGACTCATTTTGTTTTGGTCTTGATCTGCCTCAAGCTATCGTGCAGTCAGGTTGTATACAAAGTGTTTCTGTGATTTCTGAATTGTGACTTTATTTATTAAATAGTTTCGCAATCTTTACAATTTAAAATGGCATCAAGTGATAGAGGAGTTAAAAGAAAGAGTGTGAACTTAAATGTGGCACAGAAATTAGAGCTAATTGAGAAATTAGAACAAGGCATCTCAATAGCATGTGTTTATGAAATTTACGGCTTAAAAAAAAAAAAAAGTTTCCGATATCCCTAAATCAAAGGCCAAATTGCAACATAATTTTATATTGTACAGTACTGTATATTGTATTAAAGCTTTTTTTACATTAAGTACAATAAAAAGTGCCCCCCCCAGGTTACATTCGATTTAACAGACACCCCTTCTCCCCTATTAGTCCATTAAATCGAGGGTTTACTGTACTTTGCTATGAAACTAAACAGTGGACAACTAGAGAAGGCAGAAATATAGCGCCTCCGTAGCCAGGTGGGAAGGAGCAGCAGTGCGCAGCACATGCTTCTTGATTAGACCGGGGTTCGAGCCCGTCACCACCGCATATTCAAGGAGCATATGGCCTTAGTTGCTAATGCTCCTAAAAAAAAACCCAAACAACAACAGCGGGAAATATGAACAGCTCATATTTATAAAACTACTGACTTTCACCACTATGATTCCCAACACCCCATTTGATACTTTTCCATTGAAAACTTTCTCCCAATTGTACCATTTCCTTTAACTGCTGCACAAATGTTGCTTTTTGCACACCAAAAATTTCAGCGACTTCCTAGGATAATAAATTTTCCCTCCAACTACACTACTTTTGAAAACTCAAATCATCTACAACAGCAGCAGAACTACAAGATTTCTCATGGAAATTAATTGCTCTAAGATGGTTCAGAACACATTACCATCTGACACAATTTGCCTTAGACTAGTAGTTCCCAACCTTTTCTGTTTTGAAAACACCCTAGGCAATTAATATTCTCTCAAGTAATTTTAGATTTATATTATTAAGTACTTATATTTGTCCGCATTAATTTATAATATCACATATAAACTGCCCCAGGGGCAGTGATTATATCTTAGTTGATTTTGTTACTTGAATTATGTGAATATTAAAAAATATAATATCTCTTTGCTCATTTGCCACTAATTGCTGCCCTTACTTCCTTGTGGTTTGGGGCAGGGAGAGAGGGGAGTTCCCCCATCTGGCAAAAAAGGGCAGTTAACAGTAGAAGGGGGGAGAATACCTTGAGTGTTGTATTTCCATGTCCTTTGTGGTAGCTACCCATTTCACTTGGGGAGTGGTTGTTTTTAATTAAGCTGTTGAATATTTTTCCAGATTTCGCCCGCTCCGATTCTTCCTCCATTTGAATCGAAGTTACCATATTTTCTGGCTTATAAGACGCCGTTTTTTTCGAGAAGAAATACTCGGAAAATCACCCTGCGTCTTATATGGTCAATGTCAGATTAAGCCTAAAGATTACCGGCAATGAATTTTCGATGACACAGTGCTGGTAAACTGAGTTCTGAAAACTTCCCTTTGAAATTCACACCAATTTTATTTAAGATTTATCTGTTGAAATATATTTTTAACAATTATCAGTGGTTACAATCTATGGCAACAATACATACCAGTAATCTTTTTTTCGTGGAAAATGTGTTGAATTCTGCGTGATATGAATCTCACAATCAGACGTAAGTAAAAACTCGTTTCATTTTCCCATGTGTTTGCTTTCTCTATAATATGATTTTGCGCTTTTATGGTATTCCTCTATGATCTCGTGCTTTTATGGTATGGCGGGCTAATTAGACTGGATCGGGATTTTTCAATCCCAACCGTCTTTTACAAAGAGAAACTGACGCCCGTATTTGTCTTAGGGTGAGTAAGAATTTCTGTTATGTTACTTCTGCCAGCTTTTTTCAGAAACAAACATTTCATTATTGGTTGAACATTTACCCAAGCGTATACCATTATTTTGAGAAAAATATATTACCGTGTTTAATTTTATTATTATTATTTTCTCCAAAACAATATTTTGGAGAAATATTTATTTTTTTATCCAAAATATGTGGTCAAAACTAGGGTGCGTCTTATAAGCCGGAAAATATGATATATAGGGTTGTGGTCTTGGCCTAGAACAGTTGCAAAATTAACAGCGTTTGTATATATTTTTAAATAGAAGTGTTACTAATCAGTTATCGATTGTGACTTTTATTGTATATAGTTTATTATTTTATTTATACTAATTTATCATGTCAAGTGTATCTATAGTGGAGTCAGAAGAGACAATAGAAGATCAAGATCATATAGCCACAACTTCAGATGAAGAATGTGAGAAAACAGATAAAGGGATATTTTCTCAGATTGAAGAACTGACAGAAATTGAGGTTTTCACAGGTATTAGTATACCTAGGACTCCTATGAGGGGAAGACTGTCCATTTCTTGTGGTTTCACATAAGATTCTCAGCCACAAAAACATTCTAAGAAAAAGAAAAGTAAAAAAAAAAAAAAACATGCAAAAGGAAGTGAAGTAAAGGTGAGTGATAATTCTCAAAAAGGAAAAGCTAGTGGAATGAAACAGAAGGATCTGAACTTGACATCTTTGAGTATTTAATTGCAGAGGAAGCAATATTTGTAATGTGCTTATGCCAAGAAAGATTTAGAAGTCAGGCAAATCCCCAACAGAGATATATGATCATGCCTAGAAATTAGTGTCATTGAAGATAAGCATAGCAGCAGAAGAATGCTTTTTGCGAGATATAAGACAGGACTGAGTTTTAGAAGTACTGAAATCAATTAAGTTCTCTTTGCCTCAATGGAGAATTACCTGGAGATCAGCATTGAAGGAATTGGTAGTATTCAAGAAGTTGAAGCTGTTTGAAAGCAGGGCAAGGTTTCTCAAACCAGAAGGTGGAATGCAATGTACTATCATCAGCAAAACTATGGATAGGATTTCCAGTCAATGGAAGCAGATCATTAACATACAAAAGGAAAAGAGTAGGAGAAAGAACTGAACCTTGGGGATAGCCAGCATTAGTGAAGAAGTTAGAGAGCCAACTACCATCACCCACAGTGAGCAGTCAGAGAGAAAACTGGATACCCAATTACAAAACCCAATTGGCAAACCATAAAATGGAAGCTTATTATACCTTATACCTTATTATATTATGCCAAGCCATTATACCTGATATTGTAAATGTGAAAAGATTATGCAACTTTTTTTTTGTTTTAGATTTTAACAGCAGATCAGATAGAAACAATAGTAACTTTCAAAAGAACTGATTCTACAGACAAAATTGGATTGATAGGTGTAAAGATAAAGTTATGCTAAAATAATTTATTAACAATAAAGGCATAATTTGTTATAAATTTATACACCAAAGTTATACTGTTAACAAGACTATGCACCTAAAAATTAAAGTGCTTGAGAGATGTGACCAGAAGAGTCCTGATCTGCAAGCCAAGACAAGTTGAAAGTTATTCTATAACAATGCCATTGCTTATCATGCAACAATAATTTCTGAATACTTTTCCAAAGGCAAATGGGCCTGTATGAAGGCAAATGCTGAAGGGGTTTGTTTACCCTGAAAGCTCCATACTTAGTTATTAAAAGTTTTTCACTGGACACGATGTATTGTTACTCTTTAATCGTGGAATCCAGTACCACAGGCCTATTTGCCCCTTCATACGTTCATTCTATGGCCACCACGTATACAGTATCTGTACCAAACTTCAGAAGATTAGTATTTTGTATACGTCTTTTGCTGAAGGGGTTCCTTTACCCCGAAAGTTCCACACTTAGTTATTAAAATTTTTGTCACTGGATACGCTGCAGTGTTACTCTTTGCTTTTCCAAAGTCAGTACAACATCCTCTTTAGTCACTAACCTTGCACCATGTACGTATATTTTTTATTTCTGCCAAACTAAAGAAGATATTAACATTTTTGCTGCTGATGGTAATGCTAGAAAGAGGATGCAGCGATGTAAGGAGCACAAAAACTGGCACTTGATTGTAAACATATTCTCACACAAATTATCATTCACACTTATGCTTAGCAAATGCCAAAGGAAACGCATCATCCTGACTGTTTTTTGCCAACAATCAAACATGGAGGAGGATTAATAATGGTTTAGGCAGCAGTATCTTGGTAATACTGCTACTGATTACCTTGATATTCTGAGTGATCAGGTTCATCCCATGGTGCAAACACTGTTCCCTCACAAACGATGCCATGTTTCAAGGTTTCAAGGTGATAATGCTCCAATACAGACAACCAGACGTGTCCAATCTTGGGTTTGAGGAGCATGAAACTGAGGCTAATCATCTCCCATGGCCCACACAAACACCAGATTTAAAAGTTTTTGAAATATATTTCTCACACTTTCATCACTCATGGAGCTTGAAATGTTCCTCATGAAGAATGGTCTAATACTCATCTTATGACAGTTCAAGATTCATTCAAATCTATTCCATATAGAATACAAGCTGTTTTAAAAGTAAAGGTGGCCCAACACCATATTAGTGCATGCCTGTAACTCTTATCACATGTGTTTCCATTATCATGTCCACCAGGTTCCATGTACAACGCAGTTAAAGAAATCACCACTGCAACTGTATTATTAGCTAGCTGTGGTGGCACAACATGCTCAGTCCAAACTTTATGAATGAAATATACAAGGATATAAATTTTACCATGTGCACACAGCACAGGGTTAAATTGATTGACTGATTGATTTAGTTTTTAATGGCACATTGGCAGCTAAGGTCATAATGCACCAAGTCAAACACAGGGCTAAAACAAAAAGAAATAACTAGATATAAACAAGAATTATTTATATTTCATGTTACCTTTGCTTGTGGCCAATGTGAGAGTATAACTCGCTTAATCCTTTCAACGACATCTAACCTCATATGATGCTCTTCCTGAGAAGGTGACATATACTGAAAGAAATCCTCAATTTCTTCATGAAGCCTTAATAAAAAAAAAAAAAAAAAAAAAACATTAACAACTTATTTACCCATCCATAGTGTCTTGTGTGTATCAACAGAGGTCACACTATAAGATACTGCTATGACCAAATGAGCAAAATTCTTTAATTGCCGTATGCATACTGTTTTGCATAATAACCAAAATGGACTTATTGTATTGTATTTTGATGTCTATTTTCAGTGCAATAAATTATAGAAATGCCGTTCATTATTTCTCTGAATTTCATGATATTCAAACCTAGCAATATCCAAGGGAATCTTACATTAAGCTGTAAAGATTAATTAATTAGGTTGCTTGCTGAGATTTTTTAAATCATCTGAATTAAAAATATTTAATTGCAAAATAGTCAATCATTAAAATGGAGTTTAGCATTAGCAAAGGCATATGATGCAAGAAAGCAAGTTTATACAGCATCAGATAAAAACAAAACAAAAAACCACTCACTCCAAAAGTTTGTCTAGTTCTGCCTTGAATTTATTTAAGCTCTTAACTTCAACAACACAGATGAAAGTTTGTTCCAGCAATCAACCACTTGCTGGCTAAATGCCATACATCTATACTGATGAGCCAAAACATTATGAACAGAGAGTCATTATGCAAATCGAAGCAACTGCAAGTGAACTATGGCATGTGCGAGAGTCAGGACATGGTATAAAAAACACCTGATACCGAGCTCCATTAATCAGTGTTACTCTCGCTCTTTGGATGGGAAAGGCAGCGGACTTAAGCAAGTCTGACAAAGGCCAAATTGTAATGGCCAGACAACTGGGTCAGAGCATATCCGAAATGGCATGGCTGGTGTGGTTCTCACAGTCAGCTGTGGTTAGTACCTACCGAAAGTGGTCCGAAGAGGGAAAACCCACGAACCGCTGGCGAGGTGAGCTACGCCATCCATCAATGCTGGATGGTAAGTAGCAATAGAAGGGTGATTATGCGCAACGTGCCAGTAATTGGAATGCAGTAATTGGAATATAGCGCCTCCGTAGCCAGGTGGGAAGGAGCAGCAGTGCGCAGCACATGCTTCTTGATTAGACCGGTGATGGGAGCAATGTGCCACAACACACAGTACATAGAACCCTCCTGAAAAAGGGGCTGTGTAGCTGCAAGCCGCTTCGAGGGCTCATGCTAAACACGGTTCACCGGCGACAGCACCTACAATGGGCATGCAAGCATCGAAACTGGACCATGAGTAATTGGAAGGAGGTTGTCTAGTCCAATGAATCACGTTTCCTGCTGCACCATGCGGACGGCCAGGTACGTGTGCATAGTTTACCTGGGGAAGTGGTAGTGCCTGGATGCATCATGGGTCTATGAGAGCTTGAAGAGTAGGGTAGATACCCCTGAAGGAATTAAAATTGGGAGCCCATCAAGCTCTCAGCTGCCCAACTCAATGCCAGAGCTCACTCAGGACAGAATGTGCCAGTCCCACAGGAGCTGGTTATTGTGGGTGACTACTGTCAGGGAAATATATTGTGCAAAAAAAGATAGACGGAATATGACCAGGGTATGTCTGCTAGGGGCAAAAGATAATGATATTGTAGAGCAGATATCTTTTAAGGGTATAAAGGGTGATATTGATGTAAATGTTGGCACTAATGACATTAAGAGTAGATCTGCAGATTTACTTAACAAGTACAGGTCAATATTGAAAAAAAAAAAAAGTCATGAGTTAGTGTTAAATTTCGGGACCACAATGTGTACAGAAAGGGATCATGCTGTTAGATAAAATCTAAGGAAGTGCATCCAGCAGACATTGGTGGAAGGTGCAGTGTTGAGTCAGTTTGGTGTGACATAAGCACTGGGAAAGCAAAATTGAAAGTAGGAATGTGTTACAGGCCTAATGACTCTGATGAGTATAACGAACAACTGTACAGAGAATAAGAGTGGGCGAGTAAATCATATGGTCTTATAATGGGGGATTTTAACTTCCCAGATATAGACTGGAACTTGTGGGTTGGTCACTGGAACACTAGCAAGACCTTTGTGGATTTATTGGATGATTATTTTCTGCAACAGAATGTTTGAGAGGCAACCAGAGGGAGCAATACTCTTGATCTGATTATCAGCAGTGATTATTCATGCATTAAGAATCTGCAGATAAAGGAACCAGTAGGTGGCAGTGATCAGTGTACTGATGTGGAATTTACTCAAAGGTGTAACTACCATCAGGGGTAAAGGAAAGGTGTCTACAGTGCTCTCACAGTTTTTAAATTCTATACAGTAGGACAAATTGATGGTGTTGCCAACAGCAAATTCAAAACGGGAAGCATTCAAAGAATTAATCTTGGAATGCTACTAGGCTTTTTATACCAACTAAGAAATATTGTTCAAGATTTAGGCCCAAATGAATATCAGATGAACTAATTAGACATGTGGCAGAGAAGAAAAATGCATGGGATGCATATAAATTATCAGGAGACACAGGTGCTTATGGTAGATATAAGAGTCTGTAATCAAGTTACAAAGGAGGTTAGGCAAGCAAAGACAGATTACGAGAAATTTTTGGCAAAGGATGTAAAGAAAAACAGTAAAGAGTTCTTTACTTTGTAAACTCTAGAAGGAAGGGGATTAATCAGATTGGTCCACTTGATAATGATGGTCAATTATTGATGATTCTGTTCAGGTAGCTGACAAACTGAATGAGTATTTTGCATCTACATTCACACGAGGAGTTATTCAGAGAGGGGAAGGTAAGAAGTTTATCAAACTCTGGCAGGGAGCAAAATGATTTTGTAATAACTGAGAGCAAAGTGGAGGAGAAATTGAAGTAACTGGATGGGATCAATCCAATTATATTAAAGGAGACAGCAAAGGAAGTATGCAGGCATCCATGGTTGTTGTTGTTGTATTTTCTGGTGCAAGAGCTACTTAGGCCATATTGCGCCTCCTAAATTAATTGAGTTACTTATGATAACTGCACGGTGGGCAGTTAGAAACGGTCATACATTTTTATTTGTTTTATATACAAAAAGAATTCAGAGAGATTTGCTTCTTTACCTATTATGCTATTCAGAGAGAGAGAGGTTGCTGTAGATCTGAAATGAAACTAAAAGACATTCGTCGGGCATTGCTGAACAAGTTACATTCAAGGAGTATATGTTTTACTGTAAGTGGTTGCGAGCAGTGTGCACACTGCGGAGGATCATTTCCTGTAAGCAGATAGAGATGTGTGAGGTGAGTGTGACCTATACGAGTTCTGGCTAAGATTACTTCTTTTCTATTTTTCCGAAGGCTAGAAGTCCATAATTGTGGTTCAGGTTTTATTTGAAATAGCTTGTTATTGGTTTGCATTTTCCACAGAAGTGTCCATTGTTCCATAGATGTTCTCCGTATGTTATGTCTATAATCAGGATATGGAACTAGGTTATTTGTTGAGGATATGATGGAAGGATACTTAGCAGCACTGTCTGCACATTCGTTTCCTGGAATACCACTGTGGCCAGGGATCCATGAAAAGATAACAGTTTTCTGATGCTCATGAAGACGCATCAGCTTATGTTTTATGAACTTTAATAAAGGATTTTTAGGTGGGGAAATCCTTTTCAAAGCTAGAATAGCACTCCGTGAATCAGTATATATTATACTTTTATTTATTGACATTAGCGAGATGTTTTCCAGAGCAAGCTTAATGCCATGGAGTTCAGCAGTGTAGCTGCTGCATTCGGTTGGAAGTGAAATTGACAGTTGTATTAGGGAAGACGGCAGCTGCACCCACTCGACTGTCAGACTTCGAACCATCAGTATAGATCTTGGTAAAGTGTGGGTACTTTTGTGAGTGAGCAACATGTAGTTGTTGGATGTTAATATCTGATATAGAGCCTTTACCCCATTGCTCAAAGTATTCATCAGAAGAAAGGGTGAAGTTAGTCCACGGGGGATCCGGATCTTTTTTTTCTCTGATGATATTATCAAGCTGAATATTCCAGCTTTCTGTTAGATTCTGCAGTCTGATACCAGAAGGTCGAATTGTTCTAGGTTTATTTGTATAATGGGTTTTCAATTGAGGATTATGCAACAGTGGCCAAACCGGATGAGTAGGCAGACTTTTAATTTTAGCTGAGTAGTTTAGCAGCAACATCTTTCTTCTTATGCTAAGTGGAGGTTCGTGAGCCTCAACATAAAGACTTTGAACTGGTAATGTTCTGTATGCACCTAGGGATATCCTAAGAGAAGAATGTTGGATGGGTGCAAGACGGGCCAAGGTGCTCTCTCTAGCTGAGTCATAAACAGGTGCTCCGTAGTATAACCGAGATCTAATTAGAGATTTATATAAGTGGAGCAAGGTATAACGATCAGCGCCCCAAGATGTACTGGAGATGACCCGGAGTATATTCATTTTCTTTATGCAAGTGGTTCTTAGATACTTGATGTGCTCCTGGAAGTTTAACTTTTTATCAAAAATTAGCCCTACGAGGCGAATACTGTTCACAATTGGTAGTGGATGATCGGCCAAGTGCAACTCGGGTTCAGGATGCATTGCTCGCTTCATGCAGAAATGTATAGCTGTAGATTTGTGGCTTGACAGTTTGTATCCATTTTGCGCAATCCATAATTCAATGTTATTAATGGATATTTATAGATGCCTCTCAATATAGTTCATATTCTGGGAATGACAGGATATGGTAAGATCATCTGCATAGAGATACGAGTCAACGGTATTTGGAATGCTGTTTGTGATGTTGTTTATTTGTATTGCAAACAGAGTGGCACTAAGAACAGAGCCTTGTGGGACTCCTTCTTCTTGAATGTATGTTTGAGATAAAACCTGCCGGTACCTCACTTGGAAAGATCTGTGCTGAAGGAAGCTTTGAATAAAATATGGTAAATGGCCTCTCATATGAATAGAATGGAGATCTCTTAGGATACCGTAGCGCCACGTGGTATCAAAGGCCTTCTCTATATCAAGGCATATCATGACGAGATGTTGATTTCTGATGAATGCATTTCTTATGTTGGATTCGGCTTTGGTCATGAGGTCTAGGGAAGATCTATTCTTCCGAAAGCCAAACTGATTATTACTGATTATGTTTTCGGATTCAAGGTACCAGGTGAGTCGATGGTGAACCATTTTTTCCAAAGTCTTACTCAGGCAGCTGGTTAGAGAAATTGGTCTATAGTTGTTAGGAATCGAATTGTCTTTTCCAGGTTTAGGTATGGCTATTACATAAGAATGTCTCCAGGAAGTAGGGAATATATGTTCTGAGAATATTCTATTGTAAAAGTTTAGCAATGAAATTAGTGATTTCTGATTGAGGTGTTGAATCATTATATTGTAGATTCCATCAGGGCCAGGAGAGCTGTTTCTTGAGGTATATATAGCTTCTTTCAGTTCAGATATTGTGAGTGGTTGGTTATAGGTAAAAGGACATGCAGTTTTGAAGTCTAGTTTCCTTTTCTCAGCTTCAGCTTTGATTTTTTGAAAAGAGGGTTGATATGCAGTTGAGGCGGACAACTCACAGAACACTGTTCCTAGGGCATTGGCAATTTCATCAACAGATGAGATCTCCTTTCCATTCCTATTAATAATAGGAGAAGGCAACTTATGATATTTACCATTTAGTTTCTTTATTTTTTCCCAGATTATTTGGGTATCAGTATCTGTTGATTGAGGAGGCAAATTTTATCCACGAGTCTTTTTTCGCTTTCCGCCGGATATAACGAGCTTTGGCTCTCAGTCTCTTGAAGTTAATAAAGTTGGCAGTGGTGGGATGTTTGCGGAAGGTGTTCCATGCTTTGTTTTTTTCTCTCTTCGCTTTATTACAATCGCCATTCCACCAGTGATTGGTATGCCGATGGTTTCTTATTTGAGACTGTGGGATGGCGGCTTTTGCTGCTGTTAGTATCTGCATTGTGATATGATCGGTGACAGTGTCAATAGCAGAAGACTATTGTGTCATCATCAAAAGATACATGACTGGTAAATTTCGTCCAGTTTGCTTTGGAAAATTTCCATTTTGTTTTTGTTTCAGTTTGTTTGGAATGGGTGGTTTGAATACTACAGATCAGCGGATAGTGGTCACTATTTAGAGGATTGTCATGTACTGCCCACTCTATAGTTGGGAAGAGGATCGGAGAGCAAATTGAGAGATCTATTGCACTGGTTGACCCAGTAGGAAAATGGATATATGTCGGCAAGCCATTATTCAATAGTGTCAAATTTTCTCGGTCAAGTAACATTTCAATAAGTCCGTCTGAGACCAGAGATCCCCATAATGGATGATGCCCATTAAAATCTCCTAGTAAACAAACAGGAGGTGGTAATTGGGAAATTAGATTTAACAGTTGCTGAATTGTACATGATTGATTCGGTGGAAGATAAATTGAGGCTAGTGTCAGTGTGATACCGATTACTATACGGGTAGCAACAGCTTCTAATGGTGTTTGTAATGGAATGTGCCTGGAGGGGATTCCTGATTCCACTAGTATAGCTACTCCTCCATGGGGGCTGTTAGTTTCAGATCGATCTTTTCTGAAGATAGTATAGTTTTTGACTGAAACAGATATTTTTGTTGTTAGATTTGTCTCTTGCAAGCATATGGCAGCAGGATTGTAATGGTTAATTAGTTCATAGATATCATCAATATTGCTGCGAAAACCTCTGCAATTCCATTGTAAGATTTGTTCCATTATTTGGTTTTGTGAGTAGAAGAGGAGTCTGTTTGCTTTTTGTGAGAGGCTTGTTTATATCTCTCGTGTTTTGATTTTTCTTTTCTTGAAAAATTTGGGCGTCTTGAGTCATTGCCTTCTTCCATATCATCATCTGCATGTATTTCAAGCAGATCTTCTGAGTTGATGATATCATCGGTGTCCATGCTTGAGGGGTGAGATTGCTTTACCTCAACTGGATCTAATTTTTCCGCTGCTTGGCAATGTGGAAGTCTCTGGGATGGAACTGTCAGTGGCGTATTACTGCATTGATCGACTGCCTTTGATGTATTTTGGACCGAGAGGACTGATCGAGCCCAGTCTGAGATCGATGTATCTGGAGGGATGGAAACTTCTGTCTGACATGCTATTGACTGGTGACTATAAGCAGCAGAGGCATAAGTGCATTTTGGATTATTTAATCTTACTTGTTTTCTTGCCTCTTGGTAGGAAACTTTATTTTCAACTTTATACTTTTGTATCTTTTTCCCCAACTTCCAGAGGTCGCAGTCTTTGGAGTATGCCGGATGGCTGCCCTTGCAATCTGGACACTGTGGGGTTGGTGCTTTACATTCTGTTTGTGTGTGAGTTTTACACCCACAGTTTGCAGATGTTGCGTCTCCACGGCATGCTGTCTGGGAATGGCCAAATTTCTGGCATTTAAAACATCTTAGGGGGTTTGGAATATATGGCCGAACGCGACAGTTTAATATCCTGCCTTGACTGAAGCTGGTAGGTTTGGAGAACTGAAAGTTAATATTATACTCCGGGTAGGAACTAAATTGCCATCTTTTCGGATCATGATCCTCTTTGCCTGAATGACTTTTTGTTCTTTAAGTTCCTGGGCTATCTCATCTTCAGGAACGTTTAATAGATCCCATTCAGTGATCACTCCCTTTGAAGAATTGAGGGTGTTATATGGTGTGATTTGTACTGGGATTCCACTCAAAGATGTCAAACTTAATAATAGTTCAGAGTGTCGAGGATTGGTGGTCTCTATTAATAAATCTCCTGACTGGAGACGTTTCACCATTTTTGGTGAACCTGCGGCATGTTCGA
Organism: Mastigoproctus giganteus; assembly: GCF_048544385.1. Classification (NCBI taxonomy): domain Eukaryota; kingdom Metazoa; phylum Arthropoda; class Arachnida; order Uropygi; family Thelyphonidae; genus Mastigoproctus; species Mastigoproctus giganteus. Next base: position 20,427,073 of record NC_143584.1, on the reverse strand, counting down.
GGCATCTCTGAATGATAAAGGGGGAGAGCTTGCCCACAGGTTGTGTTGACAGAGAATGTATTATCAGGAAAGCTGGTAATTCCTGTCTGCCAATGTCTTTTTTCATTCTCTTCGATAGAGAGAAGTCATGGTCAGTGTCATGAATGTCATTTGCTTGAGAGCTCTTCGGCTCTAAGCATGGAAAGTCACTTGTTTCCATTTCTGCTCCTTTTAGCCCCGGGGGTTGTCTTATCCCCCAGATTACCGGCCCCGCCACGTGGAGGCAGGAACGGTGCCACCAGTGACCAAGCGGTTGTTGAAGTAAATAAAGGGTTAGTAATGAATATATAGAATAAAAAAGAAAGGTAGATTTCCTCTCTCGGTTCTTACTTTTGTCCTTTAAAGTACAGAACCTTTTCAAGTAAACAAAAGAACAGGTGACACTAGAAAAGAATTGAAACTATAACACTTTGGGAGATCACTATATATTCGCAGGAAGAAAATCGCTTGTCACTCGGGGCCAGGCATCCATGGACCCAGTGGAGATGTGTAAATGTTTCCCTAATTCACAAAGTGGGATCGAAAGTGATAAGAGTAATTACAGACCTGGTAGTTTAACTTCTGTTCCGGGGAAAATAATGGAGTCACTGGTTAAAGAAGCATTGCAGGATCACCTAGATAAGACTGCAGTTGTAGTTCAGACACAGCATGGGTTTGTTAGGGGGAAGTGTTTTCTGAAAAATTTGATTGGATACTACGATGTGGTCACACACGTAGCATCCAATCTAATCAATGGACACTGCTCTTCGGGGACTAATGTTATTAGTGGTGTTCCCCAGGCAGCCAATGATACGAATGTTGGTAGGGTTGTTAATGACACTACGCTAGTGCAACAGGATCTGGAAAAGTCAAGCAGATGGGCTGAGAGGTGGAAACTGAAATTTAACATTGACAAATGCAAAGTACTACATATGGGTAGCACCAGAGTAACCCTAGACATACCAACTGTGTGGTACTACACTTAGGATAGTGGAGAATAAAAAAGACCTGGAGGTAATTGTGCAATCAGATATGAAGTTTTCTGAGCAGTGCAAACTGGCTGCAAGACCTGGGGTCCTGTCAATGATATATAGGAATTTTGCTTGCAGGGATAAGGACGTGGTTATCTCCTTGAATAAGGTAATGGACAGGTCACACCTCAACTACTGCATACAGGTCTGGATGCCTTATTTTAGCAAAGATATAGAGCTACTGGAATGAGTACAAAGGGCAATGAGAATAGTGAGTTGAACAAAGGATTGCTGTTACCAAGAAAGGCTTAAATTCTGCATGGTTTGGAGATGAGGCACCTGCAAGGTGATCTAATTGAGATGTATGATGTCTTGAATGGTTTGAGCAGGCTCAATGCTGATGGGATTCTTCCTCTTGCTAAGATTCCACGCCTGATGGGGCATAAATTCAAACTGAGCAAAGACAGTTTTTTTTTTTTTTTTTTTTTTATGAAAACCCCAAACACAAAAGGTATCAAAACCTATAGTACTTAGTACCGTGCATGGGTTGAAGGAGAAGTATGGGGGAGGGGGATGCCGGAAACTTTGCTCTAGAGACTAAACATGGGTTTCACCACTTCAAGCCTCCAAGTTGTAAAATAGATGTGCAGAAATTTTCCTTTAGCCAGTGGGTGGTTGACTGCTGGAACAAATTTACATCTGTAATTGTGGAAGTTGACAGCTTAAATAAATTCAAGGCTGAACTAGACACTTTTGGAGTGGATGGATGGGTGAAATTGGAAGGTGTTTTTTTTTTTTTTTTTTTTTTTGGGGGGGGGGGGGGGAATGATGCTATATAAGCTTACTTTCTTGTATCATATGCCTCTACTAATGCTAATTAGCGAGATATTTCTTGTCCCACAGGTGTAAAACATGAGTGAACATGTTTCATGTCAATCAATCTGACTTAATGAAAACAAATTTTCTTCCCTTTAATTCCCAAACCTAAAACCTCACAATGGAATCTTTAATTAAGATATTAATCCAGCAAAGCCTCATTTAGAGGTTTTATACCTCTTTTCATCCAAAAAATTGGATGAAAAGGGGTGACTGCTGCTGCTGCAACAATAAAACTTCCCTAAACATATCTGTCCCAACATATCGAACATATGCAATTAAATGAGCATCTTTAGATACATCAGTTGCCTCATCTGCTTGTATGGCGAATTTCGAAGTACGCAGTTGAGAAATTAACTGATCGCAAAGATTTTCAGATATATCATCAATTCTTCGGCCAACTGTATTATCAGCAAGCGGTATTTGTTCCAACTGTTTCGCCGAACATTATTTTAACCATATCAATAGCTGCTGGCAAAACTAGAGTTTCTCCAATTGTGTGTGGTTTTTTACATTTTGCGATTCTGTAAGAAACTTGGTACGATGTTAGCAATGCATTTTATGGAACAGAAACTATTTTTTTGAACTTGCTTTTGTTTATTAAACTCATCTAATTTTCTTTGAAAAAATTCTATTGGCATACCAACGTAATCAGAATGCACAGTTTTAAGGTGCCATTTTAATTTGCCTGGTCTCATACTATCTGCAGCCAAAACTTTTGTACAAAATAAACAGTTTTTCCAAGCCATCTATAACAACACTTGTGAATCCTAATGATAAATAGGATGAATCGTATTTTCTTGTCTTGGGAGTTCTAACCTCCTTATTCCCTGTTGCTTGTATTCCCACTACCTTTACTTGAATCAGTATCTTCATTATTAGTGGATTTTCTCTTGTAACCAGTCAAAAATTTATCCATTCATCTAAATATATTAGGATTAAATTTATATTCTTAAAAAATACAACTTCCAAATTACTAACGATTATTATCAGTAAGTAATCAATAAAAACAATAAAAAACACAATCGCACACTGCCGAAACCATACTTTCAACCATGCAGCTAATGCTATACTGTGAAATTTACCTATATATGTCATACATAGTATGCACTAAATTATATATATTACATTACATCGTATCAATCATAATTCATCAATCCATTTCAGCAAAATATATATATATTTTTCCAAATAAATGTTTATCTCATGTTTATATCGAAGTTAGAGTGAGATAGGTGGCGGTAAATGCTTTAAAAAATAGGTTATAAAATTTAATGTTATGTTATGAAAGTTTATTTCTGTTAAACTTTTCGCACCTCCTTTTGCACTAGTCCATGCCTCCCAGTTTGGAAATCGCTAGTCTAAAGCATGACCTGCTTCGAGTATATTAATTTCTTCAAACAGACAGTTCAAAGATAAGTCATTTGAGCTTTAAAGTTCAATTTCCTGCACAGTATTATGCCTAGTAAACAGTGTGGACAAGTGGAATTGGTATATTATTGATCTGCAGCTCAAGATCAAGATGGAGTGAATATCATTTGCAGAAGTGATTGGTGGTGGATTTCTGTTCAGCTAGGTGTCCAGCCATTGTTTAAGATCCAGGATTCGATTTTGGTTATAGCAATTTGGAGCTGCCTTTCAAAAGTGTTTATGCTCTATGATTGACAGGAGATAGGCTATATGCATGCATATAAACTTCAATAGTTTTTGGATGATCTTGTGCCATGACGTTGGCCTGGATTACAAATAGGATTGCACTCAATATAAAAACTCTGATATAAAATCCCCTTGAATCTAAGATGTTGACAGAATGTTCCAATATCAGACCTTAAAGGTGCATAATTTTAAGTTCTGTATTATTTTAAGGGAGGTGGTTCCTGAGTCCTAGGCAATACATATCCTTAACAACACAATGATGCTAAGTGGCATTGAATGCTTTCTCAATATCTAGGTTGACCATCACTAAATGTTGTCTCATGACAAAAGCATTTCAGATGTTGGATTAAATTTTTATAAGTACATCTAGGGTACACCTGTTTTCACAGATGCTTACTGATGATTAGATAGAAGATTTTGCAAGTACAGAATCTAGGTGAGCCTTTTATGCACAATCCTTTCAAAGGTTTTGCTCAAACAGCCTGTCAATTATATTGATCTGCACTAATCAAAGATTCTTACCTAGGTCTGGTAAAGCACAAATAAGAGTGAAGGCATGAGATGTTCTCTGAAAAGATCCGGTTGTAAAAATGCAATAAGATGAAGAGATCAACTTCACAGAAATGCCTATGTGTACTGTAGTGAATGCCATCTGGTCCTGCTACATTATTTGGAAATTTGCTGAAAATGCACCTCATCAGTTTTAACATATTGAAAGAACACAAGAGAAAGAGGCAAAGATGCATTTGCAATTTCAATAGGAGAGGACAGTTGTTTCACCCAATCCATCTCATTACTGAAGATTGTGGTGGTAGAAATTTCCCATTCAGAGCATATATATATATTTTTTGAGATAAGTCAAAGGTTCATATTTTTGTTGATAATTGAGGAAAAGGTAATCAAAGTGTTACATTTTGCTTCCTCCCCATCTAGCTTTAGCTTGGAGTCTCTCTCATTATACAATTAAGTTAGCAGTAGTTGGGAATTTAAAAAAGTGATTCCAAGCAAAATTTTTTCTGGTTTGGCTTTAGAGCAATCTGCACTGCTCCACAACTTGTGTATGCACTTGCACAGATGAGATTGTGGGATGGAAATTTCTGCTGCAGATAATTTGGAAAATTAAATGCACTAGGCATAATCCTTATGGGTTTTGATAATTAACTATATAATATCGGTGTAAATACACCATAGTTAACCCATATATTTGAGCTACGATTGTAGCGTAGAAGGCATCGTTTTAAATGTATCTCATAATGTGGTTGCCTTCACAACAAGATAGCTACTATTGAATTACTTCAAATAAATAACGCTTCTCTAGTAGAGAAGGCTACTGTTATTTATTTTCAGCGGTACCACCACCCAGACGATCGTTTCGAAGCTTTTTGGCTTCGTCATCAGTGAGCGGGTAGGTACCCAGGTAATACAACAAGCCATCTCAGTTGCGAAGTTATATCCACATTATGAGAGATGCCAGAAGGGTGTGGTGGTAATGTATTTGGAAAATTAAATGCACTAGGCATAATCCTTATGGGTTTTGATAATTAACTATATAATATCGGTGTAAATACACCATAGTTAACCCATATATTTGAGCTACGATTGTAGCGTAGAAGGCATCGTTTTAAATGTATCTCATAATGTGGTTGCCTTCACAACAAGATAGCTACTATTGAATTACTTCAAATAAATAACGCTTCTCTAGTAGAGAAGGCTACTGTTATTTATTTTCAGCGGTACCACCACCCAGACGATCGTTTCGAAGCTTTTTGGCTTCGTCATCAGTGAGCGGGTAGGTACCCAGGTAATACAACAAGCCATCTCAGTTGCGAAGTTATATCCACATTATGAGAGATGCCAGAAGGGTGTGGTGGTAATGTATTTGGAAAATTAAATGCACTAGGCATAATCCTTATGGGTTTTGATAATTAACTATATAATATCGGTGTAAATACACCATAGTTAACCCATATGGTGTATTTACACCGATATATGGGTTAACAAATATATGGGTTAACTATGGTGTATTTACACCGATATTATATAGTTAATTATCAAAACCCATAAGGATTATGCCTAGTGCATTTAATTTTCCAAATACATTACCACCACACCCTTCTGGCATCTCTCATAATGTGGATATAACTTCGCAACTGAGATGGCTTGTTGTATTACCTGGGTACCTACCCGCTCACTGATGACGAAGCCAAAAAGCTTCGAAACGATCGTCTGGGTGGTGGTACCGCTGAAAATAAATAACAGTAGCCTTCTCTACTAGAGAAGCGTTATTTATTTGAAGTAATTCAATAGTAGCTATCTTGTTGTGAAGGCAACCACATTATGAGATACATTTAAAACGATGCCTTCTACGCTACAATCGTAGCTCAAATATATGGGTTAACTATGGTGTATTTACACCGATATTATATAGCTGCAGATAATAAATGATTAGTAATGTGCTGAGTTGTGTCATTAAAATGCTGTTGCTGTACATATTGTTTCTTGAGTATAACAGAAGTAGAATAGTTATTCCCATTTCACCCATCCATTCGCTCCAAACGTTTGTCCACCTCTTGAATTTATTTAAGCTATCAACTTCGACAACGACAGAAAGAAGTTTGTTCTAGCAATCAACTACCCGCTGGCTAAAGGCAAATTTCCCACGTCTATTCAACAACTGTCTTTTCTCAATTTCAGTTTATGGCCCCTCAGGTTTGTAATCTGAGCAAGAGGAAGAAACCCATCAGCATTGAGACTGCTCAATCCATTCAAGGCCTTATACACCTCAATCACATTACCCCACAAGTGCCTAGTCTTCAAATGCTACAATTTGCAGAACTTAAGCCTTTCTTCGTAAGAGCACCACTTTGTTACCGTTCTTTGTACTCTTTCTAGCATTCTATATCCTTCCTAAAATAAGGCTTCCAGACCTGTACACAGTACTTAAGGTGTGGCCTGACCATTGTCTTATACAAGGGGATAATTACCTCCTTATCCCAGTTAGCAAAATTCCTGTATATCATTGACAAGACTGCATTGAAAAAAAAAAATCCATATCTGACTGCACAATTACCCCCAGGTTCTTTCATTCTCCATTATTCTGAGTGTAACATAACCCAGTTGGTACATTTCTCTGGGATTCATCATCATCAGCCATTTTCAATCCACTGCAGGATGAGGGCCTCTCCAGCAACTTTCCAGTTCCTTCTGTTTTGTGCAATGGCCATCCATTTACTACCCACAAACTCATGAATTTCATGACCATTTTAGTTGTTTAGTTTTGATAAGAATGTCCTTTACTTGAGTTTGCTGCCCAATCCATGTGTTTCTCTTCTTATCTAACAGTCTGATTCCTAATAAATTCGTTGCATTTTTCGCTGTGTAGTTCTCAGCTTCTCTTCCATTCTTTTGTTGAGGGCCCAAGTCTCACTTCCATAAGTCATGGTGGGGAGTATACACTGGTTCATTATTTTATGTTTCAGACAAATTGGGATATTGCTCCTAAGTATGTGACTATATTTCCTGAATGCTATCCATCCAAAATTTATTCTTCTTTTGACTTCCAGCCATTTATCATTATTACAGCTAATGACCTGTCCCAGATAAGTATATGACTCCACCTTTTCAATTACTGCTCCCTTCAATCATTATATCCCTTTCTGTGGCATACTTATTCATTATTACTTTTGTTTTAGCCATATTCATCTTTAGTCCACAATCCTTACTAACTGCGCACAACTGATTAAGATTTTCCTCTAATTCTTTGGGATCATGGCTTATGACCACAATGTCATCTGCAAATCGTAAATGGTTTAGGTACTCTCCATTCACATTGACTCCTTTCTGCGACCAGTCTAATCTTCTGAAGGCTTCCTCAAGGGCAGCAGTAAACAACATTGGAGATATTGTGTCTCCTTGTCAAGCTCCTTTCTCAATTTTAAATTTGCAACTGTCTTTGTCTAGTCTAATAAAGGAGGTAGCATTCTCATATATTTTCTTCAAAATCACAATATATGGGGCATCTATGCCTTGTCTTTCCCCTGCCTGAAACAATGCCTTATGCTGTATGGAGTCAAATGCCATTTCGTAATCCACAAACGCCAGGCATAATGGTGTTTTATATCCATTTGGTTTCTCCATTAGCCATGCAAAACTATTATTGCATTATTCTACTCCTTAGGCATCACACCTTTTCTAATGCATTTTGTGAAGTCTTGCCAGTTTTTGTGTCATGTCTCTTTATCCCAATTTTAACAACTCTACAGTAACTTCATCTTCCCCCGAGGCTTTCTGATTCTTAATTTTCTTCAACACATGTTCTACCTCATCAGGAAGGATATCGACTATGTCACGTGTTACTAATTAGCAATCCATCTTCCCCACTGCTGGCATCGTTCCCTCACTCCTTGTATAATTCTCTATAGTAGTCTTCGGTTATTTGAATTATGCCTTCTTTGCTATTTATAAGTACACCAACACCTATTCTTCAGTTTCAGTGTCATTTGTCTTTTTGTATTACTACTCATGGCTGCTGATTTAATTTCTTTGTTTTCCTTTAATGCTTGTTCTACTTTTCTTTTTGTGGTTTGTTTGTTATTTGGTTTTTAGGAGCATTAGCAACTAAATACATATGCGGTGGTCACTCCCTGACCTTTCCGCATCCTCCATATTTGGTGGTGACGGGCTCGAACCCCGGTCTAATCAAGAAGCGTGTGCTACGCACTGCTGCTCCTTCCCACCTGGCTATGGAGGCACCTACTTTTCTTGTGTTAAATCTTCTTATGTCCTCTCTGAGTCTCTTTCTAATGGTTTTGCATAACTCAGTATACTCAATTTTCTTCTTGTCAGTGTTTATCTTGCTCTTCATTTGTCGTCTTGAGTTCATCATAACAAGTGTTTCAATAACATGTCTAATTTTTTTCTTTTTTGGATTTCTTTTTACCTATAAATTTTTTGGGCTTTATCACTTTCAGAAAGTTGTAATATTCCTCATCAATATATTGGTCCTGAGCAGTCTGCAGATGCTCAAACTTGTTCTGAAGTTCCAGTACACACTGCTTTTTATCCTCTTCCGTTATCTCAAAGATCTTTGTATTATTTACATGAGTAAGTTTTCACCTTTCTTTTCTTACATCTATATCAAGTGTGCATCTTACCATTCTGTGATCACTTCCAACATTTACCTTGTTCAGGTTGGAAACATCACTCACAATGTATCTTCTGTTAGTGAGAATGAAGTCAATTTCGTTAGTTGTTAATCCATTTGAACTCTTCCATGTTCACTTTCTTTTCACCCTTTTCTTGAAAAAAAGTGTTCATTACTGACATTCCTCGAGATTCTGCAAATTCCACAAGTCTTTCACCAATTCCAAAATTTCCTATTGTTCCCATTTCTGGATTATTATGTCTCTTTCCAACCTTAGCATTGAAGTCCCCCATAATGATAGTGTAGTGGGTTTTCTGCTCATCTAGAAGACTCAATTTCGGTGTACATTTCTTCAACCTCTTCATCATCATGGCTCAATGTTGGTGAATAAATCATTATAACCTTTAGCTTGTACCTCTTAGAAATCCTAAGTAGTAGTCTTGACACCCTTGGTGATGTACTTTTGAATTCCAAAATGTTTTTTATATCTTTATGGACCAGAAAACAAACTACCACCTTTGTCCCTTTCACTGTTTCCATTGGTGTACAGCAGATTTCCATTCGATAAACTTATGTGATTCATTTCTTCTTGTTTTGGCCAAACCGATATATTCCAATTCACATTTTGCTAATTCCTTTTTCAGCTATAATATCCTGTCTTTATTGATGAATGATCTTACGCTGTAACAGGCCAAATTTAGTTTCCATGAATGGCAGCCTTTATCTTAAGAGATTCTTAGCACCTTCTGTTTCCACTCTGATCCTCTCGCTGCTGTAAGACGGGGAGTGGATGCTGCTGGGGACTGATGGCTGTTTCATCACGCTGTCATGTGCTGGAGGTTTTGGTCTTTTCCTCTACATGCTGACCAGGTATTTTGAAGAGAACCACTCTACACATTTGTTGCCATCTAAGTGACGTAACAAGGCTTACCATAGAGAAGGTTTGCATGAGTGGAGTTTAGGGAGGCAGGCCAACCGGACTTCTCCTAAATCTTCTGAAATAGAAAGATATTGGATCCACCAGTGTTTTAGACAATGTCTGATAACATACAGAATGGTTGTTCCCACCTCTGGGACTACTGCTACCCATATGCAGTACATTACATTTGTCAATGTTAAACCTCCGTTGCCACTTTTCAGCCCATCTGCCCAACTTTGAGATCCTGTTGCAGCAGCATATTGTCATTACTGTTATTAACAATCCAGCCAACCTTTGCATCATAAGCAAATTTTGACATTAAGCTTGATATACCTTCTTCAATATCACTGATAAATATACAAAACAACAATGGGCCCAACACTGAACCATTAGGGGACACCACTAATAACATTAGTCCATCAAGAACAGGGTCCATTAGTTACCACTCTGTCTTCTCCCACTCAACCATATGGCTCCAGTTTGTACAGTAGTCTTCCATGTGCGAAAGTAGCAGAAGCTTTCCTGAAACCCAAATATATGATATCAGAATTATTTTTTGCATCCAGTTCCATTGTGACCACATCATAGTATTCAATCAAACTGGTCAGACAAGACTTCCCCTTAACAAACCCAAGCTGCATCTGAATTATTACTGCAGTCTTGTCTAGATGATCTTCCAATACTTCTTTAACCAGCAACTCCATTATTTTTCCTGGAACAGAAGTCAAACTAACAGGTCTATAATTACTTGTGTCACCCTTTGTAAATTGGAGATACATATGCACCTCTCCAGACAGTGGGGTCTTCCACCGAGTCCAAGTATGATCTCATAATTATGGCTAAGGGTTTGCTTACTTCCTTTGCCGCCATCTTTAATAGATCCCATTCACCCCAGGTGCCCTGCTCGTGTTTAACTGCAACAATTTCTCCTCCACTTTGCTTATAGTATAATAATAGTATGCATAATAAAATATATAATAATTAAAATATAGTATGCTTTCACAAGCATACTATATTTTGAACTGAATTTTTGCACAGCTTTTTTGGAAACCTGTTTAAACATCCATACCAAGTTTCGACAAAATGAAGATGGTCGAGCAGGGACCATCTTCAAAATTAGGCCACTTGACATGGAATCATCCAAACTGTATGACACCACTGTAGTCAACCTTAAAAAAAAGCAAAGGACTTTTTACCTACAGAATCCATAATGATAATCAGATCAAGAGCATGGATTCGCTCTGTTCTCCCTCTAATATGTTGCTGGAGAAAAGAGTCATCCAATAAATCCAGAAAAATCTTGTTTATGGTGTGAATGACCAACACAAGTTCCAGTCAATAACTGTAAAGTTAAAATCATTAATTATGAGACATTCTGATTTACTGACCCACTATTTCTCTGTATAGTTGTTTGCTATACTTATCATATCATTAAACCTATAACACACTCCTCGTTTTTGTTTTCCCAGCACTTATGTCAACTGGATGCACTGTCTTAAATTTAATATGCTTTTTAACTAAGAGCACAGCTCCCCCTCCTGTTTTGTCTATCCTTTCTGTTCACGTTGTACTGTCCATATTAAAATCCTGTATCCCTTATGTCTGAGTGACACCATGTCTCCAATATCCTCACAATGTCTGCATTTAATGAATTAACACTTTAAACTCAAATTTATTTACTATGCTCCTAACACTAGTGTACAGGCAAGTATATATGCATGCTATTCTTAGTCTTAGTTACCAAACACAGCCTAAGTATGTACTTCTTTCATGATGACTCTAAACAGAACTTAAGATCCCCACCAACTTGCTCTCTAGGCTGCTGCATGTTCCAATAGAAGCAGTATAAGAATCACTTTCAGTCCGGCTTGTGGTTCTAGTTAATCTATCAGTCTGTGTATCCTCCCTAGGTCATCTGTTTTTCTAACACTGCCTCTGCATCAGCAAATATTCTTGCACTCCTATTTAAGTGAATCCCATCTATTTAAAAGTCCCTCCTGTTAATAAAGTCAGACCACACTGCGAAAAATTCTACCCATGATTCTTGCATAGTCTCTCCAGGGGCGAATTGATTGACAAAGCTCTCAACATGCAACTTCCTCCTGTCATGTCTGGGCAGGATTGTAGGCCCTTTCAGATTTAATCTTAACTCACAATTTTTTCCCAACAGTGCCCCATACTTGTTAAGTTTGTCCTCAGATCACGTACTCTTAATATCATTAGTGCCCATGCATACAAAAATATCACCTATCATGCACTTAGAAAATAATATCTGCTATACAGAACCATCTACTTTTGCCCCTGACAGACATACCCCAGTCCTACTCCACCTATCCTTTTTGCACAATATATTTCCTGTTTAACGAAACAGGCCTACGCGCTCTGGATTCATTGAGGAATTTTATTGTGGCTTAAACACAGAGCGTACAGATAAAGTAGAAATATATATGAGCTTTCGGCTATATGGTAGCCTTCGTCAGAATTAAAATACATGAATGGCAGTTGGAATGAAGATGTGCACTGCCAGGTGCGTGAGACGCGAGGTTAATTGTTTGTTGACGTCTGTGGCTGTGACGCATGATGACGTGGCCAGCGCTTGTCCAATGACAGAACTACTGACTCTGTGATCGGGTTGACTTGGCAACCACTGTTCCTGTTTAAGGATTTATCCGAAGATTTTATATTTAATGATTCCAACCAGGTACGCTTTAGGTAATGGTGGGATCTGTCTACCAAAGAAGGTTATCACATAGGTGCAAAGCTAACGAGATTATACCGAAAGGGTTTCGCTACAAACAACCGTTTTCTAATGAGCGCATGAGACGTGCCTGTCGGAACTTCGGCCTCAAAACCCTACGTATATGGATCGGCTGCCTCCATCATGACATACAACGTGCTTCAGCGAGCAAGGCAACCCTACTAGCCGACCTTAAGACTCTGATTCCCGATCCCGTTTACACCGATGTGGTCAACACTTTATGTCACCAGGCCATCAGAGAATCAGATCTTTATTGTACCCGACAGAAACGTAAGTTTTGTAATTTGATTAATGAATCCCGTCAATTGCGCAGCCAATGTAATACCCCTCTCACTAATTCCACGGACTTCGTATTGAACCTAAGCAGCAAACAGTTATCTGCGGACCAAGTAAACTTATTGACTCTTGGCATGACGTTTGCCGTTCTTCCTAAGCACCCGCCGATCACCGACATCGCCTTAGGTGTGGAAGCCAGCTTATCACGCCTCCCAGAAGATGTAGCCAACACAATCCGCTTGAAGACTGCAGCAGTTCTACACCGTGCTCGCCCCGCCTCTTCTAACCTCAACCGTACACAGTTCTCTGCCCTCAAGGCATTGAAACAGGATTCGTCCATCGTCATTCTACCGGCAGACAAAGGCCGCCGTACGGTTGTAATGGATCGCACTGATTACATGGCGAAAGCGCTACTACTTTTACGGGATACTACTGTATACAAACCCCTGACCATCAACCCCAACAGAGTTTTAGAACGATGGGAATCAGAGGTGAATATCCTCGTCAACAGTTGGCTGAAACAAGGGAAGATCACACAGTCAACCCGTAATCACCTCCGTGCTTCCGGATGTCAGATCCCACGGTTTTACGGCCTACCGAAAGTGCACAAAGAAGACACACCACTGAGACCAATTGTATCCTGCTGTGGATCACCGACTTACGAGCTGTCTAAATTTGTCTCGAGACTTCTTTCTCCTCTGGTTGGCAGGACCACCCACACCGTTTCCAACAGTGTTGAATTCATAAAGAGGATTCGCACTGTATCCATCTCGCAGAATCAAGTTATGGCATCGTTCGACGTCATATCGCTCTTTACCTCCATCCCTGTGGAACTTGCCATTTCTTGTGCAAAACAACTCTTGGACAATGATAGAACCCTCAACGAAAGAACTGGTCTCACACCCGATGACATTTCCACCGCCCTCAGACTGTGCTTAACAGGGGGTGCGATCATATTTAATGACTCAGTCTACCAGCAGATACATGGCACGGCCATGGGTTCCCCGGTCAGCTCAGTCACAGCAAACATCGTGATGGAGGAGTTAGAGGGACGTGCGTTTGCACACGCACCTGATCACATCGCCTTTTGGTGTCGCTATGTTGACGATGTGTTCGTGGTCATCCCTAGAGACTCAGGTCAGCGACTTCTATCATACCTCAACTCACTATCGCCCTTCATAAAATTCACGATTGAGCTGGAGTCGAACAACTCTTTACCATACTTAGACACACTTGTCCGACGTGAGGGCACATACCTGAGGACTACAGTTTATCGTAAGCCCATGTGTGCTGGCCAGTTTACCAACTTCCGGTCAGCACACGCGCGAGGCCACCTCCTCTCCACGGCCCGAACCTTGCTTACTCGCGCCTGGACACACTCCAGCTCCGCTGATGAAAGACGCAAAGAGGTGACTAGGGTCAAAGTAGACCTTACGAGGTGTGGCTACCCCATTGACGTCCTCGACAGGTGTGATCTACAGACACGTGACATCGTGACGACCAGCTACAACACCAACAGTGACGAGCCATCCACAAGGGCATTCATCCCATACTACCCCAACCTGTCACAACAGATCGGTAGAATCCTGAGAACGCACGGAATAAAGTGCATCCAGCTCCCAGGCAGGAAACTGCGTTCTTTCATTTCCAACGTGAAAACACCTGTCCCCACCCTTCTGCAGAGCGGTTTAGTCTACCGCATCTCTTGCCGTGACTGCACTAGCTGCTACTTCGGAGAGACTGGACGTCGACTCGAGAAACGTCTCTCGGAGCACAAAAGAGCGATCCGTTTAGCGGATATAGAACACTCAGCTATCGCCGAACATGTCTGGACAACCCACCACGACATCGACCCACACCGCGATGTCGTGGTGGTAGACAGATCCCACCATTACCTAAAGCGTACCTGGTTGGAATCATTAAATATAAAATCTTCGGATAAATCCTTAAACAGGAACAGTGGTTGCCAAGTCAACCCGATCACAGAGTCAGTAGTTCTGTCATTGGACAAGCGCTGGCCACGTCATCATGCGTCACAGCCACAGACGTCAACAAACAATTAACCTCGCGTCTCACGCACCTGGCAGTGCACATCTTCATTCCAACTGCCATTCATGTATTTTAATTCTGACGAAGGCTACCATATAGCCGAAAGCTCATATATATTTCTACTTTATCTGTACGCTCTGTGTTTAAGCCACAATAAAATTCCTCATATTTCCTGTTTCTCTGATGATAGAGTCACCAACAATAACTACCTCTTGTGGGACCAGAGCATTCTGTCTTGCGTGATGGAGAGGTCCCGGGGAGCATGTTCTAATACCCTGTGCTGTGGGTCCGAGAAGGTATGCCTGTTTTTTTTTTTTTTTTTTATCGGCTGCAAATTTATGGAGGTCATCATCCAAGGAGTGTATGTACAGCAGTATTTGCATGGGTAGGAACTTATCAGATAACTTAAACCAGTTTGGGGTGGCCCGAAGTACTGGTTCAGAAATGCTTATCATTTTGATAGCAAAGACTGATGGCAGGAAGACACATCTGATGTTAAGAGCTTCTGCCACCTGGGTGGTCCTTGGTGCAGGGGAAGTCTCAATTCCCATATTCCCAATTCAACAGCCAGAATTACCCTGCGAAATTCCATCTAAGGTGCACTGTAGCGGTTAAGTCCAGACTTCGGCAGCATAGAGAATGACAGGATATACACAAATCTTAATGTATTTTCACCTAACAGCTTGATCACAGACATGCGAAAGTTGTTGCTTAAGCATCCACCAGAACTTTATTTGCAGGTGATCTGTATATGTGGTAGGAAGGATATATATGTTCTGGTCAAAAAATAACACCCAAATTAGTGTGTTGTTGGAAATAGCAGAAATCACTGATCCTCTGAAAATGGGATCCTCTTACACCATTGTTGAGTTCCGTTTGAGAGAGAACGTCAACTGTTTCGACTTATCAGGATTTATGCAAAGATCGAAACAATGATGTCAGTTCGGCCAATCACAAGGTACCAGACAGGACATTGGATTGTGGGACTCCAGCTGTGATAGTCCTGGTGTAGCTCAGATTGCCACCCCAAACAATAATAGTCCTGTTCACAGGCACTGTCTGAATGAACCACAGCATCTTTCTCCCAATGAAGTAATACTCATGTAGTAGGCTTGCCAACACACAAATGGATATGGCATCAAATGCAGCCTGAACATCGATATACATAACTGTGATTTCAGAGCCATGCCCAAAGGCCTTGAGGATCTTGGTAGTGGTGGCAACTATATCTGCAGTGGTGGATCTCGACTGAGCAGCACTGTGGATTTGTGTAGCATTATTTGGGTGGTTAGCATTCTCAGAGCTTTATTAGGCCTAATGCAGAAGAAATTGGGCGGAAGTGACTGGGTTGAGAAGCAGAATATATTTTTGGCAGCAGTCTTACTAGACAGACATGTCACTTAAAAGAGAAAATAATTTGATGGCAAGACAGGATCAATAATAAATGTATTCAGCATAAATTGAGATATCCCACTGGCATCGGATGCTGCTGCAGCTGCTAAGCTATTTATTGTGTTGATCATCTGATCTTTGGTGAGGTAAACTGAAAGGGATCTGTTGAAATCAGATTGAGTGGGAATTCCACTGTACAGTGGAGATTGGATGAGCAGAGAACCTAGTCATATGGTCAAGCCAACTGCAAAGACTGAGCAAGTCAATGGTACCCTCAGATTGCCTTCTACAGAAGGGCCTTCCCTTATTTATGGTGGCCAAAAGCGAAGTTTTATTGCCTCCCTCTTTTTCCTAGTATAAAGCACTCCAGGGGGAGCCAGAGCTTCCCACTTCTTACGCATGTTCGTGATAGTCAATTTCACTGTTGCTGCATAGAGACAGATAGTGGTTATCCATCTTGTCAGCAGGTCCTCTAGGACAGCATTTCCCAAACTGGTGTCTGCAAAATGAACCCTTGAACTGGTCAAATTATTCGTTCTATGTATAGCAAATTGGTGATAAATAAAGACATTATTATATATTTATGTAAAATTAAGAATAAAGTTGAGTTGTTTTACATATAAAACTTTCAATTTTCTTTTCGGAAAACCCAGTTTACACACACGCGCACACACAGTGGATTCCGTATTTGGGCCACCAGTTAATCGGGGCAGCCGTTTATTTGGGACAAATCTTAAAAAACAGAACCCAATCGAGAAAATAGCCAGGGTTTACTTCACTTAATTGGAACAAAATGCCGTTTAATCGGGGCAGGAGACCGTAGCACTGGAGATTACCCTATGATTGTCTCTGACCGTACCACGTGGTTCGGTCGGATTTCTGGAGGTCACAACCATAAAACAATAAAAACAATTAGCAGTCACCTGTTTATTGGGCTTTTCTGTTAGTGCAATCTATCATAAATGGATAGTAAACTCGATCTTATCAAATTTGTGATAATATTGACAGCTGGAATTCTGTGGGTCATTATGGTAAAATGTGTTTAACTTCCATGGACTCTTCAATCATATAAAAAAAAAAAATTTTCAGAATCTTCTCTTCATTCCTATTTTTAAAGCTTTGTAACTCGTTACTCCGTTCTCACTTGCGCGTATTGTGTTACTTGCAATTTGTGTGTGCCGTGTTCTTTGTTATTGATTGCTTATCTTTTTACTGTTTTAAATTTTAACCCCCACCCGCAAATGTCAACTAGTTTAGTCAGTATGTACATATTACAGTACGTATTAATTATTCCGATTATCACGTATATTCTTCTGAATTTCACGTATCATTTAATTTTTTAATTGGTAAGGTAATAAAGGGTAAATTTGTGCTTAATATATCTTTACTTTTATAGCCTGTGGATAATATTCCTCCTATTTTCGCTAATTAGAATCGCTGTTTAATAGAATTAAAATTCAATTCACAAACATGATCACAATGACCGGCACTTACTGCACATCGTATAGTGAACGGTACTTTACTATGGTGAGTTCATTGTAACGTGATTTGATTGTACGGTGAACTAATTGTAAAAAAAAAAAAAAAATCCAATGGACTTTTTTTTTGAAACGGTCCATAGATCTCTGGGTTTGTTAGTTTGTTATTTGGTTTTTAGGAGCATTAGCAACTAAGGCCATATTGCTCCAGGAATATGCGGTGGTCATTCCCTTGACCTTTCCGCATCCTCCGTATTTGGTAGTGACGGGCTCGAACCCCGGTCTAATCAAGAAGCGTGTGCTACGCACTGCTGCTCCTTCCCACCTGGCTACGGAGGCGCCAATCTCTGGGTTGAGGTACTTGCGTGATGTAACAGTCTTGGTTGTGGCTTTCCTTCTATCAGAAGTGATGGAGTTGCGATCAGACTGTATGTTGCTTATAGGGTTTTGATTAGCCACACAATTTGCTGACATGAATGTGAGGTCGAATGTGCTTTTGCCCCATTGTGGGTGGTGTGTTAACCAGTTAAAGTCCTAATGTATTTAGAATCGGTCTTCTCTTGAAGTTCTCCAGAGTATTTATGAGATTAAAATTCCCAAACACAAAGTGCTTCAATAACAAATGGAGATGGTTAAGCAACTGAGGAGTTCAACTACTTGTTCATCTGGCACTTGTGGGATATATATACAGAAACAATTCCGAGAGAATTGTGCTGGCTTTTGTTTTTAGTGTAATAAGAACTTCCTTGAAGGAGTCAGACTGGCTTGATACTGAGTGGAAGATAGAAAATACATGACAACAGAAGAAAATTGAAACCCCTCCACTGCAGTTTTCTCTAGATAAGCACCCCATCTGATACCCTGTAAGCTAAGTGGAGGTAACTGTTACCTCGTTGGGACCAAGCCAGGTTTCTGCAAAGTAAACCGCATCCATTGAACTGGACAGCAAGAGCTCCTCAACTTCATTAAGTTTGCTCCTCATGGATATTGCACATTTTGAAATAGGACTTTGAAGGAAGCTATTCTCTTCACCGTCACAAGGGATGAACACGGCTTGATCTGCTGAAATAATGACAGGTATTATAAAGACAGAGATTTTCGGTATTTTTAAGTCTTATCAATGAGGGACCATTTGATGCATGTTCCGATCTTTTCAAACTGATTTCTATCATGATAGATGTGAAAAGAAGCATTTGATGTGCTTCGAGAATTCAATCTCTGTACCTTTAAGGTCAGATGAATTTCCTCATATAGTACATCATGATGACACACGATGTATCTGGGGCCAAACAAGCTGTTCTGGGAAAGTCTGGACGAAGAACCAACCTGCTTGAAAGGCCAAGCTTCGAGACCAGTGCACTGCTTGTTCCAGTGTTTCTCTTCCTGTTATAACTGTCCATATTACAATAACCAATTCTGTTATTTTAAATAAGGTAGCATTGCTTTAATTTTCCTTATAATTGGCTCATTCTAATAGAAGTTTTGCAGTTCAATGGTTTGAAGTGTATTTGTGCTTTGTTTGTTTTTTCATGTTTCAGCTATGCATATCACACCACAGAAAAGTTTGGTATGGTTTTTATGGCGAAAGGGCGCCAAAGAAAAGAACAAAAATGGTAACATTATCTGAACATATACCAATGACTAAAAGAGAAACAGATAAATAAGTGTAGCGAGTGCTATAAAAACAATTCTACAATGCAAGAAAAAGCACAGGGTCAGTGACTATTAAGTGAAAAGGAACCTGTGGGAGAAACTGAAAAATGACAAGAGATAATCCCAACATGTTCCGTTCTCATCTTTAAATACCCAATAAATAACAATCACCAGTCATTTTGTTTGCCCTAATTATTCGTTTTATGACTCCTTCCTTATGCATATGTCCACTGTCTCTCAAAATCTCTCTCAATTGACAAATACTGTTCAAGGTTTAGGCCTAAATGGATGTCAGATGAAATAATGAGACTCGTGGCAGAGAAGAAAAATGCATGGGATGCATACAAATTATCAGGCGACTAAGAGCATATGGAAGATACAAGCTAATCTGCAATCAAGTCATAAAGGAGGCTAGGCAAGCGAAAGCAGATTACGAGAAATCATTGGCAAATGATGCAAAGACATCTTTACTTCTGTAAACTCTAGAAGGAAGGGGATGGATCAGATTGTTCCACTTGTTATCAATGGTTTGACTGCTGATGATCATGCTCAGATAGCTGCCTAACTAAAGTATTTTGCATCTACATTCACACATGAGGAATTCTGTAGGGAAGTGGAGGCCTGAAATTTATCACACTAACCGAGCTAAATGATTCTGTAATAAGTGATAAGAAAGTGGATGAGGAATTGCTGAAGTTAGTTAGTTATTTTTGGAGCATTAGCAACTAAGGCCATATTGCTCCGGGATATGCGGTGGTCATTCCCTGACCTTTCCACATCCTCCGTATTTGGTGGTGACGGTCTAATCAAGAAGCGTGTGCTACGCACTGCTGCTCCTTCCCACCTGGCTACGGAGGCGCCGAATTGCTGAAGTTGAACATAAGAAACGAACCTGGGGTGGATGGGATTTAAGCAAACCCTTAATCATAATTATAACAGAATCCTTGGATTCAGGGAAGGTCCCCACAGATGGGAGATATGCAAACATATCTCCAATTCACAAAGGGTGAAACAAGTAATTACAGATCTGTTCGTTTAACTTCTGTTCATGGGAAAATAATGGAATGATTGGTTACAGATCTGTTCGTTTAACTTCTGTTCATGGGAAAATAATGGAATGATTGGTTACAGATCTGTTCGTTTAACTTCTGTTCATGGGAAAATAATGGAATGATTGGTTAAAGAAGCAATGCAGGATCATCTAGACAAGACTGCAGTTATAGTTCAGACACAGCATGGGTTTGTTAAGAAGAAAACTTGACTGATAAATTGACTGGATACTACAATGTGGTCACAAAGGAACTATATGCAAAAATTAATTTTAATTCCATGTACTTGGATTGCAGGAAATCTTTCGATACTGTTGCACATAAAAGACTGCTATACAAATTGGAGCAATATGGCATTATGGGCAAATTGCTACAATGGATAAAGGGCTGGTTGAGTGGGAGAAAACAGTGGTAATTAATGGACACTGCTCTTCGTGAACTAATGTTATTAGTGGAGTCCTGCAGTGTTCTGTCTTCGGCCCATTTTGTGATGGTGTTTCTCCACTTGTTCTCAAAACCTGTGCTCCTGAACTTAGTCCTGTTCCGTGTCCCCCTTTCTTATTCTGAAGGTGTTTTCCCTTCTTCTGGGAAATTTGATCATATCCAGCCAGTTATTAAAATGGGGGACAAACCCCCCATCCAATTATCGTCCCACTGCACTTAGTTTGGGGCTTAGAGGGGAACAGGCATTCTGTGTGTCATCAGACACTCAGTCTAAAACACTGATGGATCCAATATCTTTCTATTTCAGATTTAGAAGTCCGGTTGCCCTGCCTCCCTAAAATCCACTTGAGCATTCCTTCTCGATGGTAAGCCCTGTTATGTCACTTAGGTGGCAACGAACATGTAGAGTGGTTCTCTTCAAGACGCCTGGTCAGCGTAAAGAGGAAAAGACCAAACCCTCCAGCACTTAACACAACAAAACAAATGGCCCTCAGTTCTCAGCGGCTTTCACTTTCCCTCTTACAGCAGCGAGAGGATCAGAGTGGAAGCAGAGAGTGCTAAGAATCTCTAGATGCAACCAAATTGATCTGCACAGAAAATGAACTTGGCCTGTTACAATGTAACATCACTAATCGGTAAAGATAGGATATTGGAGCTGGAAAAGTAATCAGAAAATGTGAATTGGAATATCATCAGCTAGGCTGAAACAAGAAGAAGAAATGAATCACTTATAATTTATCAAGTGGAAATCTGCTGTACACCAATGGAAACAGTTAAAAGAGCAAAGGTGGAGTTTGCTTTCTGATCCATAAAAATATAAAAAACAACATATTGGAATTGAAAAGTACATCATCAAGGGCATCAAAACTACTACTCAGATTTCTAAGAGGTTATAATAATATATACACCAACATTAAGCCATGATGGTGGTGTATACCAACATTAAGCTATGATGATGAAGAGGTTGAAGAAATGTACACTGAAATTGAGACATCTAGATGAACAGAAAACTCGCTACAACATTATTATAGGGGACTTCAATGCTAAGGTTGGAAAGAGACAAAACTACTCAAAAAGGGAAACTATAGGAAGTTTTGGAATTGGTGAAAAACTTGCCGAATTTGCAGATCTCAAGGAACGTCAGTAATGAACGCTTTTTTCAAGAAAAGGGTGAACAGAAAGTGGACACGGAAAAGCCAAAATGGATTAATGACTAATGAAATCGACTTCATCCTCACTAACAGAAATATTGTGAACGATGCTACCATCCTGAACAAGCAAAATGTTAGAAGTGATCACAGAATGGCAAGGTGCACACTTCATATAGATGTAAGAAAAGAAAGGGAAAAAACTGACTCGAGTAAATAACACAAACGTCTTTGAGATAACAGAAGAGAAGTATGTATTGGAACTTGAGAACAAGTCTGAGCTTCTGCAAATCTTTCAGGACCAAGATATCAATGAGGAATACAACTTTATGATAAAGCCCAAGAAACCTACAGCTAAAAGGAAATCCAAAGAAGAAAAAATTAGTCAAGAAACAAACAAACACTAGTCTTGATGAACCGAAGACAACAAATAAAGAGCAAGATAAACACTGACAAGGACAAAATTGAGTATATGGAGTTATGCAAGGCCATTATAAAGAGATTCAGAGGACACAAGAAAAGTAGAACAAGCATTCAGGGAAAACAAAGGACTTATATCAGCAGTAATACAGAAAGACAAATGATACTGGGTTGGGGTATAAAGGGCTGGACAAGGGAGTCAGCACAGGTTGCCAATATGCTGTGTCTAGGTCAGTAGGTCCAGGACAGCATCCCAACCATGGACAAGGTCCCATCCAGTTTGGTGGTGGTCATGGTCTATCTCTTTCCATTTTGGGTGGTCATTCTTGGTATGACCACCCAAACTATTCTTAGTACTTTCGGGTAAGGGAAGCGCATAGGATGATAGGTTTAATTTCCTTTTTATTTATTTTTTATTTTATTATTATTTTTTTATTTATTAATTATTATTATTTAGTTATTTATTTATTTATTTATTTTTTGTTTTTATCATTGTTTTGTTCGGATTTTTTATTTATTTTATTTTATTTTATTTTTTTTTTTTTGGCTGGTGCAGCATAAGCCATAGGCTTTCTTGCACCATGCGGCCGTTACTAATACTAATACTAATGAGGTCAATTCCACTGTTTGTTCTGTTGTCTGCGGGCTGATGCAGTGTTGTCACTCCTGGGATCCGTGTCCTGTCCAGTTGTTCCGTCGTCATGTGTCTCTATGGTGATTGTCACATCCAAGGGTAGTTCGTGAGGTAAATTACATGTGCTGTCGGTCCAGTTGACAGGGTGTCATTGTTTGAAAGAGACATTCGTGGGAGCAAAGTCCCGTCCAATATCATGGTACTCTTTTTCTTTCTGGTCCAGTTGACAGGGTAATGGCACTCATGGAGCAGAGTCCCGTCCAGTGAGTTATAGTAGTAGTCAGGTCCTACATCAGACCTGGGGAGGTTGGGGCATTGGCATGATAGTGTTATATTTATTTTTGATAATTTTTATCAAATTAGCAACTAGCAAAGGCACAAAATGCAAGCTTATATAGCATTAGCCAAAAAATTTCACCCATCCACTTCCTCCAAATTGTCTAGTTCTGCCTAGAATCTATTTAAACTATTAACTTCTAAAACAAAAGATGGAAGTCTGTTCCACCAATCAACAACCCGCGGGCTAAAGGCAAACTTCTGCACATCTATCCTACAACCGTCTTTCTTCAATTTGAATTAATGCCCTCTTGGGCGATTATTCTGAGCAAGAATCCCATCAGCATTGCGCATGCTCAAACCATTCAAGGCTTTATACACCTCAATCAGATCACCTCGCAGGTGCCTAGTATCCAGGCACTATTATTTGAAAATTTTAAGGTTTTCTTTGTAATAGCAACCCCTTTTCCATTTACTAATCTTATTGCCCTTCTCTGTAGTCGTTCCAAAAGCTCTACATCCTTCTTAAAATGAGGCCTCCAGACCTGTATACAGTACTCAAGGTGTTGCCAGACCACAGCCTTATACAAGGGGATAGTGTATATCATTCCTGTATATCCATTGACAGCACACAATGAGCTACTCTTGCAGACCACCTGCACTGCTCAGAAAAATTCACATCTGCTTGCACAATTACCCTCCGGTCCTTTTCACTTTCTACCACTGTCAGTGTAGTACCACACAGTTGATACATTACTCTGGGGTTACTGCTTCCCATATGCAGTACTTTACTTTAACATTGAAGTTAAAAATTGACAAATGTCAATGTTAAACTTCAGTTGCCACCCTTCAGCTTTTCCAGATCCTGTTGCAGCAGTGTACTGCCACTAGTGTCATTAACAACCCTGCCGACCTTCGTATCGTCTGCGAACTTGGCCATTAAGCCTGATATACCATCATCAATATCATTAATAAATACAGAAAACAACAATGGACCCAAATCTGAACCCTGGGGGACTCCACTAATAACATTAGTCCACGAAGAGCAGTGTCCATTGATCACAACTCTGTCTTCTCCCACTAAACCATCCCTTTATCTATAGCAGCAATTTGCCCCCAATGCCACACTGCTCCAATTTGTGCAGCAGTCTTCCAGTATCAAAAGCCTTTCTAAGATCCAAATATGATACCAAATTATTATTTGATAAGCTCCAATTTGTGCAGCAGTATCAAAAGCCTTTCTAAGATCCAAATATTTGATATCAAAATTATTCTTTACATCCAGTTCCTTTGTGACCACATCATAGTATCCATTCAAATTGGTCAGACAAGACTTCTCCTTAACAAACCCATGCTGTGTCCGAGCTATAATGCTTCTTTAACCAGTGCCTCCATTAATTTCCCCAGAACAGAAGTTAAACCAACAGGTCTGTAATTACCCGTGTCTCTCTTTGTGGATTAGGGTCACATTTGCACATCTCCAGTCCATGGGTACCTCCCGTGAGTGAGTCCAAGGAAGCTTTCATAATTATGGCTAAGGGTTTGCTTACCTCCTATGCTGCCTCCTTTAATATAACTGGATAGATTCCACCCACCCCAGGTGCTTTCCTTATGTTCATCTTCAACAATTTTACTCTCAGTTATTACAAGATTATCTAGCTTACTGCCAGAGTTTAATACACCTCTGACATTCCCTTCCCTGAATAACCAACCACTCATGTGTGAATGTAGATGCAAAATATCCATTTGTTAGCTACCTGAGCAGAATCATCAACAGTTGAACCATCGATATCAAGTGGACCAATCTGATTCATCCCCTTCCTTCTAGAGTTTACATAAGTAAATAACTCTTTGCTGTTTTCCTTTGCCAAAGATTTCTCGTAATTTGCTTTTGTCTGCCTAACCTCCTTTGTGACTTGGTTACAGACCACCTTATATCTATCATAGGCTTCCATATCACCCATTAATTTATATGTATCCCATGCATTTTTCTTCTCTGCCACATGTCTAATTAGTTCATCTGACACCCATTTAGGCCTAAACCTTGAACAATATTTCTCAGTTGGTATGTAAAGCCTAGTAGCTTCCAAGATTAATTCTTTGAATGCTTCCCGTTCTGAATTTGCTGTTGGTAGCATCATCAGTTAGTTACACCGTATAGAATTTAAATACTGTCTCAGACCACCGTAGTCACCTTTAAGAAAACTCTTAAAGAGGCAACTACCAATGGTAGTTGCCTCTTTAAGAGTAAATCCCACTTCAGCATACTGTGATCACTGCCACCTAGTGGTTCCTTTATCTGCAGATTCTTAATGCATGAAGAATCATTATTGATAATCAGATCAAGAGTATTACTCCCTCTAGTTGCCTCCCGAACATGCTGCAGTAGAAAAAAAAATCACCCAATAAATCCACAAAAACCTTGCTAGTGCGTGAGTCACCAACCCACAAATTCCAGTCAATACCTGGGAAATTAAAATGCCCTATTATAAGACACTGATTTACTGGTCCAATCTATTACTCTGTACAGTTGTTTATTTTACTCATCAGAGTCATTAGGCCTATCCTTTATCACACTCCTACTCTCAATTTTGCTTTCCCAGTGCTTATGTCAGACAAAACTGACTCAACGCTGTACTGTCGAGCCATGTCGACTGGATTTTGTTTGTCTTCCTTGGATTTTGCGTTTTTTAACAAATATTATAACCTCTTCTCCCTTCCTGTACACCCTAAATTCCAGTTCTGTACTCCTTATATCTGCATGACACCACGTCTCTGTTATCCCATGAATATATGCCTTTGAAGTTTTTACCAACACCTCAAATTCATTAAATTTATTTACCAAACTCCTAGCATTGGTGTACACACAAGTATACATGCACCTGTTTCTATTCTTAGCTAATCTAACACAGCCCATGTATTTACTAAATATAGATGAGACCAGGCCATACCTGAATGTACTCTTCAGAATCAATGGGAGGAATATCTAGCAACTCAAGAGGAGATAGTAATAAATTTTTTAGGACATAGCATATTTCTTTTGCATCATTCATGCAAAAACTTTTGACACGTATGCAAATCACAAAAAAATTATCTTTTAAAACATAAAACTTTCTTAAAATACTCAAATGGATATTAGAGACAAATAAGTGTGATAAAATATTAAAATAGTGATATCCCCATAATTCCTGAAAGGTAAAAACCTGGTTAAAGTGCAGACACTGTTTGACAGAAGTAGAGATTGTTAAAAAAAATTGGAGACATTACTATGCATAAGAAATAAAGCTGATCTCATTCTTTAACAAGTTAATAAATGGCAAAATAAATATTTTATCCATCTCATTAAATCAGCCTCAATGCTCCTCAAACAAGTCTAAGCAATTTCACTTTCTTGGAAATCCCAGGAATTGGCTTCTTCATCCAAGGATGAAGAAGTGCAAATACCATAAGCTGCCAGGGCAGATTATAGTATTTCGTCAATGATATTCAGGAATTTTTCTAGTAGGGATAATGAGGTGATTATCTCATTGTACAAGACTGGTTGGGCTGCACCTTGAGCACTGCCTACAGATCTGGAGGCCATGTGTTAGGAAGGATATAGATCTGCTGGAATAGGTGCCAAGAAGGACGAGATTGGTAAAAGGATAGTCTTACTAAGAAAGGATTCAGTTCTGCAAAATTGCAGACATGGAGACTAGACACTAGGTGATCTGATTGAGATGTTTAAGGCTTTGAATGATTGAGGAGGTGATATCCCACTTTATAAGGCAACAGTCAGACCACATCTTGAGTACTGCATACAGGTCTGGAGGTCTCATTTTAAGAATAATGAAGAGCGGAATAAAGTGCAAAGGGTGCTCTTAACAAGAAATGCTTCAGTTCTGCAAAATTGCAGCATCTGGAGACTAGGCACCTGCAAAGTGATCTGAATGAGGTTTTTAATGCTTTGAATGGATTGAGCAAGCTCAGTGCTGGCTGATGGGATTCTTCTTGCTCAGACTACACGCATGGGGGGGGGGGGGGTAAATTCGAATTGAGGAAGATTGCTTGCCAAATATATATGCAGTAGTTTTCCTTTAGCCAGCAGGCGTTTGATTGCTGGAACAAACTTCCATCCATTGTAGTAGTAGTGGTATGCGTAAGAAAGCAAATGTATGAGCTTATCAGCCAAAAAAAAAAATCCACACAACCATTCCCTCTAAACGTTTGTCCACTTCCTCCTTAAATTTATTTAACCTATCAACTTCCACGACAGATGGAAGTTTGTTCCAGCAATTAACCACCACCTGCTGGTTAAAGGCAAATTTCCACACATATATTCTACATCTGTCTTTCCTCAATTTGAATTTATGCCCCCTTAGGTTCATAATCTGGACAAGTCGAAGAATCCCATCAGAATTCAGTGTGCTCAACCCATTCAAGGCCTTATACACCTCAATTAGATCACCACACAGGTGCCTAGTCTCCAGCCATTGCAATTTGTAGAAGGGATCCTCTTACCAAGAGAGGTAAGAGGATCCCTTCATTCCCATCACCAATCTTGTTGCCTTTCTCTGTACATGCTCAAGCAAATCGACACCCTTCCTAAAATGAGGCCTCCAGGCCTGTACGCAGAACTCAAGGCACGGCCTGACCATTGTCTTATACAGAGGGATAATCACCTCCTTTTCCCTGCTAGCAAAATTCATATATATCAATGACAAAACCCCATGACCTGCCCTGGCAGTCTTTCTGTATTGCTCAGAAAATTTCATATCTGACTGCACAATTACTCCCAGGTCTTTTTCATTTTCTACCACCTTAAGTGTAGTACCACACAGTTGGTACATTTCTCTGGGGTTACTTCTACCCATATGCAGTATTTTGTATTTGTCAAGGTTAAAACTTCAGTTGCCACTTCTCAGCCCATCTGCCCAAATTTTCTAGATCCTGTTGCAGTAGCACACTGCCAACCTTTGTATCATCTGAAAACTTCGACACTAAGCCTGATATACCTTCATCAATATCATTGATAAATACACAAAACAACAGTGGACCCAACATCAAACCTTGTGGGACTCCACTAATAACATTAATTCACGAAGAGCAGAACCCATTGATTACAACCCTCTGTCTTCTCCCACTCAACCATCCTTTTATCCATTGTAGCAATTTACCCATAATACCATTCTGCTCCAATTTGTACAGTAGTCTTCCATGCACAACAGTGTCAAAAGCTTTCCTGAAATCCAAGTATATGATATCAAAATTATTTTTTGCATCCAGTTCCTTTGTAACCACATAATACCCAATCAAATTTGTCAGACAAGACTTTCCTTTAACAAACCCATGCTATGTATGAATTATTGCTGCAGCCTTGTCTAGATGATCCTGCAACACATCTTTAACCAGTGACTCCATTATTTTACCCAGAACAGAAGTTAAACTGGTCTGTAATTACTCGTATCACCCTTCAATTCCCCCTTTGTGAATTGGGGATACATTTGCACATCTTCAGTCTGTGGGGGACCTCCCCTGAGTCCAAGGATGATCTCATATTTATGGCTAAGGGTTTGCTTACTTCCTTTGCCGCCTCCTTTAATATAACTGGATGGATCCCATCCACCCCAGGTGCCTTTCTTATGTTTAACTTATTGTGGATGTTGTTGTTATTTGGTGTTTAGGAGCATTTGCAACTAAGGCCATATTGCTCCGGGAATATGCAGTAGTCATTCCCTGACCTTTCCGCATCCTCCGTATTTGGTGGTGACGGGCTCGAACCCTGGTCTAATCAAGAAGCGTGTGCTACGCACTGCTGCTCCTTCCCACCTGGCTACGGAGGCGCCTACTTATTGTGGAATTGGATGGCTTGAATAAATTCAAAGAACTAGACCAACTACTGGAGGGATGGAAAGGAAGTTTTTTTTGGCTGATGCTGTATAAGCTTGCTTTCTTGCAAGGTACCTCAAAACAGATATGGATGCAATACACATTAAATTTATGCAATTATTTTGCACACCAATCTATGCATTTAGCTGTTTTGTAATTAATAACTGATAAACTATCTATGATGAATTGTTAAACCAAGTATTATAAATGAAGTTTGGGATATTAGATATGGGTTTTGTAGCCCACAAGATGCGGGCTACAAAACTCATATCTAATATCCCAAAGTGCTGTTTTTGGAACACTAGTAGGCAAGTTTATTTTATCAGTATACACTGCTTAAGTGAATAACAAAGTTCGACTTCAATTATCATAGGAAGGTGGAGGGAAACTTAAGGATCAATGTTATACATTTTCAGCTGGAAATTATGTATTTTGAATCCAAAATAATAGAAGAACAGGACAGGCGAATAATAAACCAAAAAATTAACATCTTTTTTCATTAAGTCGAAACTGAAATTACGATTCATGGATATCAGCAGCTTTAATACTGATAATGCGCATGCACACATATATCAACGCCAAAAATATAAAATAACATTGTTCCATATTATATATCTATATATATATATATATACACACACAAGCTGCGGGCGATTACATGGAAATAGTACCGAATATTCATTTACCACTGAAGTGATGAATTCCCAAATTAGAAAAACACGCCCAACATTCCATGATTATCCGCTAAATTTTTAATATTATAATTATAAAGTTTACTATCTGAAGGATTCTGCTTTACACCAAAGAAGAGAAAACCACCACGCACTTCTAGTGTAGTGCGTACAATGGAATTTCGTTCATTCTATAATTGAAGATTAAAAAGATCAGATTACCAAAGGACCTTCAGGCATTATTTTTAATCGGAAACCTACAAATTAATTTATACAGCAGAAAAGTATAGAGAAAACGTGGATTTATAAAAAAAAAGTATAAATAAAAAAGCAAACCGTTACTAAAAAAATTCAAAGACCACACTTACCCGCGTAATCCTGTACTATATGTTTTTCCTTTAATCCTCCATGGCGTTCCGCCATATTGACTTATCAAATGTAAGTTACGGTTAAGCCCGTATGTACTAGCCCTGTTCTCTCTTTTCCGCCTTGTACGGTTGTAAAATGAATTGTCTGCTATATTGCTATTTTCAAACCTGCTTATCAGTCCTCTTCTGTTGTCTAATATATCCAAGGAACTGGTATTTAAAGAAATATAATCTTGAATTTTTGGATCCATACAATTCAAATCGAAGTTTTCCAACCCGTGCTGCGCCTCCCAAATTCGGGACCACAATTCTAAAGCAGGGCCACATTGTTCAGGCTGAAACCAGCCAACAGCGGGATCCATATAATATGCTCACGAAATTGATACTTATCTTTTTTCTGATGCAGATCTCGCACAAGCAAGGAATGCAAACAAAATTCAGAAAAGGAAGTCAAGAAACCATTGACTACCGAATGATCTTAGAATGTACCAACCACTCAGAATCGAACTTAAGCGTGCAGCTTTCGGTGGTACGGGCGTTACTTCATGCGCTTGCGCACGCACGTGTTACAACATAATCTCAAACCGAAACCAAGGAACATTTCCGCATTTTCACTAGATGGCGATATGGTATTTTTGGTGTAGCGTAGAGGTAGTACGCCTGGGTTTCCACCTCTAGTGCCACGACATCCTTAATGGGTTTCGTGAGGAAGCCATGCTATTTAATGTTGATCAGCTGGCAACTTTAATAATAATTTATACTACATTAAAAATATCTGGGCGTAACACTATTAATATGATTTTTCAATATTCGAGGACACAGACAGACAATACTATGCGGGATAAAAGATGATAATCCGTCCAGTACTATTGTCGCTTTTTTTTTTTTTTTTTTTTTGTTCAGAAGGATAGAGAAAGGTTTCGTATATTTTGAGTATTATATCTCCACGATTTCTGTATAGCTTGATGGAATGTAGATTTAGTGAAATATAGATTAATCTAATATTATACCATATACAAGTGAACTGATTTGTGTTTCTGTGCGTGTATATATGCATCTGTATATAAATGAGTATGTGTGGGAACACAGATGTTTAATAATACATCGGCTCGATTATTTAATTAAGCAGTAGAATTTCGGCTGCAATGAATTTATTACATTTCTTCCGCTGCTCGTTAGTCTAGTTTGTAGACATTTTACGAAAAATGAATTCAAAAATAGTGACTGTAAACTGCAATGAAAAAAATCACAATCATAAAGATTCAGATTCTTCTCTCGATTTGCCAACAGCATCCAGCAATAAGCATTATAAAAAACATCTTGAAGTTGAAATCTTATTATCTACCTTCAGGAATTCTTATGAACAAAAGCTGAAGTGGATAGATGAAATTGATCTAGATAATCAGAAAAGATACCAGGTTTGTACATTTTATTAGAGTATACATTTTTAATTAAGTTTGTAAATGACATTATTTGGAGTATTAATTATCAGCATAATATAATTAAATATAACACTTTACCACAAGGTGAAATTATAATTTATTTGTAACAGTAAAGTAAGATTTTCTAATCCTACCCAAATAAAATATGGCAATGTTTCTGTGATCTATGAAATTCTGTCTTTAGACTGGAAAAGGATTCCAATGGAACTCAATTAATTTTTTCTAGATTCAGGGTTCCTTGTTCATTTTTTGCAACAACTTTTCTGTAAGCTTCCTTTCAGTTATCATAAAACCATTTATAAAATATATTTATTCAGTTTTGCAGCAACCTGTACAGGACCATTGATAGTTATGCCAGTCATATTTAGTGGACCAATGTGGTTCATCCCTTTCCTTATAGTGTCAACATAAACAAAGAATTCTTTGCTAGTTTTCTTTACATTCTTAGCCAAAGACTTCCCATAATCAGTCCTATCTTGATTAATCGCTTAGTAACTTGATTAGTTTGTGGTTCCTGTAAGTCACCGTCCCTGACAATTTATAATCTTCCTATGTATCTTCACTAACCTTATCAGTTCATCTGACATCCGTTTTTGGTGTAAACCTTGAACAGTATCTCCTAGTTGATATAAAATGCTTACTACTCTAGAGTGTTACCACCCCGAATACTTCCCACTTGGCATTAGATTTTTTAACTTCATCAGTTAATCATAATGAAAAGAAATAAGAAAAAATATCTGAGCTCATTATGATCATCTTTGCAAAAGCAGTCTCTTCTTGTTACTGTAGTTATGTCTTTGACTCTAAATGAATACATTATTATCACTGCTGCTTACTGGTTCCTGTTCCTGAAGATGCTTAATACCTGATAAATCAGATCAAGAGTATGGCTTTCTCTTGTAGCTATGAAATGCTTGATAACAGTTAATGAAATGCATCATGGAATAACCGCATTTGAAAAAGAAAACATTGAGGTGATCTGCTAAAGCACTATGCATTAATATGCCACATAGATGGAAAGCTAAGAAATGAGCTGTATGGTTTCATGAAGTCATAAAGCTTATTCTTCCTTTTCTGTTATAACCCTGTGGCTAATACTCTTGCTAAATCTACTAGTTAGTATTAGTACTGGTAAATGATACAAGAAAGCGAGACTATACAGCATTATCGAAAAAAAAAATCATACATCACCAATCCATTCCCTTTAATAATTTGTCTAATTCATGTTTAATTTATTTAAGCTCCCCACTTCAAGATCTAAGTTTGTTCCAACAGTCAACTATTAGAATAGGGCCAAGATAATAGTGCTACAGAAAAGGTTAGACTAGGAAAGGCAGGTTATGAACAATTGCTGGCAAAGAGTGGGAGATAAGGAATTCTTATCCCCACTCTTTAACATCAACTGGGATATTCATTCCCAGCCTATGTTGCAGATGAACTGAATAATTACTTTACATTGATATTTAAAGTAGAAAACCCTTTATGTCAGCAATAAATTCTGGGAGTGAAGTTGAATATTATGTAATTAATGAAATTTCACATGATTATTTAATGAAAAAACTTTTGAGCCGACAGGAAAGTAAGGCTCCTGGTGTTGATGGCATGTGCCCTATAATCTTAACTGGACTCTGGAGTGATTCCGTTGGATTGGAAAAGTGCCAATGTATTTCTAATACATAAAGGCAGTCCTAACAGTGAAGTGTGATATTACCAACCGGTCAGTAGTAGGGAAAATCATGGAGTCAGTGATCAAGGGTGGAATTCGGTATCATTTAGATAGAAATGGAATTCTGAAGGATGCTCAGCATGGTTTTGTAAAGACAAAATCAAGTTTAACAAACCTGGTTAGCTATTTTGACAGGGCCACTCATGAACTGGATTTAGGGAATAATTTCAACATTGTTTATTTGGATTTCAGCAACGTATTTGGCTAAGTCCCACATGAGTGGTTACTTTATAAGCTGGAACAGGTTGGAATCACAGCAAAAATCCTTAGATTGCTAACAGATTGACTTCAGGGCAGGAGGCAGAGGGTTATGATAAATTGTTATTCCTCAGATTGGGTTGATGTAAGAAGTGGGATTCCCTAAGGATCAGTATTAGGACCACTGTTGTTTTTTATTTTCATAAATGACATCGATCAAGGGATAGAAGTCATGATGTCTAAATTTGCAGATGATGTAAATATTGGTAGAGTAGTTAATGTTCACCGCCAAGCAGAGCTTCTTCATAGTGACCTAGATAGACTTCAGGGATGGTCAGAAAAATGGCAGCTATGCTTTAATCCAGCAAAGTGTAAGGTATTACACCTGGAGAACAGTAACCCCAAAATAACTTATACACTTGGTGGAGTTGAACTAAAGCTAGTAGTGGAGAAAAGGGACTTGCGTGTTACGATACGGTCAGACATGAAGTTCTCTGAACATTGTAGACAGGTTGCAAGGAAGGCCCATGGTGTCCTCTCAATGATTTATCGAACATTTACTAGTAGAGATAAGGGCAACATAATCCAATTATATAAGGCTATTGTTAGACCACATTTGGAATACTGTGTTCAAGTATGGAGATCACGCCTAAAGAAAGACATTGCGCTTCTTGAAAGGTACCAAAGACAGTAAATTTGGCAAAAGGGCATCCATATGAGGAAAGACTGTGAATATGTGGGTTGCAGAGCTTGGAATCTAGGCACCTTAAAGGAGACTTCATTGAGGTGTTTAAGGCTCTGAGAGGATAAGTAAAATGAATGAGGATGAAATTTTCATGGGTATAAATGATTCAGGAACTAGGGGCCATAAATTCGAGTTACAGGGAGAAATGTTTAGACTGGATCACAGGAAATTTTATTTTAGCCAGCGAGTTATAAATTACTGGAATAAGTTACCTACATGAGTGGTAGAGGCTGACAGTTTGGGGAAATTCAAAGGTCAACTGGATAGTGATGACATTAAGTGTAGATCTTCAGACTTACTTAACAAGTACAGGTTAATGTTAAAAAAAAGCCATGAGTTAGGGTTGAATTTGAAAGTGTCTGCAACTCTGCCCAGACACGATAGGAGGGAGTATATGATGAGAGCCTTGTCAATCTATTCGGCCCCGGAGGGATTGTGCAAGGCTTAAGGGGTAGAATTTTTCTCATCATGATCTGTGCTTGTTAACAGGAGAGACTGTTTCTACAGGGAGATACACTTAAATAGATAGGGTGCAAGAATATTTTCTAATGCTATCAAGGCAGTGTTAGATGGGTCAAAAAACTTCTAGCTTGGGGAGATACACAGACTAATAGATTAACAGTAGCTGCTGGCAGAGGTTAAAGTGTTTCTTGCACTGAGAGCGGCAGTCTGGAAAACAAGGTGCTGGGCATTTCAGGGACTTCTGGGAGTCATTGCAGAACATGTAAATACATGAGCTGTGTTAGGGTAACTAAGGGTAAAAACAGGTGCATGTACAACAATGCTAGGCGTTTAGTAAATAAATTTGATGAATTTGAGTTGCAGGTCAAAGGCAGATATTGTTGGGACATCAGAGACATAGTGTCACACAGATATAAGGAATGCAGAATTGGAATTTGGGGAGTACAATGTGTGAAAAATTCTTCCCATCTCATTATTGTCCCATTACACTTACTTCTACTCTTTTTAAAGTAATGGAGAAATCTATTAACTGCCAACATTTGAACTGTCTAGAAACCTTCCATCTGATCGTAACTGCTAGTATGGATTCTGTTATTGTTGATCTACTGGTGATATACTAGCTTATGTTACCAATCTGCGGACAAATTCAATGGAAGTGTTTGGTGAAACTCAGGCAGTTGCTATTGACATTTCAGAAGCTTTTGATTGAGTTTGGCATAAAGGTCTTCTAAATAAGCTTCAGTCTTATGGTTTGCCAACTGTTTTTTGTAATCCAGTTTTCTCTCTGACTGCTCACTGCACGTGATGATAGGTGACTCTGTCTTCTATCTTCTCCACTAATGCTGCTGTTCTCCAAGGTTCAGTTCTTTCTCCTACTCTTTTATATTAATGACCTTCTTCCATTGACTGGAAATCCTATCCATAATTTTGTTGACAATAGCACATTGTGTTCCACCTTCCAGTTTGAGAAACCTTGCTCTACGGAAAATCAGATGTATTTGAGCAGGAGCTCGAGTACAATAGCACACGCTCTTTGAGCAGACTAGTGTTCAAGCCCGTGACTGCTAAATACGACTAACATTTGTATTGATTGATTTATTGTAAACTCCACTGACCTTGTGGTCATGCCTGAGTATAAACAAGAACAGCTTCAATTTCTCGAATGTCCCATACCAATTTCCTTAAATGCTGATGGAAGAATTACCTGGGGATCAGTATTTGAGGAATTGGTATTGGATATTTGATAATTAAGTTAATTTTAATCCTTCTAAAACTCAGTCCTGTCTTATATCTTGCAAAATGGATTCTTCTGCTCCCATGCTTCTTTGATGACACTCAGATTTCTAGACAAGATCACTTACCCCTGTTAGATTCCCCTTAAAAATTAAAAGTCAGGGTAATCCATGACTTATCTCTCTTGGCATAAACACATCACAAATATTGCTTACTCTGCATCTAAAAATCTGAGTTTTCTCTTTCAGACTTGACATTACTTTTCTTCTAAGTAGCTACTTATTAATTCAGACACAGCATGGGTTTGTTGAGGGAAAGTCTTGTCTGACAAATTTGATTGGTTATTATGATGTGGTTACAAAGGAACTGGATGCAAAAAACAATTTTGATATCGTATATTTGGATTTCAGGAAAGCTTTTGACACTGTTGCACCTGGAAGACTATTGTACAAATTGGAGCAGAATGGTATTAAGGGTAAGTTGCTACAATGGATAAAAGGATGGTTAAGTGGGAGAAGACAGAGGAATGGTAATCAATGGGTGCTGCTCTTTGTGGACTAATGTTATTAGTGGAGTCCCACAGGTTTCAGTGTTGGGTCCACTGTTGTTTTGTATATTTATCAATGATATTGATGAAGGTATATCAGGCTTAGTGTCGAAGTTTTCAGATGATACAAAGGTTGGCAAGGTTGTTAATGACAGTAATGGCAGTGTGCTACTGCAACAGGATCTAGATAATTTGGGCAAATGGGCTAAGAAGTGGCAACTGAAGTTTAATCTTGACAAATGCAAAGTAGTGCATATGGGTAGAAGTAACCCGAGAGAAAAGTACCAACTGTGTGGTACTACACTTAAGGTGGTAGAAAATGAAAAAGACCTGAGAGTAATTGTGCAGTCAGATATGAAGTTTTCTGAGCAATGCAGACAGGCTGCCAGGGCAGGTCATGGGGTTTTGTCAATGATATATAAGAATTTTGCTAGCTGGGAAAAGGAGGTGATTGTCCCTTTGTATAAGGCAATGGTCAGGCCACACCTTGAGTACTGCATACAGGTCTGGAGACCTCATTTTAGGAAGGATGTCGATTTGCTTGATCGTGTACAGAGAAGGGCAACAAGATTGGTGAGGGGAATGAAGCGATCCTCTTACCAAGAGAGGCTTAAGATCTGCAAATTGCAGTGGCTGGAGACTAGGCACCTGCGCGGTGATCTGATTGAGGTGTATAAGGCTTTGAATGGGTTGAGCACGCTGAATTCTGATGGGATCCTTCCACTTGTTTAGATTATGAACTTAAGGGGGCATAAATTCAAATTAAGAAAAGACAGATGTAGAATAGATGTGCGGAAATTTACCTTTAGCCAGCGGGTGGTTAATTGCTGGAACAAACTTCCATCTGTCGTTGTGGAAGTTGATAGGTTGAATAAATTTAAGGAGGGACTGGACAGGCATTTGAAGGGAATGGTGTGATTTTTTTTTTTTTGGCTGATGCTGCATAAGCTCAAACACTTGCTTTCTTGCATCACATGCCACTACTACTACTTCTACTTGCTCTGTAAAAATCTCAAATCTGTACCAGCACAGAATATTGTTACATCTGAGGCAGTACCCCCATAAGCTTTCTCAGACCTCTAGATTCCATTCAGAAGAGGCTATTTAGGTTAGTTAATGATCCATCTGTTACAAAGTCTCTCTGTCTTGACATCAGTGGCGGTTCATGACTCTCATGTTTGGGGGTGCTGTGTCTTAAAGTTACATTAAATTGCCTTGGTTATATGACATGTAGACATACACAGTAATAATAATAAGCAAGTTAAAAATACTACAAAACATTAACTAGACATTTACCATTAACAGACTTGAACTTTTATTTAAAAACAAAATCCATTCTTTGGTTTTTATTTGTTGAAAATAGATTAATAACTTTTTCATTTAAGTTTGGTGCACTGTTGACCAAGCTTTGCTCTGTTGAAAGCATTTAACTTTTCCTGATTTATAGTGCTCCTTAAAATTATTTTTATTCTTTTTAATGTGGCAGCATTCGGACTCCGAAGTAGTCATCGGAATGGCCAAAAGAACTTTTATGAGTTTTGTAAGTTCACCAAGAACTTCAGCTAGATTATTTTTATGAGATAAATTTCAGCAAGTCATTTAATTTGCAATAATTGTGTAGATCACGTCTGCTATAGAAAACTTGTAATTCCGTAAGAAGTTTTTCTCTTTCAATCATGGGATATGCCTTGGTAGTCTCCCATACCTCTTCCATGGGCATTTTCGTACGAAAAATAACAAAGTTCTCCTTGTTAAACAATTTAGCAGCAATTAATTGCTTTGTAAAAGAATATCTCTCACCTATGCCAACACATATTTTCTTTGCTTCAATCATCAATGTACTGTGAAAATCCTTCAAAAACATTCAATTCCTGGTTTTTAGAATGGCATTCTTCAAGTTTCCTGTATATTCATGTATTTTAACTGCCTCAATTTCTCGAGATTGTATTTGATTATAAATAACTTCCACATGAGGCATTATCTGATGGAAAAGTTCTAACCAGAACCCGAATTTTTCATTACTCAAGATGTGCAAAATTCCAGTTGCTTCTGAAATCTGCATTGGCTGTCGCTTGTAATTCCTCCATGCACTTTTTTAAGGATTCAAAATTTTCATAAACACTGTTCACAGTGCGTATATTGAAGTTCCATCTTGTAGGGGAAGGTGGGGCAACACGGTTGTCCATATGCTTTCTGAGAACAGAGAGACACTGTGGTGATCTCGAGAAAAATGTTGGTACCGACATGAGGTTTGAAAAGAATATTCTTGAATCTCATGTACTACTTGCTGCATTTCTCATCATCAGATTCAATTGGTGTTCATAGCAGTGAATAAAATGTGCAGTGTTGTACACTTTTTTTATTTTAGCCTGAACTCTCCCTTTCTTGCCTTTCATCACACTTGCGCCATCAAATCTCTAAGCAACCAGTTTTTGAGTATTTCTTTCGAAGATGATGTCTAACTGATCTAGAATGCACTTCGATATTCTGTTTGCGGTTTGGTTTTCTGGAGTGAAAAAATGCTCAAAAATGTCTCCATTCCGAATGTTCATATCTCAGAACAATTAACATTTGTATATTGTTATTATTATTATTAGCTATATATAGTGCAAGGAAGCCTGAGGCTTATGCTGCACCAGCCAAAAAAAAAAAAAAAAAAAAATTTCTGAATTACCCTGAGAGAGAGAAAGAGAGATAAAACAAGAGTCAGAAGCAGAAGGGAATCATCAAGAAAGAGAATGATAATATACAACTCAGGACCCTGGGTGTGCCAAGCCCATACTCACCAGATGTGAGCCCCTGGGATTATGTTCTGAAACATCTGTTGTGTTATCACCCATGACAGCTACGAATGAAGCTTCTTTACTTTCTCTTTTTATTTCATCCCGGCATATTTGCAGCAAACAGTCAAGAATATCATTCTGAATAGTTTTTGAAATGCCTTTAGATGCATTACTTTTTAAATGGTTCTTTAAAAATTGGAATTTAATATACAGGCGAAATTTATTAATCCTCCGAATACTCCTGGATTTTTAGAATCGTCTTTTTCGTCATGTCCACATAAAGGAATTTCAAACTGTCCACAAAATTTAATGCAGTCTATTATTTTAGATAATACCTCACAATTCTTGGTAACTTTTCTGTTATGTTTGCAGATCGAAAGTCTGTAGGCCTCACTAAGCTGTTCTTTAATATTTACGCTTCCTAAAAGCGATAGTGAAATCACATTAACAATATGTTTCTTCAAACTGTAATGTTTTAGAGTTTTTTCTTTCATTCTGTTTATTTTTGTAAAGCCACTTTTTGTTCACGTTAAGTCACCTCCAAACAGTAAACATGGAAAACAAAACAATGCATTTTTAACTTCACAACCACAAAGCCAACTTTTCCTTTGGTACCATTCAGTTTTAAAACTGTGAATATATTTCTTATTATTATTTATTCGCCGCTGAGAAATTTGAATCTTTGGTGTGGGGTGGCCTTCTTTTTTAATCGCATTTTTTTCTTGGAGAGATAATTGTGAAAAACTAAGTTGCTGAAGTTTATACACTGTCACGCGATTTACTTCATTGGGATGCATGGAAGCCACGATCGATTCAAATTTCACAAAATTGTGTGTCGTAGAAATAATGTTTTACTTACACATCACCTCATAATATAACATCAACTTACCAAGTTCAAGCTCAATTCACAGTTAAGTGTACTCATATAATTACACTGTTGAGTATTGACTTAACACTGATATTATTTAGTTACTTAATGGGAATTCGGGCAAATAACAAAAAGACACTGACATTGTGGCTACACACCCATCATGGTCAACGATGAAATCTGCACTGTGCGCTTTACAATGACTTTGATTTTTTTCACCTATAAAAAATGTATATTGGAAAGTTACAAATTTGCTGGTTGCCAATGGCAACCAACTACCAGATATTCACTGGAATGCAAAATGTGTCACTGCCTGGCACAGAGTGAAGCCTACGGTTAATTAAACTTCAAAGTTGGAAACGATTTCATGTTTTTGTTCGTTTATTATTGAAATGATTGCTGGAAATAGAGGATGCGCATACTATATGCGGGTCCTGTTAATAAAAATATTCATTGCGTTGCATTGTTCTTCACAGAATTTCATATAACTCTGTTCGCTGTATATCTAGATTTAAATAGCTGGGGTTCTGCAGTACCTATGGACGAGCTGCCCCTGGTTGACATTCTGTTTCTACTGTGTGCCTTTTCTATAGATACTTCCGTAACTCTTCCAAACAAGTCCGAACACATGCTGCAACCAGTCAGCATCCTTTTACTGTCCAACTTCAAACTCACAGAACCAACTTTTCTTTTTCTTCTTTTATTCCTTCAATTTCCGTTTTCTGGAACAACCACCCTTCACAGGTATTTCCTGCAAAGTACAATCTAAATTTAAGTCTGATATCAATAATTACTATAGGTCCTAATATCTTTCACGTTTGGGGTTTTAAAAAAAAAAACTTGACACTGCTCAGAAAACAACCAACAAAAGCTTTCAAATGTGAATTTTCAGCGCCCTGCTTTATGGTGCTTATGTAACTAAAGAACATGCAACAGTTGCATGGATTCAGTAATAATAATAATACTAAAATGTAATATTTATTTGTCATCATTAGTTACAATCATATTCTAATAAATAAAATCTAACTAAATAAAAAATTAGTGGAGATAGAAAAAAAAAAAAAAAAGACAAAAAAGCTGATTGATAAATCCTCACCAAAAATAGGGTAGAAAATAAACTGTTTGGTTCCCATGTAAAAATGATAATAACATTCAGTTGGTGATACATTTAACTTTTCAGAAAATTTTATCAAAAATTTTGTTTGTAAATATTGAAAATAGATATGTTTTACATAAGCAACAAAACAATTGGTTAATACTGTAACATGAATATAAGCTGACTGGGCTAGCCAGGTGGGTAAAGTGCCTGCTTGGCAACCCAAAAGTT
Organism: Mastigoproctus giganteus; assembly: GCF_048544385.1. Classification (NCBI taxonomy): domain Eukaryota; kingdom Metazoa; phylum Arthropoda; class Arachnida; order Uropygi; family Thelyphonidae; genus Mastigoproctus; species Mastigoproctus giganteus. Next base: position 20,385,675 of record NC_143584.1, on the reverse strand, counting down.
GCAGGTTCAAATCCCACCTTGGGCTTGGATCAGGGTAAAATGCAAAAACTTTGGGAGGTGCATTATGGCCACAGAAGCCAATGTGCTAACAAAAAAACAAAAAAAAAAAAAAAAACATGAATATAAGCTGCCAGCATTGTGATCCTTTCAACATTTTAATCATGTTGGCATTTTGAATGTCGTTGTTTTGACTGTTGGAATTTTTGATCGATGGTAATTTGAACACAATCCTCAAAATACCATATTTTTTTTGGCAAAAAACAAATGCCTGTAGAGCTGCATGAGCCTTATTATTGATCCTCCTAGCCAAATATTGTGAAAATAATACATTAAAGAATTTAATTAATCTATGCAGTGCATTTAATTTCAAGAACATTAGAAAATAGTAAAAATTCATGATAAAAAAAAAAAAATCTAAAAGCACCACCCTTTATGCATGAACGAGAAATTTAATTTCAACACATCTGCCACATTTCCCATCCATTTTCCTCTCACCATGGCAAAAAACATAATATTCAATGCTTCATTGCACTATATTGGTATATGGATAGTCTGTGTTATGTGTATGAAAAAAAAATAATAATAATAATTGCTGGATTTCTGTTGGTCTGATTTTATTGAAATTTAGGAATGCTTAAATCATTCTAACAGAGTGAAATATAATATTTCATGAAAATCCATCCGCTGGGAGTTGAGTTATTACATGCAGATGGACCGACAAGAAATAATAATTAATGGATTTCAATTGGTCTGATTTTAATGAAATTTGGAATTGCTCTACGTGTCTGTCTAACCCAAGGGTTCCCAACCTTTTTTTTTGCTTGTGGACCCCCCCGAGTTCTAACTTTACGTATGTGGACCCCCATATACGCATATGTAATATTCCTAAATGAAATATTTATTTGTAGGCCTTTATTTGTAATTCTGTTAGTAAAAGCTAATAATTAAACAATTCCAATATAATATAAAAAATGTAAATTACAAGTTTTGAAAATTTTAATTGATAAAACTGAAACATATTTTTACTTGTAATGACAGAATTAGTAAAAAAAAAATTTTAAAAAATACTATTTCAAACAACATATATAAATTTATTCCTAAGGTTATTAAATAGGATCCCATTAAATAGGCCCTACTAATGAGATCCTTGTGGCTAATGTTTTGATATTAGCATTTTAATATCTGGCTCCAATTTTGTGAGAGTCAGACGAAGATCACCTCTTTTTACCATATAAAGTCGATTACGATTTTTTTGTTAACAACTGTGTTACGCGACTAAAGCCAGATTCCACAAGATAAGATGATGGGAAAGCAATGACATACATTTTAGCTTCCTCCCATAAAAGCGGATATTTACATGCAATGTCGCTATTCTTCCATACATCATGCTTTCCTTTTTTGAATAGACTTCTGACTGTCTCATCAGACCGCAATTCAACAAGTTCCTCTTGTAAATCAATGTCAACATCATCATTGAACCGAACTTGCATGTCTTCATAATTTTTTTTTTAAATGATCAACATACACAACACAATCATCATCTTTTAAATCACTGCTAACTGAAGCAAGGTTTGGAAATTGGTCAAACGCATGGCATGAGATATTAAGACTGTATAATTTGAATTTTCGTAGAAATGCATTAATGGCTTCTTTTCTAGATATTAAATCACAATTATGTCCTTGCTGCAGCTTATTAAGAGAATTCAGTTTTTCAAACACATCTGAGAGGTAAAATATGTCTATTTTCATGGCAACCAACTGTTTTCCAATCTCCTTTTCGTTTAGAAATGATAAAATACTGTCCCAAAGGCCGACGAAGACAGTTGCCTTTAGACAACCATCGCACCTCTGTATGCAGTACAAGACGGTCAAATCCTTCATTTTCATCACAAAATTTGTGAAAGAGACGATCTTGAAGTTGACAGCTTTTATTACAAGAGTTAAGGCTTCATGAAGACATCCACTCAATCTCTTCGCCACCAGATGTTGGCGGTGAATCACACAATGCATGCAAAATACTTTTGGCAATGCATTTTTTAAATGAGTGATAAACCCTGTGTACCTACTGACCATGGAAGGAGCGCCATCAGTAGCACAATCCATTAAATTTTCGAGTGGAATATTTTTTTCTCTAAAATAAGACTGGACTTCCTTAAATATTGTTTCACCTTTAGTATCTGTTTTGAGAAATCTTGCAAAGATCATATTATGGACCCCCCGAAATACAATTTTTTTCTTGTAGACCCCCTCAAAGCTTCTATGGACCCCTGGGGGTCCATGTGGACCCCGGTTGGGAAACACTGGTCTAACCTAACAGAGCCAAGTACAGTTGCTCCTTAACAGAGTTCCGTTCCAACAACAACACCATAAATTGATCTTTAAGTACATAACGCATTTATTATTTATTTATTTAATTGTTTGCTTATTTATTTATTAAACTATTTTCCTTTTTCTTTTCTGTTTTAATTTTATATTCTATTAGTTTTATATTTTATTAGTTTCGTTTTTACATATCTCTAAAATCCCTTTCTTTACAGCACATATAATTACCAAGCACCCATCATATAGGAGAGTCAGTGTTGTCATCATTTGATTGGATATTTCATGTTTCATACATAGATAGATGGGTTTTTTTATGTAGATACATATAATGAACTGTTAGAAAAAATACATCTAACTCGAAATTGTTGATTTTGGGCAATTTCATGGGCTGTCTATGCAGACACTCCTTTTAATACCACTGCACAGGTAGCTGAGGTATTTGTATGGTAGCATCACAGCTGTGTAAAATATTTAAAATTTTTTTTTGGAAATGGCTGTCTTTAATCTGGATTGTTGTAAGTTGAGGAGAGACTGAAATTTCAGATATTCCTTTCACTGAGAGATGACATTTAGGATTGTTCAACAAATTTTTTTAATAGAACCATTTTAAAATATTATGAATATCCATCCGTTAGGAATTCAGTTATTACTTGCAGACAGACAGACATGGTAAAGACAATAGGTGCATTAATGCATATCATTATCAGCCATTTGGTGTAAGGAAGTCTGAGGCTTTTTCTGCACCAGGCAAAAAAAAAAAAAAAAATACTGAATTACCCTGAGAGAGAGAGAGATATGCAAATGCACCTAAAATCGGCACCTCCATAGCCAGGTGGGAAGGAGCAGCAGTGCGTAGCAGACGCTTCTTGATTAGACCGGGGTTCGAGCCCACCAAATACGGAGGATGCGGAAAGGTCAGGGAATGACCACCGCATATCCCGGAGCAATATGGCCTTAGTTGCTAATGCTCCTAAAAACCAAACAAACAACAACAACAGCACCTAAAATCATAAGCAAAAATTGTAACTATCTTACAGTTCAGTGATACAATTGGAAGATGGTATAAAAGAAACAAATTTTAGAATAAATTGCTCAGAAACAACAATTTGCCCTGCAGTTTGAGAAAATCACAGATACTTTTAATTGTACTTTAAACTTTGTTTACACTCTGGGACAACCACATAAGGTTAGAAGAGTTCACAAAATAGAGAGAATACAAGAACATTTAATGATACATAATTAAGTTTGTCAGATACATTTATAAAGAAGTGAGCTTGGAATGAAGGAACAGTTGATGTGATTACACTGGACTTAAACACAAATTTAATTTGGCACATTGCTAAAATATGGTTTATAATGAGACTTGTGTATATCTGCTGACCCACCATTATTGTGCACAGCACAATAAATGGTGGGTCAGCAGAGTGATCTTGATAAATTAAAATTTACAAGTAGTTCAGTCAAGAAGTGGAATTATTATTTCATCCATAGATGGGCATTTAAATCAAATGATGATTTAAATTTTGCACAGTATTCCAAAAATCCCATACACCCCTTTTCCAAACATGCAGACAGAGAAATTAATGCACGACAAATATGGAGCTGAAGGACATGATGTAAAATGCTGGAATTGCTATTTGAATAAACAAGCATATTATATTACATTGTTTAACAAATTTGAAAGTTGGTGTTGTTACATGTGAGCTCTGTGCCTCCTTCAATGAATTTTAACTAAAACTTAATTTAATAATAAAATTGAACAATTAAACATTGTAAAATGCGTTTATTCTTCGTGGACTGACACAAAGTACACAATGAACAAAGCATCTGATGAAGAGGAATTCCATGAAAGAATGTGCAGAGCATGTAATTCTGTTTCCACTGGACATGTGAGCCGATGAATTAGTAATCAATTCTGTTGTTTTGGTTTTTGCTACCAAAAGGTGTCAGAGAGTAATTGATTGTTGAAATAAAATTCCATCTGGTGTGGAAGTGGGTAGCTTGAGTAAATTCAAGGCAAGGCAAGGCTAGACAAATTATTAGAGGAGATGGACAGATGATGATACTTTTTTTTTTTTTTTTTTGCTGATGGTGACAAAGTCTGCATCATTTGCCACTACTAATACAAAGGTGAGAGGAATAAAGGGATCCTCTTACCAAGAGAGTCTTAAGTTCTGCAAATTGCAGTGGCTGGAGACTAGGCACCTGCGTGGTGATCTGATTGAAGTGTATAAGGCCTTGAATGGGTTGAGCACGCTGAATTCTTCCACTTGTTCAGATTACGAACCTAAGGGGACATAAATTCAAATTGAGGAAAGACAGATGTAGAATAGATGTGCGGAAATTTGCCTTTAGCCAGCGGGTGTTAATTGCTGGAACAAACTTCCATCTGTCGTTGTGGAAGTTGATAGGTTGAATAAATTTAAGGAGGAACTGGACAGGCATTTGGAGGGAATGGTGTGTTTTTTTTTTTTTTTTTGGCTGATGCTGCATAAGCTCATACACTTGCTTTCTTGCATCACTTGCCACTACCACTATACTGGTATTGTCATATTGATACAGTTGTAGGATGCCTCACTTAACCACCAGATGAGCCTCTGATGGGGGAGCATCAGAGGCTCATCTTAAGCACCAGATAACCTCTGATGGGGGAGCTTGCTTGGCTGTGTATGCTTGTGTCTAATGCAGGTCAGGTCTGTATATATTGGTACCTGCTGCAACCTGGTAAGCAAGGTGTTGGGGATCTTAAGTTCTGCTGTTGGTTATCATGGAACAAGTAAATACACGGGCTATGTTAGGTTAACAAAGAGTAAGAACATGTGCATGTGCACTAATGCTAGGAGCATTGTAAATAAATTTACCATGCTCACCTAGCAATAACAGCACCCTTCATGAAAATTTTGTTAACTACTTTTTCTGTTAAAATTCAAGATATTTCCCTTGAATGGGTTCCATTGAAAATATAATTAGCACCACTGGACATGCCTGCTTAAGGGTTAAGCAAAAGTTGTTAGGAACTGTTGGTCTGTTTTATTGCAAAAATAGAATGCTGAAGATTGTTGATGGCTCTACTTTGGTCTGATCTTAAGTGGGGGAGTAGGTTCCCTATGAGTTAATCCAATTTTTAGCTTACACAACATGTAAATTAGGCTATGAACATGCACACTTGTATGAACTTAATATGCAATGCCACAGTGTGGCCTAAGTTGCTGATGTGCCTAATAAACAACAATAACAACTGATTAAAAATCCTTCCTAGTGTAAAAATATAATAAAATAAATTGTCAAAAAAAAGGTAACCAGACTAAAGATTAGTAGAGTAATTTAACATATCAGCCTATTGAATGTTTTTAAGGAACTTTGAAGTTCCATTATTATTAGCCATATGCTGTACCAGGCCAAAAAAATAATAATAATCCCATGTTACCCCAAGAGAGAGAGAGAGAGAGAAGTAGAAGGGAATCAACAAGAAAGAGAAGAATGATGATGATATCCAGCTGAGGACCTTGGCTTTTTTGGCAAGCCCATACTCACCAGATGTGAGCCCCTGGGATATATAGCAAGAATGGTGTGAATATATTTCTAATAAGAAAGACTAGCACACAGTTTAACAAGAATGTTTTCATTTTGGTCAGGTTTGGTAAAAGTAAGAATCCCACTATCACTGGAACCTATTCTGCCACAAATTAAAAATATATACATGACAAATATAATGAATGTTAAATAAAAATACTATAATTTTTTCACATGGGGACATGTCAATTACAACAATGTAAATAAATACATAATAAAGGAGAGCTGTCATACATTTTCAACAAGAGGCAAATGAATAAAAATAAATAACTAAATTTCATGTTTCAAAGGATTCTTCATTCTGCGTGCTTTGGAGGATATTAAAATGAACCAGGATCTGACTTTCCTTCATTTTTAGATTTTTATGCATTTTAAGTGTCAGACAAACTCAATGCTTCTTATTTTTAGAAAATTGCAATTTTTATAGATTGTTTGACTTTTCAAGTGGAAATTACATTTATAGCATAACAGAGTGAAATAGATTTCAAAACACTTTTCCAAATTACCACCTGACTTATAACATTAACCATTATCTGTTGATATCCTCATCCTGTTTATCTTTGTGCTAGGATTTTTTCTTTGAAAAGTGGTATTTATTCATTTTGCTCTTGTTACAGAGTGAATAAGTACATTTCTCTATTTGTACATATCCACAAAAGTGTTGCTAATGTGCGAGTGACCAATCCACAAGTTCCAGTCAATATCTGGAAAGTTAAAATCCTCCATTACAAGACATTCTGATTTACTGGCCCACTCTATTTCTCTGCACAGCTGTTATACCCATCAGAGTCATTAGACCTATAACACACTCCCACTCTCATTTTCCCTTTCCCAGTGTTTATGTTACACCAAACAGACTCAACATTGCACTGTCTATCCCAACTGGATACACTTCCTTAGATTTTATGTGTTTCTTAATTAACAGCATAACCCCTCCTCTCTTCTTGTCCTTGTCTAGCCTTTCTGTACACATTGTACTCCCCAAATTCCAATTCTGCATTCCTTATATTTGTGTGACACCATGTCTCTGATATCCCAACAATATCTGCCTTTGATGCCTTGATCAGCACTTCAAATTCATCAAATTTATTTACTGTTCTTCTAGTATTGGTATACATGCACCTGTTCTTACTTTTAGTTACCCTAACACAGCCCATGTATTTACTTGTTCCATGATGACTCCTGGCAACTTGCTCTCTAGGCTGCTGCTCATTACAATAGAAGCAGTGCAAGAATCACTTTTGCCTGTGGCCACTGTTAATCTTTTAGTCTGTGATTTCCCCCCAAGCTAGCAGTTTTCCGACCCACCTAACACTGCCTTGATAGCATCAGCAAATATTTTTGCACTCTTTCTATTTAAGTGTATCCCATTCCTGTAGAAGCAGTCTCTCCTGTTAGCAACCATAGACCACGCTGAAAAAAATTCTACCCCATGAGCCTTGCACAATCCCTCCACGGCTGAATTGATTGACAAGGCTGTCATCATATACTCCCTCCTATCATGTCGGGCAGAATTGCAGACACTTTCAAATTTAATCCTAACTTGTGACTTTTTTTTTTTTCATCGTTGACCTGTACAGCTACACCTCACTTAGCACGGGTTTCACTATAACACAGTTTTCAATTAAGTTTAAGTCGAAAATTTACTGTACATATTAAAACTCATTCAATAGCCTAGACATGTACTCTACTTATATGCTGTGTTGTTGTAGCCTAGGTACAAGTACATATATCCTGTGGTTCCAACTCTATTGTCTCACATGCACCGATAGCTCCCCTCAGGCAGTCATGGCAACGTGCAACCATGTTCAGTATTCTTAATTCCATCCTGACATGATAGCTTTTCAAACTTTTGATTCCAAAATTTATTTTTTACACCTTTAAATACGAACCAAAACATATCTACATCTTGGCTAGAAGTCACTGCCAACAACATGCATTCTGTTTGTTGTTGTTTTGCCCTATTTGGTAAATGATTTCACTGGTTTTGAATTGCAAGTTCAGACAATTGTTGAAGACATTGTGAAGATTTTTTGAAACTTTGGACACTGCCAGTGTACATGACTGCAGTGACTCACATGCAAATGACTTAGATGATGCAACTTTTTGAAATTGATGAGCAAACTGCATATGAAGAAGAGGAAAACAAATTTGAAGTGGATAACACCGAAATGGCATCATAAGAATTTTCAACAGAAGAACTGGAGAAAGTTTTGGGGGGGGGGGGTTGACATAGCCTGCATGGTGATCTGAATGCTGAACATCAAGTAGCATCAAGATACTGCAAATTTTACAAGAAGGGGTTCGATGCTACAAAGACTTGTATGTCGAGAAAAAGAGATGACTTCACCAGACTTCATTATTGAAATACCTAAATAAACAAAGCTTTTTTCTCATCTCTCATGATGTTACCATTTCATTAATAAAATTTTTGCAATTTTTTTTTTATATCAAATCCTTTTAGCTATCAAGTGCAAATTGTTTATGTATTTATTATAATTTGTATATAAATTGTTTTCTGGTATGCATTCAATTAAAATCCATTATAATTATACCTCAATCAGCAAGGTTTCACATAACATGGAACAGTTTCGGTACCAATTATCAGTGCTATGTGGAGTATTGCTGTACTTAATTGTGTTAAGTAAATCTGCAGATTTCTTACTTTTAAGGTCATTAGTTCCAACATGTACAACAGTATCACCTTTTGTGCCCTTAAAAGATGAAATCTGCCCTACAGTATCATCAACTGTCACTCCTGGCAGACATACCCTGGTCCTGTTCCACCTATCCTTTTTGCGTAATATATTTTCTGTTTCCCTGACAATAGAGTCACCAACAATAACTATTTCCTGTGGGATCAGCTTGTTGGAATAATTGTTAGAATATACTTTTTATCTGTTGTTGTGGAAGTGAAGTTGCTAGTTTGAATAATGTTAAAGGATTTGATATATTCAAAAATAGGGATAAATGATGTAGGTAGTGGTTTTTTGTTGTTGTTGATGGTGCTGTGTAAGTTTTGCTTTCTTGCATCATTTTGCAACTATTAACACTAGAGAGCCTATTTATTCTGGTTTAGTTTTCTAAATTTAATAAATATAAATTAATTACCTCTAATGAAGTGTTCCTCTAATTCTGTTTAGTAATCCTGTGTGATTCAGTTATGCCCTTCACTTCTCACATTAGAAGTTGAAAAAGTCAGTTTCCTTATAAGAAAATGTAATATATTATTTTTTGCATTAAAAAACTTTTTTTCCCCTTCACACACAGGCGCCTCCATAGCCAGGTGGGCAGGAGCATCAGTGCGTAGCACACGCTTCTTGATTAGACCGGGGTTCGAGCCCATGCCCACCAAATATGGAGGATGCGGAAAGGTCAGGGAATGACCACCGCATATTCCCGGAGCAATATGGCCTTAGTTGCTAATGCTCCTAAAAACCAAATAACATAACAATCCCCTTCACATTACAGTGACTGTACAGCATGCATTTCAGTTTTAACAGTGACTTCAGATAGTTGCAATATTGGACTTTGTCAGCATATTTGGTTTTATAGATTAAAGTTTAATTTCAAAAGCTTTAAAAATTATTTTGCAGTTATAAAATAATTATTGGTATGTATCAGTAACTTAATGATTATTAAGTACATATCTGGTTTAAATTTAATAATCAGAACTCGTTTTCCCTAGGAAAAGGTTAAGTTGCTAGAAAATTATGCCCAGCAACTTTCAGAGCAGAATGAATTATTAGTGTCAACATTAGCAAGTCTTGAACGTGAAACTGCACACAGAGTTATTCAAATGGAAAAGAGATTGAAAAGCAGTGCAAAATCAACAATGGTAAGAGTTATCTTATATGATGTCATTAAATATGGAGAGAGATAAGATCTAAAGAGGGAAAATGACCAAAATTATCCTATTCTCAAAATAAGACATATTTTATTTTAAAGAAATTTTAGGTCAGTAACACCCCTTTGAATACTATAGGCATGTGGGGGACATTTTTATATTGTTCAGTGGAGATTTCTCAAATTTTTAATAGAGAAATTTTAGTTCTCTTGAATATTATTACTAGTTATACCTGGATTTACAGAATGGTTTTATAATTCAAAAGAGTATAGATAAGAAATAAATTAAAGAACTAAATAAAAACATCTCAATTATATAAATTATTCATAATTAACATGTTGGTATGTGAGTGCCAATAAATTAGTTAAGGACCATTTATGAATGATTTATTAAAGCAATTAGAAAATTTTTACAAAAACTTGAATCAGTAAAAAACTTATTTTTTCGCATTTATGTTGAACATAAAAAAACATGGGAGTATATGTTTACTTGTGCTTATGTTAAAATTTAATTAATTACAGTGAAATTTTACAATTAAATTTCATTAAATTCATAGTTCTCAAAGCAGTTATCTAGTTTGCCTGAGGTGATGAATGTGATTTTTCTAACTAATCACTTTAGTTAAAATTTAATTAATTACTCTGCAAAGAGTATACGGCAATGTGGATGTCCTTCTAATAGAACTTATGAGAATTAGTCTTATCACAGTTTCTTTTAAACTTGGTTTAAAAATAATTAAATGCTAATATTTAAAATATCTGATTATTATTGTTATATCATTTCTCCCTGTTGGGGGGGGATTTCCACCCCATGACGAGTACTAGTACCAAATGCACAGAGTGGTTGTTATGTTATGTGTTTGTGGAATTCGTTGTAGGTGTTCTCTGGGAGGCCTATTACTGCTAGGCTCTTGTGTAGGGTATTTGGCACCATGCCGGTGATTGACATGGTGATCGGAATGGGCATTACTTGTTCGATTGTTATTCATTATTATTATTAGTAGTAGTAGAACCAGCAAATGATGTAAGGTAGCAAGCTTAAAAAGAAATGCTATCTGTCTCATCTGTCCATCCCTTCTAATATGTCCAGTTCTTTAAATTTATTCAAGCTACCTACTTCCACAACACCATATGATAATTTGTTCCAACAATCAGTTACTCTCTTGCTGAAAGCAAATTATCCCACTTCTGTCCTGCAGCCAACCTTTTTCAATTTAAGTTAATGTTCCCTTGTGTGTATTGTCTGAGAAAGAGTTAGAATACCAACATCAAGTTTGTGCAATCCATTTAAAGCCTTAAACACTTAAGTCAGGTCTCCTTGTAAATGTTTGGTTTCCAAGTGCTGTGGTTTGCATAACCAAAGTCTTTTGTAGTAAGAGTACCCCTTTGTGTTTGTTGTTTGCTAATTTGGTTGCTTTCCTCTGCATTCATTCTAAGAGAGTCACATCTCTCTTAGGATGAGGCTTCCAGACCTGTATGCAGTACTCAAGATGTGGCCTAACTGTGGGATAATCACCTCCTTATTATTATTATTATTAGCCACATGGTACAAGGAAGCCTGAGGCTTATGCTGCACCAGCCAAAAAAAAAAATTCCCGAGTTACCCTGAGAAAAAGAGAGAGAGAGAGAAAAGTAGAAAGGAATCACCAAGAAAGAGAAGAATGATGATATCCAGCTCAGGACCCTGGGTTGCCAAGCCCATACTCACCAGATGTGAGCCACTGGTAAAGTTCCTGTATATCATTGACAGAACCCTATGAGCTGTTCTAGCAGCCTATCTGTACTATTTAGAGAACTTGTTTGACTCTTCAAATTTCCCTAGGGCTCGCTCATTCTTCATTACCTTCAGCAGTGTGGTACCACCTTCAACTGATTTTTGCAACTGATTGTTGCAAAAATACAGTTAAAACTGTATTTTTGCAATCCTCGTGATTTCGAGTGCTGTTATATTGGAATGTGTAAAAGCTTCCATAAAATTGCCACAAAGCAGGACGAAGTATTATTGGTTTGATACACTGTGATCAGTGAACCTAATGCATACCACAAGAAATGGCCTCTCAGACAATGATACCTCCTATAGCTTAACAATTAAGACAGTACATTGAATTAGCAGCAAGCATTTTCCATATCCAAACATGTCCACACTGTAAGTACATATACCATGACTTGTTGCTCCACAGGGCTGATTTCCATTGATCCACAGGCTAGGTTTGGTGTGCCTTATTCCATACAAATCAGCAAAGTGCATTTTTTTTTTTCTTATGCAAGTCTTGTTGCTGCAGATCTTTCATGAAACTTCTGCAGGTTTGCCTTACAGGTCCAAACTTGGGTACTCTAGGGTATAATGGCTAGATGAGGTAACTAGCTGTCTCAAGTTGCATTAGGCCCTAATCCGTCAATATTTTACACTTAACTAGTAATTCTTGTGCTCATTGTTCACCCCTTGACTTCCATTTCTTGACAGTTGTCAACTCAGAAATGTTAATTCTTGAGTAATACTGCATACAAACATTTTTCTCATATGATTTCCAATTGTCATTCCCTTCTGAAATGCTGTTAGAAATGTACCAACTGTGTGGTACTACACTCAGGGACATGGAAAGTGAAAAAGACCTGGAGGTAATTGTGCAGTCAAATATGAAATTTGCTGAACAGTGCAAACAGGCTGCCAGGGCAGGTCATGGAGTCTTGTCAGTGATATATAGGAATTTTGCTAGCAGGAACAGGGAGGTGATTATTATTATTATTATTATTAGCTATATGGTTCAAGGAAGCCTGAGGCTTATGCTACACCAGCCAAAAAAAAAAAAAAAAAAATTCCCGAGTTACCCTGAGAGAGAGAAGTAGAAGGGAATCGCCAAGAAAGAGAAGAATGATATCCAGCTCAGGACTCTGGGTGTGCCAAAGCCCATACTCATCAGATCCCATTATACAAGGCAATGGTCAGGCCACACTTAGAGTACTGTGTACAGTTCTGGAGGCTTCATTTTAGGAAGGATGTAGAATTACTAGAACGAGTACAAAGAAGGGCAACAAGGTTGGTGAGAGGAACAAAGGGATGCTCTTACCAAGAAGGCTTAAGTTCTGCAAATTGCAGTGCCTGAAGAGTAGGCATCTGCGAGATGACCTGATTGAGGTGTATAAGGCCTTGAATGGGTTGAGTAAGCTGAATGCTGATGGGATTCTTCCTTTTGCTCAGAAGATTAAGAATCTGAGGGGTCACAGATTCAAATTGGGGAAAGACAGTTGGAGAATAGATGTGTGGAAATTTGTCTTTAGCCAGTGGTAGTTGATTGGCGGAACAGACTTCCATCTTTTGTTGTGGAAGTTGATAGCCTAAATAAATTTAAGGCTGAGCTGGACAGGCATTTGGTACAAATGGAGGGGTGAAATGGGAGGGTATTTTTTGGTGGATGCTGCATAAGCGTGCTTCCTTGCATCGTATGTCTCTACTAATGCTAATATTCCAGGAATCTGCCTGATCTATTATAGCCAATGGTGTACTGGAGCCAGCTTGCACTAGCTGGTGCAAGCCGATTGTTAAATTTTCAAGAATTTTGCAAGCTGGTTTTTAAACCGACAAGGCTATAAACTGTAGAGTGGCACACACTTCAATCCACAATGGCTAGTGGCATTTGGGCAATAAGCTTGTATATGGTGACATGGAAAATTCAGCTGGGGTGTGCTTATTTTGGCATCCTTTGTGCTTTTCTTTCCCTCATCCCCTTCCTTACACAGTGTGGGGATTATCTCTGCTAGCAGTTGTACAGGAATATTATTTCCAACAAACTGCTTAATTTTGTCTTGGGCTGCTTCTTCTTAAGGTAATGACATTCCTATGCTTGACATCTGTCAGAGTCTGCTTTTGTAGAATCGTTGTGAACCCGATAAGGTCATTACTCTAAGAAGGAGCAACCCAGAAAAAATTAAGATGTTTGCTGATAATAGAATTCATTTATACCTTCGGGGAGGATTGTAATTCCCACAAAGGGAGAAACCACCGCATAGTTTCCAAAGAGGGCAGGGGTGGTTAAAAAATTTACCAGCACCCCACTGATTATAGCTTTTGTTACCGATGCATCAAAAAAGCCCAAACCCAGGCATCTACTTGCTTTATCACAAATTCTATAATATATTTCAAATTAAGATCATTTCACTTCCCACATCTATCATATAGAAATGCAGCACCATTAGCTAGAGGTAACTCCACATACATCCCACAATGAGTACAAGCAATATAACCATGACTCCCAGTTGAATCACTAGTGACAATTCCCATGAGCCATATCATCTCTGCTATACAGGTAGTTCCCCACTTTATGAGTTAATTCGTTCCTAGTATGCGCTTGCAAAGTGGGAATTTATTTCCCATAGATGTAATGTTAAAAACAGGGGTTATGTTCTCAACAAGGAAATTTGATCATAATAATGTTAAATAAAGGTCAACAAAAAACAATATTTTATGCTTAAACAATGATTTTTTTATCCAAAGAAATGAAAACAGTCTTTAATATCAAGCAGAATATAATAATAAAGAAATTATTTATGTCATATAAATGTTAAAGAATGTTTATTCTTCATCATCATTGACTAAATCTACACACATATTGATGGTTTGTCACTTGATGATTCTTTAAGTCATTCCAGCTACATGTTTGCTTATGATCTTATATTTTGTTTCCATGTTGTCCTCTTCGCTGTTTCTTTTTATTAACATTCCTCTCCATAGTATTACTTCATTTTGACATACTGCACAGTATTAATAAGGAGATAAATTTGAAATCTGACAAGACAGCGAAAATGAAGAGCAACACAACCACTCTTTGTAAAATCAGCATGATAACTGCTTTATGTTATGTGAGTCAGTGAGAACCTCTCATCTGTTTGAACAATCAAATGCATGCACAGTAGTACTGTATTGTATAGCATGAGATATGGTTTTAAATGCAGTATTTTAATGTTTAGCATTTATTTATTGTGATTAATGTTCATATTTTTGATTTTGTTAATACTTGAAAAAAAAACTTGTAAAGCTGGAACTGCCTTTACATGCTATGCCTGTGAAAACCACATTTACCTGACACTAGACATGGTTATTTTTAATGTCAGGTGGATTCCACCAAAATTCCTGCCTTTGATGGTTTTATCCAAGTATACTTTTTGATCCAGTCATCCAGTATGAAAACTGAATGCAATTATGTGATCAAAAATTCTATTACTTTAACACAAATTTAGGATTTTAGACTACCAAAATTCTTGTTAGTGAATAAAAATCAGTTTCCTCACATTAAAATATTCAGTTGTTGTGTTACTTTATTTACTATACCTTTTGATTTATATATTATAATATTCAGTAGAATTTGTGAATAATTAAGTTATTTTATTTTATTTTTTATGTTACTGTATATTTGATTTCTTATAATGGGCTTTGCATATACAGGTGATTCACTACCAGTGCGACAAACTTGCAGGAAGTGTAGGGGGCACAAAGACGAATCGGAATCACATAGCATTGCAGGGTCCGAAATGCCTTCGTCATGCAGTAGAGGACGTTGAATGGGAGGTCACGTGAAAAGCGATCCCGCTGGAAGTCAGCATTTGTGAACCGGTTTCCGAGGCAGTAGGATGGACGTATGGAGCTGCGGACTGTAACGGGCGCGCCGCTCTGCACTTGTACCAGGAACGTTTCCCGCACAGGCATGCTCCTCATCATACGATTTTCGCACGTGTGCATAGAAGGTTACATGAGACTGGTTGTTTCACGAGAGGTACCATGAATCAAGAGCGAACGATGAGGATGCCAGACAATGAGGAGAATGTCCTACGTCTTGCAGAAGGCAATCCGAGTACGAGTACTCGAGCGATAGGCCAACGAGTGGGTATTTCCCAATCCACTGTATGGAGGATACTGTCAACAAATCAAATGAGCTCATACCATCTGCAACGCGTCCAATCATTGGAGCCTGCGGATTATCCACTCCGGAGGACTTTTGCTACTTGGTTTCTTCAACAGAAATGGTTCTCAAATGCTGACTTCCAGCGGGATCGCTGTTCACGCGACCTCCCGTTCAACGCCCTCTACCGCATGACGAAGGCATTTCGGACCCTGCAATGCTATGTGATTCCGATTCATCTTTGTGCCCCCTACACCTCCTGCAAGTTTGTTGCACTGGTAGTGAATCACCCTGTATATATATAATATGTGCATCAAAGAGAGAGAGAGAGAGAAGATGGGTTTGGGAATGTGAGTTTGGAATAGGAAGGCTGAAGAGGATACAGAATGCAATTTTATTTTCACTATATAAAGCCAGAAAAATTCCCTGTAATACTTGAATATGTATTACAGGGATTTTTTCTACAATTGCATCCTCTTCCCCACCCATATTATAGGGAGAGCTCGGTATATTCAGTTCAGTATGTAGAGGATCAGTTTTACAACAAAGTACAAGCTGAATTTCTGGGAAAAAAGTAGTAAAAGCTGAGAAAGTAAAAACTGAAAAAACTTATAACTTTTATTTTAACATATTAAGATTTGATTTCAGTGTAAGATTGCATAGTCTATCCATAGTATTACCCCTGTTGCATTTTTTAAGTGGAATACATATTTTTCTTATGTAATATAAGTTTGAATCAGTAACAAATGTCAATTATGAATTATTATATAAATTGCAAATACAGCATAGTTCATTTGTTTCTAAACAGGAAGCAGTAGTTAACCTTCATTCATATGAGCAGGAAATGAAAAAGTTAATTTCTGAAAGGTTACATATGGAAGCTACTTGTGAGGTAAAATTTTTTTGGGATGCAATGCGATGTATGTAAAATATTACATGCCTGAAAATTAAAACTTTTATTGAAGTTAGTTCACTTATACTTTTAAAATTTTGCACCATATAATTTACTAATTAATGAATAGCATATATTTTTAATACAATTTTATGTAGTTACTACAAGCTATGGAATGACAGCAATGCAATGTATATAATACATAATCATATATACATTCATTTAATGCTGTAGTTTCTGATTTAATGTTCATTAAATCAGAAACTACAGTGGTCTCAGTACTAATCCTTGGGGAACCTTACTTCTAATGTTAGACCAATCTGGAATAACCATTAATCGCAACCCTCTGCCTCCTACCTACAGCTGTCGTGTGATCCATCTTAGAATCTTACCTGTGATCCCAACACATTCAGGCTTATATGGTAACCTCTCTTGTGTGACCGAGCGAAAGCATTTCACTCAGTCCCGCACGAGATAAAATCAAAATAAACAATGTCAAAGTTGTTCCTTTCATTTGACACTGTTAAAGTAGCTATTCAGGTTCTGCATACTGTGCTACCCCATAGTATGCTGATTTCTGGCTTTAAATTCTGACACTCCTCTATATGTTATCAGTGATACAATGCCTTCATAATAATTTGTATTTGGTAGGCATAAAGCCTGAGCTCAGTTATGGTCTCCCATCACTTCTGGTAATATAGTTATATATCAGTATGTAGGCTTTCATTTTAATATTAACCATATGGTGCAAGGAAGCTTCAGCCAGCAAAAAATAAAATGAACTACTTATGCCATTTCCTTCTCACACAGGTAACTATTCAGCTGACCTTTGAATTTCAGTAAGCTGTTAGCCTCAACCTGTCAGGAGATAGCTTATTATAATAATCAACAACTTTCTGGCAAAAAAAAAAAAAACTTCTTACAATTATCTTTTCTAAGGTTACTCAGCTGTGAAGCTCCTTAATCCACATATTTGAAGACTTTACTTATATGGACTCCTTTTGCCAATTTCACCAGCTGCATTGCTCATATTTGAATCCTTTTAAGAAGCTCTGTTTTTTTTTCTCACCATACTTAGATACAGTATTTAAAGTGTATCTTACAATTGTCTCACATGGTGGGATTATGACCTGCCTACTTCTTCAAGCAAATGTTTGATAAATCATTGATGAGACTTCTTGCTGCCTGTCTGGACTATGTGGAGAACTTCAATTTTGCCCATCAATGTATAAGTTATTTTGGGGTTGCTATTCCCCACAAGTAAGTAAGACCTTGCATTTTGTTGCATTAGAAAGTAGCTGCCACTTTTCTGATCATCCCCAAAGTCCAAATCATCCTAAAGAAACTCTGATTGGTGCTGATCATTAACTACCCACCTGATTTTGACATCATTCCCTCTATCCTTTCATTAATCTCATTCAAGAAAATCAGAAACTGCAGTGGTCTCAGTGCTAATCCTTGGGTAACCTCACTTCTAATGTTAGACCAATCTGGAATAACCATTAATTGCAACCCTCTGGATTACTCACAGAGCAGTTGGTACAGTATGTCATCATTACACCACAAACTGAATCCTGAATATAGACATGCTACAATACTGTTTTGTTTTTTTAAATTATACACTATCTCTCAGTGGCAATTTTATTGCTTTGCGAAGTGATGCATGCCAGCTTAAGTACATCAGACAGTCTAATAAGTTCGTAAATATTCCTTACCACAGTGGCAAGTGTATTAGCATTAGTAGAGGCATATGCTAATGCTAATACACTTGCCACTGTGGTAAGGAATATTTACGAACTTATTAGACTGTCTGATGTACTTAAGCTGGCATGCACCACTTCGCAAAGCAATAAAATTGCCACTGAGAGATAGTGTATAATTTAAAAAAACAAAACAGTATTGTAGCATGTCTATGTTCAGGATTCAGTTTGTGGTGTAAAAAACGTGTGAAAATATAGCTGAACTCGTTTATAACGAGTTTCACTGGGCCACAAGATGTACTTGCTGTATCCGAGTACTCGTTATACCTGGGTTAGGTGATTCGGAAAAATAGAAGTTTAAAAACCAGAGGCAAATGTGAATTGCAAACTGTAAAAGATTAATCTACGTATGGAAATTATTTGTGGCCCTAAAAAGGGTCAATTGTTTCGAAAAGTGATTATCCAATTTTCAGGAACGAATGTAGGGTCATTTGACTGGTCGTCTTCTGCTTTTGTTTCAACTTTCTTCTGATCAGACTTAAGGCACTGAACACCTCTGCATCAGTATCGTCTGTAGTTTTGAAAAAACATGAAGGTTCTCTACACTGTCAACAGCTGCTCCATATGATGGAGGCTGAATGGAGTTTTCTTTTTCACTTTCTTCTCCTACTACTCGGATGGTTTCTACAGTGTCTTCTGTTGTAAGAGCTCCCGAAGTTATGACGTCATCATCTATATGCTCCCAACTGTCAATGTTTGAAAGTTGATTCAAATACTCTGGACTCCTTTTTTGCAACCACTTAGATAACAGAATGTGATCTTCCTCACCAGTAACATTATGTTACTTTGGATGAAATCCAGCCTTCTTGAAACAGTTTTGAATGCAGTTTTGTGAAACGCATCCCCACGCATCGCTCATAAAGCTTATAGCAATGAGAACAGAGATTTTCATTTCATTCCCTTGTTTATTCTGTCAATGAGCAAAAGGACCAAGTTGCGACGAATACGAGCTTTGAAACTTCTGATCTCACCTTGATCTATGGGTTATAGCACTGCTGTAGTGTTTGGAGGCAAAAAAATGAGCATTATGTGACTTAGATTGTCGACTTTCTGTGGATGTGCAGGACAGTTATCTACAACAAGTATAATTTTGTGTTTTTCTGTACGAAGATCTTTGTCCCACTTTTTGAGGTAATCCGTGAAAATATCTGAAGTCATCCAAGCTTTTCTGTTCAACATATAAGCCACTGGAAGTTGCTTCACATTCTTATATAACATAATATCTTTATTGCAATCAGTGAAATTTTTTTTTTACATGCATGCCTGATGCAATGTCCATAGCAAAAATGCTAGGGTTTAACATAGAAAGGAACTAAAACAGGTAAAAAAATAAGTTATAAACACACGAAAACAGTTTTTTTTTTGCAGGCCTTCAACACTGCATCTCTATTTTTTTACAGTGTCGAAGCAGTAGACGAAGAAAGTCTGTACTTCTTGCATATCTCTATGTTCTTCTGACCAGTCTACAGTTCTTCAGTAATTTCAGATTTTTCCTTCACTGATATTGCTTTTCTCTTTGACATTTTCAGGCTCTGAGATTGAAGCCAAGTTCCTCTTACTGACCTTTAAAAGGACAGTTTATAAAATTTTCTGCGAAATCCACTGTCCGAAACAATCAGCTTCAAAGCAGCAAATGCATCTAAGCTCTCTGGAGGTCTGCTTTTATCTATTCAGCAGTGGCCAATAGCTAGCTGCTGCAGAGGGGATAAAAGCAGACCTTTAGAGAGCTTAGAAGCATGCACTGCGTTGACGTTGATTGTTCTAGACAGTGGATTTCACAGGCAATTTTATAAACTTTCTTTTGAAGGACAAGTAGGAACTTTCTTCTTGTTTGTAAAGGATGACAAGTAGTGTTTGGTTTGCTGTACATGGCGGTATGTTCCCTCATTATGTCCGGGATGTGCTCATTATATCCAAACTGAATGCTATGTGTTTTTAAATGAGACCAAACAAAATATCTTAGTTTACTCATATTTGGGAGCTTATTGTAAGCAGGCTTGTTATAAACAAGTTTAACTGTATTTCTTTCAAAAAAAAAAAATTAACACTAACAACATACTACATAACTAATTTTGACCAATAGCCCATTGGAAGTTTTTACAAATATACTTTGATAAAAACACTTTGCAGTCCTTGACATTACTTTCATGATGTCAAGCATCATTTAATTTATTCACAGTTACTTTCAGCAGTGTCCAGATTTTTGATTCAGAGATGATAACAATTTTCCCATGAAAATACATACATGACAGTGAGAAATGCCAGCCATTTAAGTAACTGCATATGAAGGTTTTATCGAAGTTTGTTTATGTACGTATGTTTTTTTTTTTTTTTTTTTCTGGAATACTGATTTCCTTCCCTATACTAGATTTTCGGTGATTACATTTATATCATGTTAATTTTTTTTGTGAAATGAACATTCTTGCTGTTTACAGCAGGGTCACATGCAGAAATTTAAGATGAAAGGGGTTTAACCTGTTAAAAGGGCAAGGAGGTTATATCCTATTATATTTGTATTAGTAGTGGCAAATACAAGAAAGAAGAAAGCTTATACAGCGTCAGCCAAAAAAAAAAACTTTCTTATTTCACCCATCCATCCCCTCCAATAGTTTGTCTAGTTCTTTCTTGAATTTATATACACTATGCAGTTCCACAACAACAGATGGAAGTTTATTCCAGCAATCAATCACATGCTGGCTAAAGTCTGCACGTCTATTCTACAGCGACGCCTCCGTAACCAGGTGGGAAGGAGCAGCAGTGTGTAGCACACGCTTCTTGATTAGACTGGGGTTCGAGCCCATCACCACCAAATACGGAGGATGCGGAAAGGTCATGGAATGACCACCACATATCCCGGAGCAATATGGCCTTAGTTGCTAATGCTCCTAAAAATCAAATAACAAACAAATCTATTCTGCAACCATCCTTCCTCAATTTGAATTTATTCTCTCCCCCCCCCCATGTGCATAGTCTGAGCAAAGGTAATGATGACATCAGCATTGAGCTTGCTCAATCCATTCAAAGCATTCAAATCAGATCACTTTGCAGGTGCTTAGTCTGCAGAAACTGCAATTTGCAGAACTCAAGCCTATTTTGGTAAGATGATACTTACTTTCGTCAGGCTCGTTGCCCTTCTCTGCACCTGTTCCAGCAGATATACATCCTTTCTAATCTTATTTCTCCAGACCTGTATGCAATACTCAAGATATGGCTTACCCATTGCCTTTTAAAATGGAATAATCACTTCTTTATTCCTGGTAGCAAAGTTTCTATATATTATGAGAACACCCCATGAGCTGTCCTGTCAGCCTGTTTTCATTGCTCAGAAAACATAATATCTGACTGCACAGTTCCCGAGGTCTTTTTCATTTTCCACTACCCTGAGTGTAGTATAACATATAGTTGGTATGTTAATCTGGGATTATTGCTCTCCCAGTACAGCACCTTGCACTTGTCAATGTTAAACTTCAACTGCCATTCTCAACCCATCTGTCTAATTTTTTTATATCTTGTTGCAGTAGCTTATTCTGATTACCATCATTAACCATCCTGACAACCTTTGTATCATCTACAAACTTAGACATTTAGCCTGATATACTGTCATCATTAATAAATACAAAAAACAACGAGCCCAGCACTGAACCCTGGGGACTCGACTTATAACATTAGTCTATGAAGAGCAGTGTCCATTAATAATCACCCTCTGTCTTCTCCCATTCAACTGTCCATTTATCTAGAGCAGTAACTTGCCAGTAATGCTACACTTCTCCAATTTGTACAGCGATCTTTTATGTGCAATAGTATCAAAAGCTTTCTTGTAATCCAAGTTTACAATATCAAAATTATTTTTTATATTGAGTTCCTTTGTTTCTGTATCATACTATTCAAATGGGTTGGTGAGACGAGATCACCCCTTATAAAATCCATGGTCTGATGGCAGTATAATTGGATTCATGTCTGTGTGGTCCTGCAGCAGGTCTTGTACCAGAGATGTCATTATTTTCCCTGGAACAGGGAAAATCATCTCCAGTCCAGAGGGACCTCCTCTGAATTAAAAGGTGCTCTCATAATTATGGCTAAGGGTTTTCTTACTTCATTTGTTGTCTCCCTTAATATAACTGGATAGAACCCATCTACCCCATTGCCTTTTTTACGTTAAACTTCACCAATTTCTCTTCCTCTTTCCTCTCAGTTATCACAAAATCATTAAGCTTAATTTTAATTTTGATCAACTTCTGGCATTCCTCTCTCTAAAGAACTCTTCATGTATGAATGTGGATGCAAAATATGTATTCAGTTTGTTAGCAACCTGAGCAGGATCATCAACAGTTAAACCATCAATCTCAAGTGGACCAACATGATTCACCCTCTTCCTTCTGCTAATATAAATAAAGAAGTCTTTGCTGCTCTCCTTGGCAATCTTTGCCAGAGACGGTTCATAATCTGCCTTAGCTTGCCTAAACTCCTTTATGACTTGATTACAGAATAGTTTATATCTGTTGTAGGCTTCTGTATCACCTGATAATTTATATACATCCTATGCATTTTTTTTCTCTGCCACAAGTCTCATCAGTTCGTTTGACATCCATTTAGGTCAAAAGCTGGTACAGTATTTCTTAGTTGCTGTGAAAAGCCTAATCGCACATCTCTAGTCCCTAGCTCTTATAAGGTTACTTCCTTGGATGCTTCATATATAGAATTCTTTATCTTAATTTTCTTTTCTTCATATATTTGTTATACTTACTTTTGTGGATGGTTTATTGTTGTGAGTTGTAATTTCTTGCATTTTTGGTCTCAGTGCTATCAAGAGGATGCTCATCTAAATTTGTTATTTATTGGTCCGGAAACTTTATTACATTTGACTTATATTTATAATGTTCTAAAATTTTTGATGCCTGTTCCTTCCACTGTACTTTTTTCTTTTTTTTTTCTTTTTTTCATTTTTCTCTGCACTTTTCCGTTCTGCCTCCCTCTTATTTTACTTTATATACGTGTGTGTGTGTGTGTGTGTGTGTGTGTGTGTGTGTGTGTGTGTGTGTGTGTGTGTGTGTGTGTGTGTGTGTGTGTGTGTGTGTGTGTGTGTGTGTGTGTGTGTAAAATTATCTATATGTTCAACTTATTGTGGAATGTTTCCACAATAAGTTGAACATATAGCTAATTATAATTACAGGCACTTATAATGTCCAGTTGGCATATATACAATGGCATTAACATTGCACAAATGATTTCATAAAAGAAATATGTTAAAATCTAACAAGATTAGCATTAAGCATAAGTAATACTATGATAATATCCAACATGATTAACTTTATATATATATCTGTATATTGATTTTTTTTACTTCAATTTTATAGAAAGCTGAAGAGCAGCTGTCTGCCTTAAAAGTAGAGAATAATATTCTTAAGGAACAAAATTCTGGTTTGCATCATGATATTCAAGGACTTCTTCACATTATTCATCATGCTCGTTCAACAGGACATTGGGAAGTAAGTGATTAAACTATAAAACTTTTTGTGATAGTTGTTTGAAAAATGTGAATAAGTTTGTGAAGATTATTTTAAACTTGCTAAATGAAATAAATATTATTTGAATTAAAAAAGCAGTGTAATAATGTCCTCTTTCTAAATGCAGGAAGCATTAAGAAAGAGATGTGGTATCCATCTTTTAATATATAACCTATATATATAATTTAATTCTATATAGAGAGTTAATTTTAAATTCTTTAGTTAGATTTTTTCCTCACATCCATCCCACATGAAATCAAGTACATATATGTATATTTTTTGACAATATATAATTGAAGCTGAGCTACCCTTTGCAAGAGTCTCTGGGTATGATCAGGCTGCCATCCACAGAAACTGAACTTGGCCTGTTACAATATAAGATCGCTCATCGGTGAAGACAGGATATTAGAGCTGGAAAAGGAATTAGAAAATGTGAATTGGAATATCATCGGTTTGGCTGAAAGAAGAAGAAGAAATGAATCACTTATAAGTTTATCAAGTGGAAATCTGCTGTACACCAATGAAAACAGTGAAAGGAACGAAGGTGGAGTTGGTTTTCTGGTCCATAAAGATATAAAAAATAACATTTTGGAATACAATAGTACATCACCAAGGGTGTCAAGACTACTACTCAGAATTTCTAAGAGTTACAAGCTAAAGGTTACAATGATTTATGCACCAACATTGAGCGATGATGATGAAGAGGTTGCAAAAATGTACACTGAAATTGAGAGTCTTCTAGATGAGCAGAAAACCCACTACACCATCATTAGGGGGGGGGGACCTCAATGCTAAGGTTGGAAAGAGACAAAAAAGCGCAGAAAGGAGAACTGTAGGAAATTTTGTAATTGGTGAAAGAAACGAAAGAGGTGAAAGACTTGTGGAATTTGCAGAATCTCAAGGATTGT
The DNA here is from genome assembly GCF_048544385.1 of Mastigoproctus giganteus. NCBI lineage: Eukaryota > Metazoa > Arthropoda > Arachnida > Uropygi > Thelyphonidae > Mastigoproctus > Mastigoproctus giganteus. Next base: position 20,360,976 of record NC_143584.1, on the reverse strand, counting down.
CAGTAATGAACACTTTTTTCAAGAAAAGGGTGAACAGAAAGTGGACATGGAAGAGCTGAAATGTATTAACAACTAATGAATCGACTTCATTCTCACTAACAGAAGATATATCGTGAATGATGTTAGTGTCCTGAACAAGGTAAATGTTGGAAGTGATCACAGAATGATAAGATGCACACGATATAGATGTAAGAAAAGAAAGGAAAAAACTGATTCGAGTAAATAATACAAAGGTCTTTGAGATAACAGAAGAGGAGAAAAAGCAGTATTACTGGAACTTAAGAACAAGTTTGAGCTTCTGCAGATGGCTCAGGACCAAGATATTGATGAGGAATATTACAACTTTCTGAAAGTGATTAAGCCCAAGAAACCTTTAGGTAAAAAGAAATCCAAAGAAGAAAAAATTAATCAAGAAACACTGATCATGATAAACCGAAGACGACAAATGAAGAGCAAGATAAATACTGACAAGGAGAAAATTGAGTATACTAAGTTATGCAAAGCCATTAGAAAGAGACTCAGAGAGGACATAAGAAGATTAGCATTAATAGAGGCATATGCAGCATCAGCCAAAAAAAAAAAAAAAAACAACCTCCGATTTCACCCCTTTGTTCGTTCCAAATACATATCCAGCTCAGCCTTAAATTTATTTAGGCTATCAACTTCCACAACAAAGGATGAAAGTCTGTTCCACCAACCAACTACCTGCTGGCTAAAGGCAAACTTCCGTACATCTATCCTACAGCTGTCTTTCCTCAATTTGAATTTATACCCCCTCAGGTGATTATTCTGGGCGAGAGGAAGATTCCGATCAGCATTGAGCATGCTCAAACCATTCAAGCCTTTATACACCTCAATCAGATTTAACACAAGAAAAGTAGAACAAGCATTAAGGAAAAACAAAGGACTTAAATCAGCAGCCATGAGCAGAAATATAAAAAGACAAATGACACTGAAACTGAAGAATAGTGTTAGTGTACTTATAAATAGCAGAGAAGGCATAATTCAAATAGCAGAAGACTACTGTAGAGAATTATGCAAGGAGCGAGGGAATGATGCCCACAGTGGGGAAGATGGATCACAAATTAGTAACACATACAACATACCCGATATCCTTCAGAAAGCCCTGGGGAAAGATGAAGTTACTGTAGAGTTGTTAAAATTGGGAGGAAAAGACATGGCACAAAAACTGGCAAGACTACACAAAATGCATTAGAAAAGGTGTGATGCCTAAGGAGTGGAATAATGCCACCATAGTTTTGCTGCATAAGAAAGGAGATAAAACAGAAATTGGAAATTATAGACCAATTAGTTTGTTATCCCACATCTATAAGTTGTTCACAAGGGTCATTACTAACAGATTAGAAAGAATACTTGATGAGAATCAACTGAAAGAGCAAGCTGGCTTTAGGACAGGATTCTCAACTATAGATTACCTATGACAGGGTTGTTAATGACAGTAATGGCAGTGTGTTACTGCAACAGGATCTAGATAATTTGGGCAGATGGGCTGAGAAGTGGCAACTGAAATTTAACCTTGACAAATGCAAAGTACTGCATATGGGTAGAAGTAACCCCAGAGAAACGTACCAACTGTGTGGTACTACACTTAAGGTGGTAGAAAATGAAAAAGACCTGGGAGTAATTGTGCAGTCAGATATGAAGTTTTCTGAGCAATGCAGACAGGCTGCCAGGGCAAATCATGGGGTTTTGTCAATGATATATATAGGAATTTTGCTATCAGGGAGAAGGAGGTGATTGTTCCTCTCTATAAGGCAATGGTCAGGCCATTGAGTATTGCATACAGGTCTGGAGGCCTCATTTTAGGAAGGATGTAGATTTACTTGAGCGTGTACAGAGAAGGGCAACAAGATTGGTTAGGAGAATGAAGGGATCCTCTTACCAAGAGAGTCTTAAGTTCTGCAAATTGCAGTGGCAGGAGACTAGGCACCTGCACGGTGATCTGATTGAGGTGTATAAGGCCTTGAATGGGTTGAGCATGCTGAATTCTGATGAGATCCTTCCACTTGTTCAGATTACGAACCTAAGGGGGCATAAATTCAAATTAAGAAAGGACAGATGTAGAATAGATGTGTGGAAATTTGCCTTTAGCCAGCGGGTGGTGAATTGCTCAAACAAACTGCCATCTGTCGTTGTGGAAGTTGATAGGTTGAATAAATTTAAGGAGGAACTGGACAGGCATTTATTTGAAGGGAATGGCATGTTTTTTTTTTTTTTTTGGCTGATGCTGCATAAGTTCATACACTTGCTTTCTTGCATCACATGCCACTACTACTACTACCTTCATGTAATATCACAGCTAATGGAGAAAGCAAATGAATATAAAACACCATTATTCCTGGCATTTGTGGATTATGAAAAGGCATTTGACTCCATACAGCATAAGGCAATGTTTTGGGCACTGGAAAGATAAGGTATAGATACCCTATGTATTATGAGTTTGAAGAAAATATATGAGAATGCTACCTCCTTTATTTGACTAGACAAAGACAGTAGCAAATTTAAAATTGAGAAAGGAGTTCGACAAGGAGACACAATATCTCCAATGTTGTTTACTGCTGCCCTTGAGAAAGCTTTCAGAAGATTAGACTGGTCGTAGAAAGGAGTCAATGTGAATGTAGAGTACCTAAACCATTTACAATTTGCAGATGACATTGTGGTCATAAGCCAAGATCCCAAAGAATTAGAGGGAAACCTTAATCAGTTATGCAGAGTTAGTAAGGATTTTTGACTAAAGATGAATATGGCTAAAACAAAAGTAATGATGAACAAGTATACCATAGAAAGGGATATAATGATTGAAGGAACAGTAATTGAAAAGGTGGAGTCATATACTTTTCTGGGACAAGTCATCAGCTGTAATAATGATAAATGGCTGGAAGTCAAGAGAAGAATAAATTTTGGATGGATAGCATTCAAGAAATATGGTCACATACTGAGGAGCAATATCCCAATTTGTGTGAAATGTAAAATAATGAACCAATCTATACTACCCACCATGACTTATGGAAGTGAAACTTGGGCACTCACCAAAAGAATGGAAGAGAAGCTGAGAACTACACAGCGAAGAATGGAACTAATTATATTGGGAATCAGACTGTTAGATAAGAAGAGAAACACATGGATTAGGCAGCAAACTCAAGTAAAGGACATTCTTATCAAAACTAAAGAACTAAAATGGTCTTTGGCAGGACACATAGCTCGGAAACATGATGACAGATGGACTAAAAAAATAACAGAATGGTACCCAAGAGGAGCCAGAAGAAAACCTGGAAGACAAAGGCAGAGATGGATAGATGAAATTCATGAGTTTGTGGGTAGTAAATGGATGGCCAGTGCTCAAAACATAAGGAACTGGAAAGTTGCTGGAGAGGCTTTCATCCTGCAGTGGATTGAAAATGGCTGATGATGAAGCTTGCTTTCTTGAATCAATTGCCACCACTATTATTAAAATTTCCAAAATTTAAAAAAAACAACATCTTTTTTGTTGTAGTCGTCGCTATAAAGCAATACAATCTTTCCTTGTCTGCTCACAAAAGTCCACAAGGCCCAAACAATAATCTAATTTTGCAGTCTCATGTTGTTGATATAACTGGTTGCAATCAGAATTGTAACTGAGTGTGGAGAAGTATGTACAATGGTATTTCACAAAACAGAAAGAACTGGAAAGTTGCTGGAGAGGCCTACATCTTATAGTGGATTGATAATGGCTGATGATGATGATACCCTTTGCACTGTAAATGTTAGATCTGTTCCTCCCCTTTCTGGTAATTTTTATAATGACAGTTATGTGCTTGATAGTTATTTTCCTTGTATGAAGAAATGCCATTTTTTGGATTTTCATATATATGTTTGCAAAATCTAATGCAAGTTGGTTTTGCTAATGCTATCTTTCTTCTTAATAAACTGTGGAGAGATAACAGATTGTATACCTTTATGCTGACATTGAGCTGATTTGAATTTTTAAATTAAAACAAAAAAATTCCTTTAGCATGTTCCTCAAGCTAGGCTTCAAACTGCACATTTATACCTATTGTTGGGATAAATGCACAATTTGAAGCCCAGCTTGAAGTTTACAGTTTTTGCATTAAGAGGATATGTTATCATTGAAATTCTGTTTCTGAAATTTTTTGATTCTAACTGGAAGTATTTTTTTTTTTTTTTTTTGCCTTTCATTGTATTTGACTCTAAAATGAGAGTTTGCAATATTTTCATGACGTAATTAACACTAACACTAATTTTTGCACATTGGAGTCCATGCACATTATTGAATGTATCATCAGTGTCCTCACAATGTTCAGAAGTAAAATAACATTAGAGAATTTTCATGTGTTGTGTTTTATTAGCATTATTAGAGGAATATGATGCAAGAAAGCAAGCTTATGCAGCATCAGCAAAAAAAAAAAAAAAAACCCGCTCCCATTTCACCCCTCCTTTCATTCCAAATACTTATCCAGCTCAGCCTTAAATTTATTTAGGCTATCAACTTCCACAACAAAAGATGGAAGTCTGTTCCACCAATAAACTACCCGCTGGCTAAAGGCAAACTTCCGCACATCTGCCCTACAACTGTCTTTCCTCAATTTGAATTTATGCTCTCTCAGGTGTAATAATGACCAAGGGGAAAGAATCCCATCAGCATTGAGTATGCTCAGACCATTCAAGTCTTTATACAGCTTGATCTGATCACCTCGCAGCTGCCTAGTCTCCAGACACTGTAATCTGCAAACCTTAAGCCTTCTTTGTAAGAGCAACGCTTCGTTCCATTCACTAATCTTGTTACCCTTCTCTGTACTCGTTCCAAAAGCTCTACATCTTTCTTAAAATGAGGCCTCCAGACCTGTATACAGTACTCAAGGCCTGGCCATTGCCTTATACAAGAGGATAATCACCTGCTAGAAAAATTCCTGTATATCATTGACAAGACACCATGAGCTACTCTTGCAGACCATTCGCACTGCTCAGAAAACTTAATATCTGCCTGCACAATTACCCCCAGGTCCTTTACATCCTCTACCACTGTCAGTGTAGTACCACAGAGCTAATATGTTACCCTGGGGTTACTGCTTCCCATATGTAGTACTTTACATTTGTCAATATTAAACTACATTTGCCACCTCTCAGCCCATCTGCTCAACTTTTCTAGATCCTGTTTCAGCAGCGTACTGTCATTAACAACCCTACCAACCTTCGTATTGTCTGCAAACTTGGACATTAAGCCTGATATACCATCATCAATATCATTTATAAATACAGAAAACAACAATGGACCGAAAACTGAACCCTGGGGGACTCCACTAATAACATTAGTCCACGAAGAGCAGTGTCCATTGATCACAACTCTGTCTTCTCCCACTCTACCATCCTTTATCCATGGCAACAATTTGCCTCCAATGCCACACTGCTCCAATTTGTGCAGCAGTCTTCCATGTGCAACAGTATCAAAAGCCTTTCTAAGATCCAAATATATGATATCAAAGTTATTCCTTGCATCCAGTTCCTTTGTGACCACATCATAATATCAATCAAATTAGTCAGACAAGACTTCCCTTTAACAAAACCATGCTGTGTCCGAGCTATAACTGAAGTCTTGTCTAGATGATTCTGCAGTGCTTCCATTAATTTTCCTGGAACAGAAGTTAAACTAACAGGTCTATAATTACTTGTGTCACCCTTTGATCCTCCTTTGTGAATTGGGGTCCCATTTGTACATCTCCAGTCCATGGGTATCTCCCCTGAGTCCAAGGAAGCTCTCATAATTACGGCTTACTTCCTTTTCTGCCTCCTTTAATATAATTGGATAGATCCCATCCACCCCGGGTGCCTTTTTTATGTTTATCTTCAACAATTTTCCTCGACTTTCCTCAGTTATTACAAAATCATCTAGCTCACTGCCAGAGTTTAATTCACCTCTGGCATTCCCCTCACTGAATAACTCCTCATGTTGAAATGAAGATGCAAAATACTCGTTTAGTTTGTTAACCACCTGAGCAGGATCATCAACAGTTGAACCATCAATATCCAGTGGACCAATCTGATTATTATTAATATTGTTGCTCTTATATTATTTCTCCCTGATTGGGGGTTCCACTCCGTGGCGGGTACTGCTACCAAGTACACAGGGTGGTTGTAATGTTTGGTGCTACTGTCGTTCGAGGAAATCTCCTATCCTACAGGTGTTCAGGATTGCGACTTTCTGGAGTTCCTTGTAGGTGTTCTCTGGGAGACCTATTGCTGCTAGGCTGAGTCTTTGGTACCATACTGGTGGTTGACATGATGATTGGGATGGTCGATACTTCTTGTATATGCCACATCTCCTTGAGCTCATGTCTCAGGTTCGTGTACTTCCTAATTTTTTCCTCATGGGTTTTCTGGACATTGTTAGTGTTCGGCACTGCTATGTCAATCAGGTGGGTAGCCTTTTCCATCTTGTCCACAAGGGTTATGTCTGGTCTGTTGTGCGGGATAGTCTTATCCGTTATTATGGCGCGATCCCAGTACAGCTTGTGGGTTCGGGCCTCTAGTACTGCCTGGGGTTCGTACTTGTAGTATGGTACACTTTCTTTGGTCAACTGGTATTTCCTCGCTAGCTTCTGATGTATTATCCTGGCTACCTGGTCATGTCTATGAGTGTACTCATTCTGAGTGATCACCTTGCACCCCACAGTGATGTGTTGTATCATTTCTGAGGCCAGGTGGCATCGTTGACATGTGTCATCTGACATTCCAGGCTCCTTTGCGATGTATTTTCTATAGTTTCTGTTGTTGATTACTTGGTCTTGGATGGCCAGCATGAATCCTTTAATCTTGGGGAAGAGTGTTCTTCTTGTGCGCCATGCATTGAAAGCAATGGTGTCGATATGATCTTGATGGAGGTAATTGGAGTGTCTTCTTTGCCCATCTTTCTAACTTCATTTATTGTACTGTCTGGGTGGGAGGGGTTTCCTTGCCTAGGTTGAGTGAGGTGTACCACTTATCTATCTTCCTTATGGCCTGGTGGAGTGGTGCTGTGTTGTTCTCAAAGTAATCCTTCAGGTTAACTATCGCTGTTTTCTGTTGTTCTGTCAGGCACCTTCCTCCCTCTTTCTGAGGTATTGTTATTCTCTCTACTGCTGACTTCGGGTGGTGTTGGCGACTCTTGGTTATCATTGTCCTTGTCTTTCGCATGATATCTTCTAGCTTGGTGTTAGTCCAATCTATGACTCCGAATGTGTATGTTAGTACTGGAGCTGCATAGATATTTATGTCTTTAACTGTGTCCCCTCCATTCAGTTTTGCTTTCAGCAGGCTTCTGAGTATCTGATGATATTTTTCAGTCAGGCACTTCTTGATTTCCTTGTGCTCTAACTGCTCAGCCTGCATCATCCGTAGGTATTTGTAGGTCCCTCCTTCTGTCATAGCTTTGATCTCTTTACCAGTCAGCAGCTGGTAGTTTCGTCCAACTAATTTTTCTGGTGCAGTGTGTGGGTCTTGCATTTTTCTAGACCAAATTCCATCCTGATGTCCTTGCTGAATTCTTCGGTGATCTGGAGTTGCTTCTCGGTTGCCTCGTAGAGCTTGATGTCATCCACGTACATCAGGTGGGTGAGGGTGTACAGGTTCTTTCTTCTTTGAGGTTATTTCCATACTTGCAGCCATTGAGCATGGTGGATAGTGGGTTGAGTGCTAGACAGAACCATTTTGTGCTTAGAGCATCTCCCTGAAAGATTCCTCTTCTAATGGGGATTGGCCTGGTTGTGATGTTCTTGACCTTAATGGTGGTACTCCATTTCGCCGTTGTTGCTCCTAGGAAGTTTGTCACTATCGGATTGACCTTGTAGATCTTCAGGATCTCTATTAGCCAGCTATGAGGTACAGGGTCGAAGGCCTTGTGGTAATCGATGTAGGCCATGTATAGGTTGCGGTGTTTCTTGATGCCTCCGCAGCCAGGTGGGCAGGAGCAGCAGTGCGTAGCACACACTTCTTGATTAGACCGGGGTTCGAACCCGTGAGCCACCAAATACGGAGGATGCGGAAAGGTCAGGGAATGACCACCACATATACCCGGAGCAATATGGCCTTAGTTGCTAATGCTCCTAAAAACCAAATAACAACAACAGCGGTGCTTCTTGAAGGCTTGCTCCATAACTGCGGCATCTCTGGTTAATTGCTCCTTGCATCCTTTGCTCCTCCGCTTGCATCCTTTCTGCTGTTCAGGCATTATGTTCTGACTCTCTAAATGGTCTGATATCTTCTTAGTTATGCAGCTGGTCAGGATCTTGTACATCGTTGGGAGGCATGTGATTGGCCGGATATTGCCAATCACATGCCGGGTAAAGGATATTGCCGGGTTTCTTGTAACTTCATCTTTATGCTTTAGATATGACTTCTTCAGTGAGAAACTTTGGGGTTGTCTCTGGGTTGCTTATCATTCGAGTGAACTGCTTTGCTAGGTGGCTTTGTGTGCAGGTGAGCTTCTTGAACCAGTAGTTGTGGATGTTATCAATACTCGGGGTTCGCCAGTTGTGGGTGTTCCTGATTGACTGTTTTACTTCTTCTTCTCGAATCTTCCACTCTCTCATCTCTTGTATGTCCTTTGTTTTCTTCCATTCTACTTCTATCCAGGGTGCTCTGCTGTTATGTCTTACTTCACTGCTCCAGATATTTCCTCAGAACTCTTTGATTGTTTTCTTCTTGGGTGGTGCGTTTCCTGCTTTCTCATATTCAACCAGTTTCCTGTAGAAGGCTCTTTGGTCCTCATCAAAGATTCGGTTGTTTATTTTCGTCTGGAAGTTCTCTTTGTATCGGTGTAGTCTCTTGCTGAGTGTGAGGATGTTCTGCTTCAGTGTGTCCAAGTATTCTCCTATTCTCTGATTTCTGGTCTCATGTTTGCTGCGGACGCTGTCTCTTGAGGATGCTCTTCACCTTTCCAATCAATTTCTTACTTCTATTACCCTGTTGGTACTGGGTCAACTGACCTATCTTGACTCTTAATCTTCTATCTTCTGCTGAAGTCTTCTTTCCCAAGCTGGCGGTTCCTTCTGTTTTCACTTCTTCTGCTGCTGGTCTCTCGTTTCTTTTCCATTAATCCTAGTGGCTGCTATGGCAGCACAGTATACGGCTGTGTGGATAGCCTCCAGCATTGTACCATTGTTGTCAAGGTAATGTGGCATTATTTGCCAATTGAGGTGGACTGTTACTCTCCACAGGATTTTATTTGGCCTCTGCTTAGTTATCACTTGGGGTCCATTCCTTTGAATTGTGTTAGGGCCTTCTTCCACTCATCTTCTATTCTGGATAGCATGATGTTGTCTCTTTCCACTTCAGCTACTCTGGGTTGTATTTCTTCTTGCTGTTCCTCCTCTGGTTCCATGGTATGCTGTTCCTCCTCTGGTTCCATATTGACCATATTCCTTGTGCTTTGTAGCAGATCACTGACATCCTGCTTGATTTTTTCCAAGATGGCAGGAGCTATCAGGTTCTTCGTGACTATGTTCCTTCTCTGGTCCGCTATTTGCTGTCCGGTGACCTAAATATCTGGGAATCATTCCAGCCACTTAGTATGTAGTCTTGCCCTGTAAGTTGTCATATTGGTCTCTAGCCTGGTTATTTCATTGTATGCTCGCATGATGTATGTATTCATTTCAATGCTCTACTTCATGCCTTGGCGTTTTCTTCCTTCCTGGGTGGTCACTAGCACAATTGTGCAGGAAACACTTGCAGTGTTTCCTGAAGTTGTGCTTATTATTATTATTAGCTATATGGTGCAAGGAAGCCTGAGGCTTATGCTGCACTAGCCAAAAAAAAAAAATTCCCGAGTTACCCTAAGAGGGAAAGAGTCAGAAGTAGAATGGAATCACCAAGAAAGAGAAGAATGATGATATCCACCACAGTACCCTGGGTGTGCCAAGCCCATACTCACCAGATACGAGCCCCTGGGACAAATTTTCATCCCTTTCCTTCTAGAGTTTACATAGGTAAAGAACTCTTTGCTGTTTTTCTTTGCATCCTTTACCAAAGATTTCTCATAATCTGCCTTTGCCTGCCTAATCTTCTTTGTGACTTGGTTACAGACCAGCTTATATCTATCATAGGCTTTCATGTCGCCCATTGATTTATATGTATCCATGCATTTTTCTTCTCTTCCACATGTTTCATTAGTTCATCTGACATCCATTTAGGCCTAAACCTTGAACAATTTTTTTAGTTGGTAGGTAAAGCCTAGTAGCTTCCAAGATTAATTTTTTGAATGCTTCCCATTTTGAATTTGCTGTTGTTAACATTATCAGCTGGTCCTACCGCATAGAATTTAAATTCTGTCTCACACCTCCGTAGTCACCTTTACAAAAGGAACCACTGCCACCTAGTGGTTCCTTTATCTGCAGATTCTTATTGCATGAAGAATCACTATTGATAATCAGATCAAGAGTATTACTCCCTCTAGTTGCCTCTGAACATGCTGATGTAGAAAACAGTCATCCAATAAATCTACAGAAGCCTTGCTAGTGAGTGAGTGACCAACCCACAAATTCCAGTCAATATCCAGGAATTTAAAATCCCCCATTTATTATTTACTAATGAATAATTAGCAATGATGTCTGTCAATAATTGCAGTGACATATTGGTAGGTCATTCAAACTCATGAGCCAACATTTATATAATGGGCTAATGAGCAGATTAATATTTTCGTGATGCAGTATCAGCTTTAAGAGGTTAATCTGGCAATTGCATTTTGACTAGTTTCAAACAAATGTTTTGCAGACTGTGCAATACTAGGGCAACTTGTTATGAAGACAATGTTTGTTCTGTGGTTTATGGCCACATTTGTCATACCATGCTAACATCACTCACATTCACATTAATGAACGTGAGTGACATTAGCAGGGTATGAATGCAAACTTTATTTTACTGCTACTGTGTACCCATAGTAACAGTAAAGTACCAATGGTCAATGATAACATAGAGGGTATGTTATCATTGACCATTTCATGCTATTTGCAGTTATTAGGACTTAAGTTTCCATGGACACATTCAAAAAATTGGAGACAATCTGGTGAAAAATAATTTCTGGGGGCAGGTAGTCAATTCTGAGGACTGCCTCTGAAGATTTTTGATGTTTGGCAATCCTATTGTAATATAGCACTGTCATTTGACTTATAGAGAACTTACAGTTATGATGAAAATTTTCTATAGGCACCTTATGTACCTTACCCATTTTTGTATCTGATACTTTACTGTGCTTATTATTTGATGTTTGTATTAGCATTAATAGAGGCATATGATGCAAGAAAGCAAGCTTATACAGCATCAGCCAAAAAAATAAAAATAAAAAAACCTTCCCATTTCCTCCATCCAGTACCTCCAAATGTTTGTCTAGTTCTGCCTTGAATTTATTTAAGCTGTCAAATTCTACAACAACAGATGGAAGTTTGTTCCAGAAATCAACCACACACTGGCTGAAGGCAAATTTCTGCACAGCTATTCTATAACTGTCTTTGGTAAATTTGAATTTATGCCCCCTCAGACAATAAATCTGGGCAAGAGGAAGAATCTCATCAGCATTGATCTTGCTCAAACCATTCAAGACCTTATACACCTCAATCAGATCACCTCGCAGGTGCCTAGTCACTGGATGCTGTAATTTGCAAAACTTAAGCCTTTCTTGGTAAGAGCACCCCTTTGTTCCCTTCACCAATCTTGTTGCCCTCCTTTGTACTCATTCTAGCAACTCTACATCCTTCCTAAAATGAGGCCTCCAGACCTGTATACAGCCCTAATGGATTATAGTCCTAATTTATTTTATACACCATCAGGCATCTCTCATATTGTGGAGTTATACTTCTTAACTGTTTTGCCATTACATCACTTGGATACCTACCCACCCACCGAAGAAGGGCCAAATAGCCCTGAAACGGTGCCGTCTGTGTGGTGGTATCCACTGAGAATAAGTAACAATAGTCTTCTCCTTCTGGTGAAGTGTTACTTATTTGAAGTAGTGAAATGTTATGGCAACTCGTTGTGAAAGTATTCACAATATGAGATATGACTTAAACGATGCCGCTCTTGCAAATAATTTGCTAATTTAGGATTAGCTGTTTACTAACATGATGCTTTTGCACTAATTTGTACATAAATGATAATAGATTATCATTTATGTACAAATGATTAGATATTTGAAGTGAAATATTAATTCTTAGAATGCAGAATTTTTTTAATTATTAAAAATTACTACAAAATCTTTATACTGATTTTGAGTTTATTACTCTTAACAGACTTTCTAACAGACAATTTTAACAAATTCTTTGTTATGATGTGAACAAGTGTTCTGCAAAAAATTGTAATTAATAATTAAAAAAATAAAATAAATAAATTTTGCATATTTGTAACATACACCACTTTTGTATCATTATAATATTTAATATAATTTTTTTTCGGTTAATATACTGGCATAGAATAATAATCAAATAGACCGCGGAACACTTTATTTTGGTGGGCTTTGCATAGAGGTAATGACACCTACAAAAAATTAGCAATATAGTGATGTAATATGCCATTCGTATGCGATTTAGCCTGGAGTACACGAGGAAGGAGAGGAGGAAGTGGGCATAGAATAATAATCAAATAGACCGCGGAACACTTTATTTTGGTGGGCTTTGCATAGAGGTAATGACACCTACAAAAAATTAGCAATATAGTGATGTAATATGCCATTCGTATGCGATTTAGCCTGGAGTACACGAGGAAGGAGAGGAGGAAGTGAACCGATATCATAACTAAACTCACTTCCTTGTATAAATTTTTTTTTGATAATTATTAGTATTTGGAAATATTATTACTAAAATATGTGACCATAGATTTGTGGTTGAAAAAAGGAACTTTAAAACGAGAAGCAAAGTACTTCTAGTAGTGCAACTTGCTCGATGAAAACGAACACAGTATTGTCACACTTCAAAATGAGGATAAACAATCGCAGCCTTTTGTTCCCCAGAAATCCGAAGCGAAAAAACAGGAACCAACTAATAAAAGACCAAATCGAAAGTATAATAATAGTTATTTGAATTTTGGCTTTACATGTGTTGGAAATAAAGATGTCCCTGATGCACAGTTCTTTGGCTCTCGCTAAACTTGGCGCCTCTGTAGCCAGGTGGGCAGGAGCAGCAGTGCGTAGCACACGCTTCTTGATTAGACTGGGGTTCGAACCCGTGACCACCAAATACGGAGCATGTGGAAAGGTCAGGAAATGACCACCACATATCCCTGGAGCAATATGGCCTTAGTTGCTAATGCTCCTAAAAACCAAATAACAACAACAACTCGCTAAACTTGTGTTCCGTGAATATGTTGTGAGATGAAGAGTGTTCCATGACTAAAAAAGTTTGGGAAACACTGGTCTACTGCCATACGTGTGTGTATACACAGGATGATTCAGGAATAATAGTAAATATTTGGGAGGTTATAGTATTGATTATTCTGAGTAAAAAAGTTCATATAAACATGTGTACAATTCTCAATGGATAAGGAGATACAGTTGTTTGAAACTGGTACGCATAGTTCTCTGAATCAGATGTGACCAAGAAGCAGTTATAACCTGACGCTGTACTGTTTGGTGTTAAAAGTGTTGTTAATAATGCTGCACATCTTCACACGTGCTGAATATGCCGATATGGTTTTTGTGGTGGAAGTGCTACTGCTGCTTGTAGAGAATACTGTTGATGGTTTCCTAACTGCAGAATACTGGATTCAAGAGTGTTTACACCAAACTATGTGAGACTGGTACAGTTCCCAGCACTCATATTTCTTCTGAATGTGCGAATGAACAAAATATAGATGAAATAGAACACATTCTTCAGTCGGTAGAATGTAGTCCTACTATTAGCACACGAAGAATTTCTATGTGTATCAGTGTTCCAAAGACGAGAGTGTGCCGAACACGGCACACTCTCGTGAACACGGCTTGTATCCATTTCACATACAATGGGTGCAACATCTTGAACCAGGATACAATGCCCAGCAATTGGAATTTTGTCGGTGGGTAAATGCTAATTGCTGATTAATTCCATTAATACTGTTCAGCGATGAAGCTACTTTCACACGTGATGGTATCAACAACACCCTGGTGTTGTTGATATGACTGCCAGGGGCAAAAGTTGATGACGTTGTAGAGCAGATATCATCTTTTAAGGGCACAGAAGGTGATATTGTTGTACATTTTGGAACTAATGACATTAAGAGTAAGAGATCTGCAGATTTACTCAACAAGTACAGGTCAATGTTGAAAAAAAGTTGCGAGTTAGGATTAAATGTGAAAGTGTCTGCAATTCTGCCTGACAGCCTTGTCGATCAATACAGTCATGGAGAGATTGTGCAAGGCTCAAGGGGTAGAATTTTTTTCAGCCCGGTCTGTGCTTGTTGACAGGAGAGACTGCTTCTACAGGGATAGGGTACACTTAAATAGAAAAGGTGCAAGAATATTTGCTGATACTATCGAGGCAGTATTAGGTGGATCGGAAAACTGCTAGCTTGTGGGGATACACAGACTAAAAGGTTAACAGTGGCTGTAGATAGAGGCAAAAATGATTCTTGAATTGCTTCTATTAGAATGAACAGCAGCCAGGAAAGCAAGGTAATGGAGATTTCCAAGACTGCTGGGAGTCAGTGGAACAAGTAAATACATGGGCTGTGTATTTACTTGTTCAACTATGACTTAAGAGTAGAAACAGGTGCATGTATACTTGCATGTACACCAATGTTAGGAGTATAGTTAATAAATTTGATGAACTTGAAGTGCTAGTCAAGACATCAAAGGGAGATATTGTTGGGATATCAGAGACGTGGTGTCACACAAATATAAGCAGTGTAAAATTGGAATTTGGACAGTACAATGTGTACAGAAAGAATAGACAGGACAGGAAGGGAGGAGAGGTTAGTTATGCTGTTAATTTAGAAACACACAATCTAAGGAAGTGTATCCAGTTGATGTTGGTGGACAATGCAATGTTGAGTCTGTTTGGTGTAACATAAGCACTGGGAAAGGAAAAATGAGAGTAGGTGTGTGTTATAGGCCTAATGAATCTGATGAGTATAATGAGCAATTTTGCAGAGAAATAAAGTGGGCCAGTAAATCAGAATGTCTTTTAATGGGGGATTTTAACTTTCCAGATATTGACTGGAACTTGTGGGTTGGTCACTTGCACACTAGCAAGACTTTTGTGGATTTATTGGATGACTGTTTTCTGCAGAAACATGTTCGAGAGGCAACCAGCGGGAGTAATACTCTTGATCTGATTACCAGTAGTGATTATTCATGCATTAAGAATTTGCAGATAAATAAAGAACTGGGTGACAGTGATCACAATGTACTGATGTGAGAATTACTTAAAGATCTAACTACCATCAAGGCTGAAGGGAAGGGACCATCTTAGACCCCTGTAGTCATCTTTACGAAAGCTTTTGCTTTCGTAAAGGTGACTACAGGGGTCTCAGACAGTTTTTAAATTCTGTACAGTGGGATCAACTGATGATGTTACCAAGATTGAATTCTAAATGGGAAGCCTTTTAGAATGCCAGAGAAGAAAAATGTATGGGATGCATATAAAATATCAGGTGACACAAAAGCCTATGGTAGATATAAACTAGTGTGTAATCAAGTCACAAAGGAGGTTAGGCAGGCGAAGGCACATTAAGAGAAATCTTTGGGAACGGATGCAAAGAAAAACAGCAAAGAGTTCTTTACTTATATAAACTCTAAAAGGAAGGGGATGAATCTGATTGGTCCACTTAACATAGATGGGTTGACTATTGATGATTATGCTCATGTAGCTGATAAACTGAATGAGTATTTTGCATCTACATTCACACATGAGGAGTTATTCAATGAGGGGAGTGCCAGAAGTTTATCAAATGCTAACAGGGAGCTAAGTGATTTTGTAATAACTGAGAGCAAAGTGGAGGAGAAATTGTTGAAGTTAAACATAAAAAAGGCACTTGGGGTGGACGAGATCTATCCAGTTATATTAAAGGAGGCAGCAAAGGAAGTAAGCAAACCCTTAGCCATAATTATGAGAGCTTCCTTGAACTCAGGGAAGGTTGCCATGAACCGGAGGTGCAAATGTATTACCAATTCACAAAGGGGGTTCAAAAGGTGGCAAGTAACTATAAACCTGTCAGTTTAACTTGTGTTGTGGGGAAAATAATGGAATCACTAGTTAAAGAAGCATTGCAGGATCATCTAGACAAGACTACAGTAATAGTTAAGACACAGCATGGGTTTGTTAAAGGAAGTCTTGTCTGACCAATTTGATTGGATACTATGCTGTGGTGGTCACAAAGGAACCGAATGCCAAAAATAATTTTGATATCATATACTTGAATTTCAGGAATGCTTTTGATACTGTTGCACATGGAAGACTGCTGTAAAAATTGGAGAGGTATGGCATTAAGGGTAAGGTTGAGTGGAAGACTATAGAGAGTGGTAATCAATGGACACTGCTCTTCGTGGACAAATGTTGTTAGTGAAGTTTCCCAGGGTTCGGTGTTGGGCCCATTGTTGTTGTTTTTTTTTTTTTTTTTTTTTGGTAGTTGTTGGCACATAGGCTTCTGTGGCCATAATGCACCTCCCAAGGTTTTTGCAGTACATTGATCCAAGCCCGAGGCGGGAATCGAACCCGCAACCTTTGGGTTGCCAGGCAGGCACTTTACCCACCCGGCTAGCCCAGTCGGCTCCCCCCCCCATTGTTGTGTTGTATATTTATCAATGATATTGATGCAAGTATATTTGGTTTAATGTCCCAGTTTGGAGATGATATAAAGGCTGGCAGGGTTGTTAACTACAGTAAAGTCAGTATGCTACTCCAACTGGATCTAGATAAATTGGGCAAATAAGCTGAGAAGTGGCAACTGAAGTTTAACATTGACAAATGCAAATACTGCATATGGGTAGCAGTAACCGAAGAGAAATGTACCAACTGTGTGGTACTATACTCAGGGAAGTGGAAAGTGAAAAAGACCTAGGGGTAATTGTGCAGTCAAATATTAAGTTTGCTGGACAGTGCAGACTGGCTGCCAGGGCAGGTCATGGAGTGTTGTTAATGATATATAGGAATTTTGCTAGCAGGGACAGGGAGGTGCCGACCGGGCTAGCCGGGTGGGTAAAGTGCCTGCCTGGCAACCCAAAGTTCGCGGGTTCGAATCCCGCCTCGGGCTTGGATCAAAGTACTGCAAAAACGTTGGGAGGTGCATTATGGCCACAGAAGCCGATGCGCCAACAACTACCAAAAAAAAAAAAAAAACAGGGAGGTAATTATCCCGTTATACAAGGCAATGGTCAGGCCACACCTAGAGTACTGTATACAGGTCGGGAGGCCTCATTTTAGGAAGCATGTAGAGTTACTAGAACGAGTACAAAGAAGGGCAACAAGATTGGGAGGGGAACAAAGGGGTGCTCTTACCAAGATAGGCTTAAGTTTTGCAAATTGCAGCACCTGGAGAGTAGGCACATGCAAGGTGATCTGATTGAGGTATATAATGCTGATGGGATTCTTCCTCTTGCTCAGGTTAAGAACCTGAGGGGGCACAGTTTCAAATTGAGGAAAGACAGTTGTAGAATAGATGTGTGGAAATTTGGCTTTAGCCAGCGGATGGTTGATTGGTGGAACAGACTTCCATCTTTTGTTGTGGAAGTTGATAGCCTAAATAAATTTAAGGCTGAGCTGGACAGGCATTTGGAACGAATGGAGGGGTGAAATGGGAGGTTTTTTTGGATGACGCTGAATAAGCTTGCTTTCTTGCATCGTATGCCTCTAATAATGCTAAACCCGTAATTCTCGTAGGTGGTCAGACGAAAATCCACATGCCACTGTAGAAACAAAATTTCAATATCACTTCTCTGAAAATGTGTTGTGCGGTACATCTACAATCAGTACACAATCAACTGATTGTCGATGTACCTATTGTGTTACAAATCTTCATATAGTGCTCATTTACCTAGAATTTCTTCAATACAAACTTCCACTGCTATTGGAGAATGTTCCCTTGGCTACAAGGATTGCTATGTACTTTCAGCATGACAAAGCTCTTGCACATTATACCCATCTCGTGATACAATATCTAAATCGAACTTTCCCTGAACGACTGCAGTGTTCCCATTCATTGACCACCAAGGTCTCCAGACCTCACTCCATTAGATTTTTGTTTGTGGGGATGGATAAAACGTGCAGTATACAGAGAAAAGATGTATACAAGAGACGAATTGCTTGCCCCTCATTTTGGATACCGTTGCCCTCATAACAAATGCCAAGACGACCTCAGAAGAACAATATGTCATATTACCACAAGAGTTCCAAAGTGCATTTTCGAACATTTATTGTGAACTGTAAAAAATTTGTCAATTATTTGTGTTTTGTATCATTCAATAAGTCATTTATCATTCTTTAATACCTCTCATAATGGCTTTGTGCACACTAGTTTCAAAAAGCTGTATCTTCCGTATCCATTGAGAATTGATCATGTTTATATGAACTTTTTTACTCAGAATAATCGATACTATAACTTTCCAAAATATTTACTGTTTCTCCTGAAAAAAAAAAAAAAAAAAAAAATATATATATATATATGGCTTTGTTATAGGCTTCTAAAAGTTGTGATAAAAAAGTTGCCCATATAAACACTTGGGTTATTACAGTTTTTTTTTTTTTTTTTTTTTAATATTTCAGCTGTAGATATTTCAAAATTATTGTGCTTTCTGGTATTGTTCAGCAGGCTGAAAAATATTAATATACAGATTTTTGATCATCTGCTAAATCTAGTGTTTCAGATATCCCATTAAATCACTTTTGTTACAAAAGTGTTGAGCACATTAATTAAAATAAATATTTATTAAATTTATAATTTATTCACATAAGGAGAGTTGGTTAAGAAGAAATCCTACTGACTGAATAAAAGGTAACTCCTTGTTTATTCCTCAAATATTAATAGAATGTAGGAAGAATTGAGCTCATTTATTTAATTTATTAAAATTAAAAAAAAAAAAATGCAAAACAGTAAATGAAACTTTATTGTCCCATTATAGATGGACTGTGTGACATTTTGTGAATTAACTCCAGAGCAAGTTTTTGGCCCTGTTCACTCTATGTCTCGGATGTAAGTACATTTTAAGAAATAAATGATAATTATTTTTAGAATTAACTGGAAGAGAAATGAATTTGAATTGCAGCAACATGAAAAAATTTTTTTTTGAAATGAAAAATTTACAAAACAGTTATCTTGAGAAATAAAAATATACCTATATTTCGCCTGTTTGAAAAACCATTCATTATTCAGTTCATTTACTTCCATGGTGATGCAACTTTTCAGTGTTATTTTGTATATCATATGCACATATAAATGATGATAACATTAGTTGGTGTGATTTTGCATTATTTAATGATATCATACAGTGCTACCAAAGAAAACAAATGTTTGAACAGTATATGTTTGAAAAAGTTGTTTGACATTAATTTTTGATATTAAGTACTCTTATCTGTGTATAGGAAGATTTTGAAAAAAAATATATAAACTAAACATTCTTTATCGTACACAAAAAAGTTACATAGCAACTGATAAAGTTGTCTTGTTACAGACCTAGATTGCAAGGGAGCGCATTCATTCCAGTAAAGGACTTCATTGTACCTGTAAAAAATTAAATAAATAAATAAATAATAGATAATATATTGTGGGATTATGCTAAAAACAGTAGCTGTGGAATAATTTTGCAATAGCATTAAAATTGGACCAAAATTAGAAGCTCAGTGTTAGAATTGTGAGTAATCAGTGACACTTAGTATATATGAAAAATAGTCTTTCAGCAGTTTTCCATTTGTTTACTCAGCCTGTTTTTTTTTTTTTTTTTTTTTTTATTCTGAAAACACCAAAGATTTATGGTATTAGAACCTACAATATTTAGTACTGTGCATAACTAAAGGTTGAAAGCAGAACAAAAAACTTTTGTTTTTTGTTCTGCGAGTTTGGAGTTGGGCAATGAATAAACTCTGATTGGTTTAGGTGATGTTCTGGCTGGTTTGGAAGAGAGTGGTGGAAATACAGATGCCAGTTCAGAAAAAGTGCCCATGGAAATATCTATAGAAAAGACATGCAGCAAAAACTGAACATTTGTGAGACAGCATGGAGAGTTTGTAAAAGATTGATCATTAATTAACCCAACTGCTTTCTTTTGACTAGTGTTAAGAGGCTTCAAAGAGATTTTGTGAGCACCATTCCAGATGTAAGAACAGTATTCCATGGTGGGGTAGATTTGGGATTTGTAAAGAGTCAGTAGTATTTTGGAAGAAATGTAATGCTGAGAGTGAAAAAGAAAGCCCAGGTTTTTTTTTTTTTTTTTTTATATAAAGGATGCATTAGTATTAGTAGAGGCATATGATGCAAGAACGCAAGCTTATACATCAACAGCCAAACAAAAAAAAAAAACCCATTCTCATTTCGCCCGTCCATTCGTTCCAAATGTTTGTCTAATTCTTCCTTTAATTTATTTAAGTTATGAACTTCTAAAATGACAGATGGAAGTTAGTTCCAGCAATCAACTACCTGCTGGCTACAGGGAAAATTTCCACACACAAATTCAAAACTGTCTTTCCTCAGTTTATACTCCCTCAGGTTTGTAATCTGAGCAAAAGGTAGAATCCCATCAGCATTGCACCTGTCAGTATATTCAAGGCCTTATACACCTCAATCAGGTTGCCTCACAGGTGCCTAGTCTCCTGACGCTGCAATTTTCAGAACTAAAGCTTTCTTCATAAGAGCACCCCTTTATTCTCCTCACCAGTCTTGTTGTCCTTCTCTGTACTTGTTTTAGAAACTCTACATCGTTCCTAAAATAAGGTTTCTATACCTGTACGCAGTACTCAGGTGTGGCCTGACCATTGCCTTATACAAGGGGATAATCACCTCCTTATCACTGCTCGAAAAATTCCTGTATACATCGACAAGACCCCATGACCTACTCTGGCAGCCTGTCTGCACACTGTTCAGAAAACTTGATATCTGGCTACATAATTACCCCCAAGTCCTTTTCATTCTCCACTACTCTGAGTGTAATGCCACTCAGTTGGTACATTTCTCTGGGGTTACTACTACCCATATGCAGTGGCACCCAGGTGCCAGAGCGTTTATTGATAGCAGTTGGTTTTTTTGCAAGGTGATTAGAGTGTTTTTTGGTTGTATTATTCGACTATTTCTTGCTTTTTCCCTGCTGTTCAATTGTTCTGAAGAAGCTCCACCTCCAAGTGGTCTGGGCCGGGCAGCTGGGGGGGGGGTCCCCAGCTGGCAGAGTGAGCTTTTTTAGGTATATTTCAAAATTTTATGTTTTTTGGTTTTTCTGTTTTGGTTTAAAATTTGTTTGAGCTGTTATATCATTTAGTGATTAATTTTAGTATTAATTAGGTTTAATATAGTTAGTTGAATTGTTTTGTATTGTTTCTTATGGCTTCAAAGAAAATAACTTCAGATCCCCGGAGTGGGGATTCTGATAGTGATGAAGAATTAAGTGATTTTATACAGCGGAAAGAACTTATGTTGAAATCTCAGCTTCAGGAAGAACGGACAGAAGCTGCTGGGCCTAGTGTGGGAGTTCTCTCTAAGAAAAAGCGAAAATATAAGATTAAGAAAAAGGTGCAAGATGAAGAGGACACGAGTGAAACTTGTGTTAAGAGATCCTTGCGCTCTCGGGCAAAAGAAAAAGGAATAGTTGAGGAAGTGGGACCTCAGGATAATAGCCAAGAAATATATAAGGATGAGTGTGCTCCCTGTGATGGGTTTGAGGACCTCAAGCAAGCGAGACAAAGCTTAAGAACTTTAATTTTGAAGTATAAAGTGCCAATAATGGCGTTAGATGAAATGCTAACGCTTTGGGATCACCTCGAGGAGGTTGTGCAAAAAACTCTAGTAGATAATGCTGTGTTGAAGGCTTTATTGAAAGAGAGGACTACTGGTGGACTACCAGCAGAACGAACATATTCTGAAGCTGTGAAGGCTTCTAGTGAACCTAGAGTTGTGACTAAGACTGTGATCAATAAGGCTACGAAGGAGAAATTCAGGACCAGTGAAGACGTGAAGTTGGAGCTCCTGAAGACTATCCGTCCGGCCTTGAGTGACACGAAAGTAATAGGTGTGAGGCCTATTCGGGATCGTCGGGATGCCTTGGAGGCAGCCACAGAACAAGACATTCGTAAGATCAAAGAGTGCTCCCGACTTGGTGAGCTAGGCCTGGTGGTCGAAAAGTCTCTAAAGATCAGACCGAAACTTGTTATTTTTGACTTAGATCAGGAAGTCAATCAAGATCATCTCCTGCAGGAGCTTTGGACCCGAAACCTTTGTGGATCTGAGGTTTCGGAGGAGCAGTTTTGAAGTGAGACAGCTGTGATGACTAAAAATAAAGCTAGAGGTAAAACTGGCTATAATTTTATTATTGAGACATTGGGCTTGATCAGGCGAGTTCTGATCGCCCGTGAAAGGGTTTATGTTGATTGGAGTGCTCATAGGGTGAGGGATCTTATAGTTCCCACACAGTGTTATAGGTGTATGGCTTTTGGCCATGTTGCCAAACATTGTAAGAGTGAGTCATTCTGTGGTCACTGTTCTGAAAAGGGCCACTCTTTTAGGGATTGTGACATGCGGGGGGACTCCCCGAAATGTGTTAACTGCTGGAGAGAGAAAACTATCCTCTGATCATTCTGCTGTTGACAAGATATGTCCTGAATATGCTAGGGCAATGGATATTTTGAAACGCAGGATAGATTATGGAGAGTAAGAATAGTTACTCCATAATTCAGATAAATGGTCAGAGAGCGATTAGTGTGGCTTCGCAGTTGACACGAGTTATAGAGGAGGAACGAGCTGATTTGGTGTTACTTCAAGAACCTTATGTGCTCAGAGATAAGGTGGTCTGTTATCCATCTCGATACAGAATTATAGTCGCTCCCAGATCTCCCTGTGCTGCAATAATAATAGCTGACCCACAGTGACAGTAACTGTTGTGTCTACCTTGACTACATCGTATGGTGTATGTGTTGAGGTTATAGGGGGATTTGGTAGAGTCTATTTTGTGTCCTTATATTGTAGGCCATCAGGACTTATGGCTGTGTTCATAAGATATCTTGAGCAGGTTGTGAGTACACTTGGTTCGGTTCATTTAATTGTTGGTATGGATTCAAATGCTGGATCTGCTCTGTGGGGGTGGCCGGAGCTCTGATGACAGAGGTACAGAGCTGGAAGAGTTTTTGGCTGCTGCAGACATGGAAGTGATTAATGATTCAGAACAACTGCCAACGTTCTCCTCTGTAATTGGTGAGTCCTATATAGGTGTTACTGCTTGTTCTAGGTCCATCTTGCGGATGGTTAAGAATTGGAGAGTGCGATAACATTTGGCGACCAGTGATCACAGAGTGATTACATTCAATATCACTACTGGGGAGCCTATGAGGCACTGGAGTGATATAGATAGATATTCAATGCGTGGTGTAAATTGGATTAGGTTTCTTGCTCTATGGCACTCTAAGATCGATCAATTTGATATGTGGCATGATCTGACTGCGTCAGAGAAAGCTAGGAATTTGACTTATATATTGCAGGACTTAAGTAAACGGTGTTTGCAGAAGAAGAGAAGACCGCAAAGATCGGTACCGTGGTGGACACCTGAGCTTACGCATATGTGGAAAGATCTACAGCATGCGCGTAAGAGGTATCAACGTGAGAGGTGGTGTTACTCTCAGGAATCGTTTGAGCTGCGGTTGCAGTATCAGATGAAAAGAAATGAATATAAGAATAAAGTTGTTTTATTAAAAAGGGCTTCTTGGAGAAACTTTGTGCAGGAGAGGGGCTCTGCTGATCCCTGGTCTTCTGTATATAAGTTGGTTACTGATAAGATCTATGGTGGTGAAATTATGTCCACGTTTGTGGCTACTGACAGAGTGACCTTGGGATGGGCTGATTCTGTCTCCTGTTTGATCAATTCAATTTTAGTTGAAGATTCTCCTGGTACTTTTCTGCAGAGTCAGATTGTTCAGGAGAATTCTGATTATGTTACTATTGGGAGCGAGCCTCCCTTTGTTCCCGCTGAGCTTGAGTTAGCTTTACAACAGACCAGAGAAGGTCGTGCTCTGGGACTGGACAATATTGAAACTACTGTGGTGAGGAAGACATGTCAGGCGAGTCTTGATGTGTACCTGGACCTTTTCAACACATGTCTTCGTGAGGAAGTATTTCCGGCAATATGGAAGACTGCTAACTTGAGGGTTATTCTCAAGAGTCCTGAGAAGCCCATAGATGAGCCTCGTTCATATCGCCCAATAGCTCTATTGTCGGTTATCGGAAAGTTGTTGGAGCGAGTCCTTGGGTGGCTGATGGTTCATTATGCTGCTCAGGGGCTGGTGGCCAACAATCAGTACGGTTTTAAGGCAGGCTCCTCTGCGGAGGATGCCATTTATAATTTGATCAATCATGTTAATGAACTGCCTGGTCGATATGTCCTGGGCTTGTTTATGGACTTTAGGGGGGCGTTCGATGCTTTGTGGTGGGGCAGTGTCCTGCACAGGGCTAGGGCGTCCCTCTGTCCAGGAAATTTATACCGTCTTCTTGAGGACTATCTCCGAGAGAGATCTGTGCTCATCTGTACTCCTTTCATGAAGTGTGAAAGAAGAGTTTACAGAGGATGTCCACAGGGTTCGGTTCTGGGGCCGACTCTCTGGAATTGGGTTCTCGATGAGTTGCTTCAAATGCAAGGTGTGGAAGGTACAACTAGCATAGCTTATGCTGACGATTTGGTTATCTTGGTGTGTGGGGAATCCCGCCGGATGTTAGAGGAGCGAACAGTTGCTTCTCTGAACCAATTATTGAGTTGGGCAGGTCAGCATAAGCTGGAGGTCTCTGCAGAGAAATCTGTTGCAGTTCTTCTGAGGGGACGCCCGGGACTCGACCTCCTTTGTGTCGTTCTAGTGATCTTTCGCTTAGAGCGGTTAAGAAGATTAGGTACCTGGGTGTTGTCCTGGGAGAGCGACTTTCTATGGTAGTGCATGCTGCCTATGTTCAGGACAAGGTGAAACGATTATATGCCAAGCTCCAGCGAGTGACGCGTGTTGATTGGGGTATAAAGGGGGGTGCCCTCCACCTCCTTTATGATAACATCTTTACCCCGATATTGACTTACGCTGCTGGGGCTTGGGGAGGGTATATAGAACATTCGCATGTTCGTAGAATCTTGTCTTCGGCACAGAGGTGTTCTCTCTTAGGTATAACCCGGGCATGCAGAACTGTGTCTATGGATGCTTTGTGTTTCCTCGCGGGAAAGATGCCTGCTGAGTTGGTTGTGGCACAGTTTGCATTGCGTTACGCTCTTAGGCGGTGCATTACCAGAGTGATTTTTGGCGTCCGGTTGTGTCCAGTGGGGCGGTTGGCTGTCTCTCCTGGTATAACAGCGGAGCGGGGGCGAATCGATGATGAGTTGAGTACCATATGGCAATTCCAGTGGACAAACTCTGAGAAAGGTCGTCATTTGTACACCTTTATGCCCTCGGTCTATACTGTGAGTAGGGAGCGATGTTCCTGGCTCCAGTTTGGGGTGGTGGCCGCTGCTGTCCTCACTGGGCATGGCTTCAGATCAAGGCTGTTTCGTTTGGGGTTGACCCTTACAGAGTTTTGCGAGTGTGGAGAGACCGAGACAGGCCTTCACATCTTGTTATATTGTCCTATATATGAGGACTTGAGAGTGAGGTTGGACTTTGGGACGCTCGCTCTCACTGAAATAAATTTAAAGTTTTTGTTTGAAAGTTATGAAATTTTTTGTTCTTTTATGAATTTTGTTAAACTGGCATATGGTTGCTGTCCGGCAATGCCCGGATGGTAGTAGAGACCTACCTCCTCGTGGTGGGGACGGTAACTTGTGGTGTGAGGTGTGATTGCCCATCCCCACCACAAGGCTGAATGGTAGAATAATTTGTATATTATTTTGATTTGAGTTGACCAATTTTGGTCTTTAATATTAACAGTTTTTCTTTTGAAATTCGGTTAAGATTGATTATTAAATGAGAATCGGTTGCATATGGATGAAAATCTGGGTGGCAACTGAGATGACAGCTCACTCAAATGAAAATACCCATATGCAGTACTTTGTGTTTGTCAATGTTAAACTTCAGTTGCCATTTCTCAGCCAATCTACCCAACTTTTCCAGATGCTGTTGCAGCAGCATACTGCCATTACTGTTATTAACAACTCTCCCAACCTTTGTATCATCTGCAAACTTTCACATTAAGCTTGATATACCTTCATCAGTATCGTTGATAAATATACAAAAAAAAAAAAAAAAAAAAAAAAGGACCCAACACCGAACCCTGAGGGACAGCACTAATAACATTAGTCCACGAAGAGCAGTATAGGTGGTAGATGATTTTCATCAACCGGTGAAATACCACCACTTTGCTTATTGGAGGCTTGAAGTGGTGAAACTCATGTTTAGTCTCTAGAGCAAAGTTTCTGGCATCCCCCTCCCCCATACTTCTCTTTCAACCCATGCACGGTACTAAGTGCTATAGGTTTTAATACCTTTCGTGTTTGGGGTTTTCATAAAAAAAAAAAAGTATCCATTGGTTACCACTCTTTGTCTTCTTCCATTCAACCATCCTTTTATCCATTGTATCAACTTGCCCTTAATGCCATACTGCTCCAATTTGTATGGCGCCTCGGTAGCCAGGTGGGAAGGAGCAGCAGTGCGTAGCACACGCTTCTTGATTAGACTGGGGTTCGAGCCCGTCACCACCAAATACGGAGGATGCGGAAAGGTCAGGGAATGACCACCGCATATCCCGGAGCAATGTGGCCTTAGTTGCTAATGCTCCTAAAAACCAACAAACAAACAAACAAACAGCTCCAATTTGTACAGTAGTCTTCCATGTGCAACAGTGTCAAAAGCTTTCCTGAAATCCAAGTACAGTCCAGTTCGATTATTTGGGACACATCGGGACTAGTGCATTTTGGCCCGATTAAGCGGCTGCCCCAATTATCCGAAGTTTCGCATAAATAGTTAAAAATACAATGTACCCCCCTTTTTTTTACAATTGGTTCACTGTACAATCAAATCATGTTACGACGAACTCAACATAGTAAAGTACCGTTCACTATACGATGTACAGTAAGCGCCGGTCATTGTGAATTGAATTTTAATTCTATTAAACAGCGATTCCAATTAGCGAAAATAGGAGGAATGTTATCCACAGGCTATTAAAGCAAAGATATATTAAGCACAAATTTACCCTTTATTACCTTACCAATTAAAAAATTAAATGATACGTGAAAATAGGAAGAATATACATGATAATCGGAATAATTAATACATGTATTAATTATTCCGATTGTTATTGTAATTAATAATACATAATATGTACATACGAATTAGTTGACATTTCTGTTCACTGACATTTGTGGGCGGCGGGGGGGGGGTTAAAATTTAAAACAGTAGAAAGATAAGCAATCAATAACAAAAACACAGCACACAAATTGCAAGTAACACAATACGTGCAGGTGAGAACCGAGTAGCGCGTTACAAAACTTTAAAAATAGGAATGAAGAGAAGATCTGAAAATTAATTTTTCTATATGATTGAAGATTTCACGAAAGTGTAAACATATTTCACCATAATAACCCACAGAATTCCAGCTGTCGGTATTATCGCAAATTCAGTAAGATCGAGTTTACTGTCCGTTTATGATAGATTTCACTAACAGAAAAGCCCAAAACAGGTGACTGCTAATTGTTTTTATTGTTTTATGGTTGTGACCTCCAGAATTTTTACCGAACCGTGTGGTACTGTCGGAGACAATCATAGGGTAATCTCCAGTGCTGCAGTGTCCTGCCCCGATTAAACGGCATGCTGTCCCAATTAAGCGAAGTAAACCCTGGCTATTTTCTCGATTGGTTACTGTCTTTTAAGATTTGTCCCAAATAAACGGCTGGCCCGATTAACCGGTTGCCCAAATAACCGGAATCCACTGTATATGATATCAAAATAATTTTTGCAAACCCATGTTGTGTCTGAATTATTACGGCTGTCTTGTCTAGATGATCCTGCAATGCTTCTTTAACCAGTGACTCAATTATTTTCCCTGGAACAGAAGTCAAACTAAGAGGTCTGTAATTACTTGTGTTAACCTTTGATCCTCCTTTGTGAATTGGTGATATATTTTCACATCTCCAGTCCATGGGGACTTTCCCTGAGTTGAAGGATGCTCTCATAATTATGACTAAGGGTTTTCTTACTTCCTTTGCCACCTCCTTTAATATAACTGGATAGATCCTATCCACCCCAGGTGCCTTTTTTATGTTTAATTCATCAATTTCTTCCCCATCAGTTATTACAAAATCATTTAACTCCCTTTTAGAGTTTGATAAACATCTGGTCCTCTCCTTCTTGAATAACTCCTAATGTATGAATGTAGATGCAATATGCTCATTTAGTTTGGCAGCTATCTGAGAATGATCATCTACATCAAACCAATGATATCAAGTGGACCAATCTGATTAATCTCCTTCCTTCTAGAGTATACATAAGTAAAGAGTTCTTTGATGCTTTTCTTTGCATCTTTTGCCAAGGATTTCTTGTAATCACAAAGCAGGTTCGACTGCCTTCGCCTGTCGAACTTCCTTTGTGACTTGATTACAGACGAGCTTATATCTACCATAGACTTCTGTGTCACCTGATAGTTTATATGCATCCCATGCATTTTTCTTCTCTGCCAAGATTCTCATTAGTTCATCTGACATCCATTCAAGATTTCTTAGTTGATATGAAAAGTCTAGTAGCTTCCAAGATTAATTATTTTATTGCTTCCCATTTAGAATTTGCTGTTGGTAACATCATCGGTTGGTATCACTGTATAGAATTTAAAAACTGTCTGAGACCATTGTAGTTACCTTTAAGAAAGCAAAACCCTAACCTTATCCCTGATGGTAGATATATCTTTGAGTAAATTACCACATCAGCAGACTGTGATCGGTGCCAACTAGTGGGTCCTTTATCTGCAGATTCTTAATGCATGAAGAATCACTGCTGATAATCAGATCACAAAAATTACTCCTTCTGGTTGCCTCTCGAACATGCTGCTGTAGAATACAATCATCCAAAAAAGCCATGCTAGTGTGCGAGTGACCAATCCACAAATTCCAGTCACTATCTGGGAAGTTAAAATCCACCATACTAATACAATCTGATTTACTCGCCCACTCTGTTTCCCTGTGCAGTTGTTCATTGTTCTCATCAGAGTAATTAATCCTATAACAAACTCCTACCTTCATTTTTGCTTTTCCAGTACTTAATGCATGAAAAATCATTGCACTTGTCCATCCATGTCAACTGGATGCATTTCCTTAAATTTTGTGTTTCTTAACTAACAGTATAACACCTCCTCCTTTGTTAACATGTCTATCCTTTCTGTACGCATTGTACTCCCCAAATACCAATTCTGTATTCCTTATATCTGTGTGACACCACATCTCTGATAACCCAAGAAAATCTGCCCTTGATGTCTTGACTAGCACTCCAAATTTGCATTTGCGATGTGCTGCATGCCAAGAAAGTTTAGATGTCAGGGCGATCCCCAAATAGAGATAAGTAATCTTGTCAAGAAATCATTGTTATCGAAGATGAACAGTAGACTTTTTGTTTTGTGGGAAATAAGGCGGGACTGGGTTTTAGGATTGAATTTTAACTGAGGTTTCTTCATCCCATTGGAGAATTACCTGGAGATCATTGTTTAAGTTACTAATGGTGGATATTCAAAAAGTTGAAGCCCTTTGTTCAGCGGAAGGTTTCTCAAACTGTAAGGTGAAATGTAGTTTTCTGTCATGAGCAAAACAACAAATAGTATTTCCAGTCAGTGGAAGAAGTTCATTAATATACAAATTAAAAAGAGTAGGAGAAAGAACTGAACCTTGGGGAACACCAGCATGGATTAGTGGAGAAGTTAAAAGATAGAGCCATCTACCTTCTCCCACAGTGATTGACCAGAGAGAAAACCAGCTACCCATTTGTAAAAAAAAAAAAAAAAAACAGATCCGTACAATAAGAGCCTTTCATAAGATGGGAGCTTACTTAAGAGACCTTTATGTCAAACACAATCAAAACCTTGAAGATGTCAATCCGCTTGAGTTTCACTAGACTTTTCTGTCAAATTTGTCACCAGTAGATTAACAGTGGCAGAAACCCTATTGGCAATTATGGATAAGATGGAAGATTTCAAAATAGTGTAAGAGATGGTGGTTGATGGATTACTCTATTACTTGGAAAGAGCAAAGGTAAGCGCAGTGAGCAGTTTTACCTTTTGTATTCTCCCATTCA
This sequence comes from Mastigoproctus giganteus, assembly GCF_048544385.1. Lineage (NCBI taxonomy): Eukaryota > Metazoa > Arthropoda > Arachnida > Uropygi > Thelyphonidae > Mastigoproctus > Mastigoproctus giganteus. The sequence continues at coordinate 20,330,605 of NC_143584.1, read as the reverse complement.
GAAGGTAAAATGCGAGTAGGAAATAGAAAGTGTGAAAAGGCGGCACAAATCAGGTTCAAGTTTATAACAAGTTTTGAGAACAAGTGAAGAAATGCTATCAGTATTTGGAACTTTCTTGGCATCAGGATTGTTCAGAATTCTTCTGACATCCATCCTTCTAACAGAAGGATGTTGGAATTCTCCTTCTGATGATTTGCCAAGATCATTGATGCAAGGGTTAGAAAAGTAGAATGCTAAAAGTAGAAAAGTAAAATGCTGACAAGTAAGGTTTACCTTCACCGAGGATGCAATAGAACCATCAGGTTGTAACCAAAGTGGGGGGGGGGGGGCAGATGGACAGATGTTATGCCTACGTTTAGCATTAGCATTAGTAGAGGCATATTGTACAGAGAAATAGAGTGGGCTAGTAAATCAGAATGTCTTATAATGGGGGATTTTAACTTCCCAGATATTGAATGGAACTTGTGAGTTGGTTACTCATACATGTCAGACTTGTATGAGCTGGAAAAGCTCATATTAGAGCTCATATCAGCATATTAGAGCTGGAAAAGGAATTAGAAGATGTGAATTGGAATATCATCGGTTTGGCTGAAACAAGAAGAAGAAATGAATCACTTATAAGTTTATCAAGTGGAAATCTGCTGTACACCAATGGAAACAGTGAAAGGAGTGAAGGTGGAATTGGGTTTCTGGTCCATAAAGATTTTAAAAACAACATTTTGGAATTCAAAAGTACATCACCAAGAGTGTCAAGACTAATACTCAAGATTTCTAAGAGATACAAGCTAAAGATTATAATGATTTATGCACCAACATCAAGCCATGATGATGAAGAGGTTGAAGAAATGTACACTGAAATTGAGAGTCTTCTAGATGAGCAGAAAACCCACTACACTATTATTATGGGAGACTTCAATGCTAAGGTTGGAAAAAGACAAAACAGCACAGAAAGGGGAACTATAGGAAATTTTGGAATTGGTGAAAGAAATGAAAGAGGTGAAAGACTTGTGGAATTTGCAGAATCTCAAGGACTGTCAGTAATGAACACTTTTTTCAAGAAAAGGGTGAACAGAAAGTGGACATGGAAGAGTCCAAATGGATTAACTACTAATGAAATCGACTTCATCCTCACTAATAGAAGATATATTGTGAATGATGTCACCGTCCTGAATAAGGTAAATGTTGGAAGTGATCACAGAATGGTAAGATGTACACTTGATATAGATGTAGGAAAGGAAAGGAAAAAATTGACTCGAGTAAATAATACAAAGGTCTTTGAGATAACAGAAGAGGAGAAAAAGCAGTATGTACTGGAACTTAAGAACAAGTATGAGCTTCTGCAGACTGCTGAGGACCAAGATATCGACGAGGAATATTACAACTTTTTGAAAGTGATAAAGCCCAAGAAACCTATAGGGAAAAAGAAATCCAAAGAAGAAAAAATTAGTCAAGAAACACTTGTCATGATGAACCGAAGACGACAAATGAAAAGCAAGAAAAACACTGACAGGGAGAAAATTGAGTATACTGAGTTATGCAAAGCCATTAGAAAGAGACTCAGAGAGGACATAAGAAGATTTAACACAAGAAAAGTAGAACAAGCATTAAGGGAAAACAAAGGATTTAAATCAGCAGCCATGAGCAGTAATACAGAAAGACAAATGATACTGAAACTGAAGAATAGCGATGGTGTACTTATAAACAGCAGAGAAGGCATAATTCAAATAGCAGAAGACTACTATAGAGAATTATACAAGGAGCAGGGGAATGATGCCAGCAGTGGGGAAGATGGATTGCAAAGTAGCAACACATACGACATACCCGATATTCTTCCTGATGAGGTAGAACATGCATCGAAGAAAATGAAGAATCAGAAAGCCCCGGGGGAAGATGAAGTTACTGTAGAGTTGTTAAAATTGGGAGGAAGAGACATAACACAAAAACTGGCAAGGCTCTTCACAAAGTGCATTAGAAAAGGTGTGACGCCTAAGCAGTGGAATAATGCAATCATAGTTTTGCCGCATAAGAAAGGAGATAAATCAGAAATTGAAAATTATAGACCAATTAGCTTGTTATCCCACATCTACAAGTTGTTCACAAGGGTCATTACTAACAGATTAGAAAGAATACTGGATGAGAATCAACCGAAAGAGCAAGCTGGCTTTAGGACAGGATTCTCAACTATGGATCACCTTCATGTAATATCACAGCTAATGGAGAAAGCAAATGAATATAAAACACCATTATGCCTGGCATTTGTGGATTATGAAAAGGCATTTGACTCCATACAGCATAAGGCAATGTTTCGGGCACTGGAAAGACAAGGCATTGATACCCCATATATTATGATTTTGAAGAAAATATACGAGAGTGCTACCTCCTTTATTAGACTAGACAAAGACAGTAGGAAATTTAAAATTGAGAAAGGAGTTCGACAAGGAGACACAATATCTCCTAAGCTGTTTACTGCTGCCCTTGAGAAAGCTTTCAGAAGATTAGACTGGTCGCAGAAAGGAGTCAATGTGAACGGAGAGTACCTAAACCATTTGCGATTTGCAGATGACATTGTGGTCATAAGCCATGATCCCAAAGAATTAGAGGAAAATCTTAATCAGTTATGCACAGCTAGTAAGGATTTTGGACTAAAGATTAATATGTCTAAAACAAAAGTAATGATGAACAAGTATGCCACAGAAAGGGAAATAATGATTGAAGGAGCAGTAATTGAAAAGGTGGAATCATATACATATCTGGGACAAGTTATTAGCTGTAATAATGATAAATGGCTGGAAGTCAAGAGAAGAATAAATTTTGGATGGATAGCATTCAGGAAATATAGTCACATACTGAAGAGCAATATCCCAGTTTGTCTGAAACGTAAAATAATGGACCAATGTATACTCCCCACCATGACTTATGGAAGTGAAACTTGGGCACTCACCAAAAGAATGGAAGAGAAGCTGAGAACCACACAGCGAAGAATGGAACGAATCATATTGGGAATCAGACTGTTAGATAAGAAGAGAAACACATGGATTAGGCAGCAAACTCAAGTAAAGGACATTCTTATCAAAACTAAAGAACTAAAATGGTCCTGGGCAGGACACATAGCTCGAAGACATGATGACAGATGGACTAAGAAAATAACAGAATGGTACCCAAGAGGAGCTAGAAGAAAACCTGGAAGACAAAGGCGGAGATGGATAGATGAAATTCATGAGTTTTTGAGTAGTAAATGGATGGCCAGTGCTCAAAACAGAAGGAGCTGGAAAGTTGCTGGAGAGGCCTTCATCCTGCAGTGGATTGAAAATGGCTGATGATGATGATGACATGTCAGACTTTTGTGGATTTATTGGATGATTGTTTTCTGCAGCAGCATGTTCGAGAGGCAACCAGAGAGAGTAATACTCTTGATCTGGATATCAGCAGTGATCATTCGTGTATTAAGAATTTGCAGATAAAGGAACCACTAGGTGGCAGTGATCACGGTGTACTGATGTGGGATTTACTTAAAGATTTAATTACCATCAGGGGTAAAGGAAAGGGTTTTTGGCTCCATAAAGGTGACTACAGTGGTCTCAGACAGTTTTTAAATTCTGTACGGTGGGATCAACTGATATTATCTACAGTAAATTCTAAGCGGGAAGCATTCAAGGAATTAATCATGGATGCTACTAAAAGTTTCATACTATTAAGAAATACTGTTCAAGGTTCAAATGAACTGATAAGCATTTAGGCCTTTGGTAACATCATTTGGTAACATCAACTGATAACCATTGAGACTCGTGACAGAGAAGAAAAATGCATATAAATTATCAAGTGACTCAGAAGCCTATGGCAGATATAAGCTAGTCTGTAATCAGGTCACAAAGGAGGTTAGGCAGGCGAAGGCAGATTAAGAGAAATCCTTGGCAAAGGATGCTAAGAAAAACAGCACGGATTTCTTTAGTTATATAAACTCTAAAAGGAAGGGGATGAATCTGATTGGTCCACTTGACATCGATGGTTCGACTGTTGATGATCCTGCTCAGATAGCAAACAAACTGAATGAGCATTTTGCATCTACATTCACACATGAGGAATTGTTAAGGTTTGAAAATGGCAGAAGATTATCAAATTGTAGCAGGGTACTTAACGATTTTGTAATAACTGAGAGCAAACTGGAGGAGAAATTGTTGAAGTTAAACATAAGAAAAGCACCTGGGTGGATGGGATCTATCCAGTTATATTAAAGGATGTGGCAAAGCAACTAAGCAAACCCTTAGCCATAATTATGAGAGCATCCTTGGACTCAGGGGAGATTCCCACGGACTGGAGATAGATGTAGGATAGATGTGCGGAAATTTGGCTTTAGCCAGCGGGTAGTTGGTTGGTGGAACAGACTTCCATCCCTTGTGGAAGTTGATAGCCTAAATAAATTTAAGGCTCAGCTGGACAGGTCTTTCGAACGAGTGGAAGTTTTTTTTTTTTTTGTCTGATGCTGCATAAGCTTGCTTTCTTGCATCACATGTAGTAGTAGTAGTAGTAGTGGCATGTGATGCAAGAAAACAAGTGTATGAGGTTATGCAGCATCAGTCCAAAAAAAAAAAAATCACAACATTCCCTCCAAATGCCTGTCCAATTCCTCCTTAAATTTATTCAGCCTATCAACTTCCACGGCAGATGGAAGTTTGTTCCAGCAATTAACCATCCACTGGCTAATTAACCACCTGTTGTGCGAATCCAATAAATAATAATATATATACAGGGTGTCTCAAAAATATTGATACAAACGTTTAAGGGAGGTAGATAACACCTAAAGGAATGTGAATCGCATAGGAACCCATAACCAGAAATGTCACGGGAAAGTAGTAGCAGAGGCACAAGAAGCAGAAATGACACAAGACAGTAATTAGTGGCAAACATTTATTTGACATAATATTAACAATGGAGTACGAGATGGATGCATTTCATGATGTTACAACAGATGCGCGAAGGTTCCACCATGAGACGCGATGCATGCGTGACACCGACGCAGCATGGATTTAAAGTAGTTCAAAGTTCACACTGAGCAACAAATTTGGTGATAGCAACGGCCATATGAGCCGGTGCATTGTGTGACAGAAGACAGACCCTTGGTTAACATTCCACATCGTTTCACCTTCAAAGCAACTTGTAACTTTTTCAAAAGATTTCTGCAGTATTCTCCAGTAAGTGTGGACCCATGGTGTAGGTAATCTGTCAGGATAACCCCTTTTCTGTCCCGAAACACAGACAACATCACCTTCTTCGCAGATGGAGTGGTCTTTGCCTTTTTGGGAGGTGTGCTTCCACTGCTTTGGCATGCTTTAGCCAGCGGGTAGTTGGCTGGTGGAACAGACTTCCATCCCTCCTTGTTGTGGAAGTTGATAACCTAAATAAATTTAAGGCTTTAGCTGGACAGGTATTTCGAACGAATGGAGGGGTAAAGTGGAAGTTTTTTTTTTTTTTTTTTTGGTTGATGCTGCATAAGCTTCCTTTCTTGCATCATATGCCTCTACTAATGCTAATGCTAATTAGCTCACAAAGGAGGTTAGGCAAGAAAGGCAGATTACAAGAAATCTTTTGCAAGTGATGCAAAGACAAACAGCAATGACTTCTTTACTTATATAAACTCTAGAAGGAAGGGAGATGAATCAGATTGGCCCACTTGATATTGATGGTTCAGCTATTGGTCCTGCTTAGATAGCTGACAAACTCAATGAGTATTTTGCATCTCCATTCACACATGAGGAATTCGGTAGGGAAGTGGATGGCAGACGTTTATTACACTCTAACAGGGAGGTAAATGATTTTGTAATAACTGAGAGCAAAGTGGAGGCGAAATTGTTGAAGTTAAGCATAAGTAAGGCACCTGGGGTGGATGGGATCTATTCAGTTATATTAAAGGAGGCAGAACAGAAATTCAGCAAACTTTTAGCCATAATTATGAGAGCATCCTTGGACCTAGAGGAGATTCCCATGGACTGGAGATGTGCCAATGTATCCCCAGTGTTTGGGAGGCAACTAGAGGGAGTAATATTCTTTATCTAATTATCAGTTGTGATTCTTCATGTATCATGAATCTTCAGATAAAGGAACCACTAGGTGGCAGTGATCACAGTGTGCTGAAGTGGGATTTACTCAAAGAGGTAACTACCATCAAGGGTAAAGAGAAGGTTTTTGCTTTCGGAAAGGTGACTACAGTGGTCTGAGACAGTAGTTAAATTCTATACGGCGGAACCAACTGATGATGTTACTAACAGCAAATTCAAAATGGGAAGCATTCAAAGAATTAATCTTGGAAGCTACTAGGCTTTTCATACTAACAAAGAAATATTGTTCAAGATTTAGGCCTAAATGGATGTCAGATGAACTAATTAGACATGGCACAGACAAGGAAAATGCTTGGGACACATACAAATTAACATGTGATACAGTAGCCTATGATATAAGCTGGTCTGTAACCAAGTTACAAAGGAGGTTAGGCAGGCAAAGACAGATTACGAGAAAACTTTGGAAAAGGATGCAAAGAAAAACAGCAAAGAGTTCTTTACTTATGTAAACTCTAGAAGGAAGGGGATGAATCAGATTGGTCCACTAGATATCGATCGTTCAACTGTTGATGATCCTGCTCAGGTAGCTAACACACTAAATGAATATTTTGCATTGACATTCACACATGAGGAGTTATTCAGGGAGGGGAATGCCAGAGGTGTATTCAACTCTGGCAGTAAGCTGGATAATCTTGTAATAACTGAGAGTAAAGTGGAGGAGAAATTGTTGAAGATAAACACAAGACAGGCACCTGGGGTGGATGGAAACTATCCAGTTATTTAAAGGAGGCGGCAAAGGAAGTAAACAAATCTATAGCCATAATTATGAGAGTTCCCCTGGATTCAGGGAAGGTACCCATGGACTGGAGTTGTGCAAATTTGACCCCAATTCACAAAGGAGGATCGAAGGGGGAGACAGGCAATATCAGACCTGTTAGTTTAACTTCTGTTCCAGGGAAATTAATGGAGGCACTGGTTAAAGAAGCATTGCAGGATCATCTAGACAAGACGAGTTATAGCTCGGACACAGCATGGGTTTGTTAAGGGGAAGTCTAGTCTGACTAATTTGATTGGATACTATGATGTAGTCACAAACGAACTGCATGCAAAGAATAACTTTGATGTCATATATTTGGATCTTAGAAAAGCCTTTGTTACTGTTGCACGTGGAAGACTGCTACACAAGTTGGAGCAGTGTGGTATTGCAGGCAAATTGCTGCTATCGATAAAGGGATGGTTGAGTGGGAGAAGACAGAGAGTGGTAATCAATGGAGACTGCTCTTCATGGACTAGTGTTATTAGTGGAGTCCGTCAGGGTTCAGTGTTGGGTCCATTGTTGTTTTGTGTATTTATAAATGATATTGATGATGGTATATCAGGATTAATGTCCAAGTTTGCAGACGATACGAAGGTTAGCAGGGATGTTAATGACACTAATGACAGTACACTGCTGCAACAGGATCTGTAAAAGTTGAGCAGATGGGCTGAGAGGTGGCAAATGAAGTTTAACATTGACAAATGTAAAGTACTACATATGAGAAGCAGTAATCCCAGAGTAATGTATCAACTCTGTGGTACCACACTGTGACAGAGGGAAAAAAAAGAAAAGGACCTGGAGGTAATTGTGCAAACAGATATAAAGTTTTCTAAGCAGTGCAGATGGTCTGCAAGAGTAGCTCATGGTGTCTTGTCAATGATATACAGGAATTTTTCTAGCAGGGATAAAGAGGTGATTATCCCCTTGTATAAGGCAATGGTCAGGCCCCACCTTGAGTACTGTATACAGGTCTGGAGGCCTCATTTTAAGAAGGATGTAGAGCTGTTGGAACGAGTACAGAGAAGGGTAACAAGATTAGTGAATGGAACAAAGGTGTGCTCTTACGAAGAAAGGCTTAAGTTTTGCAAATTACAATGTCTGGAGACTAGGCACCAGCGAGGTGATCTGATAGAGGTGTATAAAGCCTTGAATGGTTTGAGTATGCTCAATGCTGATGGGATTCTTCCTCTTACCCAGATTTCAAACCCGAGGGGACATAAAGACAGTTTTTGAATAGCTGTGTGGAAATTTGCCTTTAGCCAGTGGACAGTTTATTGCTGGAACAAATTTCCATCTGTTGTTGGTGAAGTTGATAGCTTAAATAAATTCAAGGAAGAAGTGGACAAATTTTTGGATCGATTGCATGGGTGAAATTGAAATTTTTATTTTTTTTTTAGGCGTGTGCGGTTTAAGCTTGTTTCCTTGCATCATATGCCCCTTCTAATGCTAATGATTGGCTTCCAGTACCGGCTAACCTCAATTAATTCATCCGATGAACGTATTGCGCAAAACGGAAACGCGTTAGTTGAATTTAATAATCAAGAGAAAAATTTAGAATTGGTCGTTGACCTTCTGGAATGTCCATAAAGAATTTTAAAAAATACCTTTTAAATAACTTTTTAACTGTATACAATATAAAAGATAATGAAAATAATTATGGAATTAAATGTTTATTGCATAAAACAGCGGTTCCCAAACTGTGCATGGTTCCTCCATAGCCAGGTGGGAAGGAGCAACAGTGTGTAGCACACGCTTCTTGATTAGACCGGGGTTGGATCCCGTCACCACCAGATATGGAGGATGCGGAAAGATCAGGGAATGACCACCGCATATTCCCAGAGCAATATGGCCTTAGTTGCTAATGCTCCTAAAAATCAAATAACAACAACAACCCAAACTGTGCGCCGCGGAATATTTTAAATTTTAGAGGGAAGCACAGCGATACTCGACATCTGTTGGACACTGCGCAAACTACTAGCTTGAGGTAGTTCACAGTTTCAACATTTCTTTTTAAGTTGTTTGGACCTAACTACTTAATAAACGGAACTGTTAGGTATTTCTTTTGGTCTGCGTACGCCGTGAAAAAATTATTGAGACACTAAGGGGGCCGTGAATCGAGTAAGTTTGGGAACCTCTGACATAAAATACACAAATGAAGGAACGATTTGTTATGGAAATATTTGAACAATGTTGACTTTCTCTTTTCGTCAATCAATTTCCGATAGCCAACAACAATCTTCTTTGGGACTTGGCTAAATAAATAACGCAGAGAACCTCAAACCTTTTTGTTTATGGTTCTCTGCGATACGAAAGATTTCATCTAGTTCTTTTACTGTTATCTCCTTCGTGGTACCAGTTTCATCTGGTCCATTTAAAAATTTGAATTTTTAAATGCAAGTCTGCATTGATTTTATTAGTGAGAGACAAAACAAGTAACACGTTTTCTTCCAATGGTTGAGGGATGAGAGGTAGAACAGGACCAGGGTATGTCTGCCAGGGGCAAAGGTTGATGACGTTGTAGAGCAGATATCATCTTATAAGGGCACAAAAGGTGATATTGTTGTACGTGTTGGCACTAATGATATTAAGAGTAGGAGACTGGCGGAATTACTTAACAAGTACGGGTCACTGTTGAAAAAAAGCTGTGAATTAGGGTTGAATTTGAAAGTGTCTGCAATTCTGCCCAGACACGATAGGAGGGAGTATATGATGAGAGCCTTGTTAAGCAAATCAGCCCTGGAAAGATTGTGGAAGGCTCTAGGGGTAGAATTTTTTTCAGCCTTTTCTGTACTTGTTAATAGGAGAGATTACTTCTACAGGGATGGGATACACTTAAATAGAAAGTTGCAAGAATATCTGCTGATGCTATCAAGGCAGTGTTAAGCAGGTCGGAAAACTGCTAGCTTGGGAGGATGTGGTGTCACACAGATATAAGGAATGCAGAACTGGAATTTGGGGAGTACAACGTCTACAGGAAGAATAGACAGGATAGGAAGGGAGGAGGGGTTATGCTATTAGTTAAGAAACACATAAAATCCAAGGAAGTGCAGCCAGTTGACATCACTGGACAGTGCAATGTCGAGTCAGTTTGGTGTGACATAAGCACTGGGAGATCAAAATTGAGAGTAGGAGTGTGTTATAGGCTTAATGACTCTGATGAGTATAATAAAAAACTGTACAGGGAAATAGAGTGGGCCATTAAATCAGAGAGTCTTATAATGGGGGATTTTAATTTCCCGGATATTACTGGAATTTGTGGGTTGGTCACTCACACACTAGCAAGGCTTTTGTGGATTTATCGGATGATTGTTTTCTACATCAGCATGTTCGAGAGGAAACTAGAGGGAGTAATACTCTTGATCTCATTATCAGTAGTGATGATTCATACATTAAGAATCTGCAGATAAAGGAACCACTAGGTGGCAGTGATCACAGTTGCTGAAGTGGGATTTACTCAAAGAGATAACTACCATCAGGGATAAAGGGAAGGGTTTTTGCTTTCGTAAAGGTAATTATGGTGATCTGAGACAGTATTTAAATTCTGTACAGTGGGACCAGCTGATGATGTTACCAGCAGCAAATTCAAAATGGGAAGCATTGAAAGAATTAATGTTGAAAGCTACTAGGCTTTACATACCAACTAAGAAATATTGTTCAAGGTTTAGGCCTAAATGGTTTGTTTTGTTTGTTATTTGGTTTTTAGGAGCATTAGCAACTAAGGCCATATTGCTCCGGGAATATGCGGTGATCATTCCCTGATCTTTCCGCCTCCCCGTATTTGGTGGTGACGGGATCGAACCCCGGTCTAATCAAGAAGCGTGCATTACGCACTGCTGCTTCTTCCCACCTGGCTACGGAGGCGCCAGGCCTAAATGGATATCAGATGAACTAATGAGACGTGGCAGAGAATAAAAATGCATGGAATACATATAAATTAATGGGTGACATAGAAGCCTATGATAGAAATAAGCTAGTTTTAACCAAGTCACAAAGGAGATTAAGCAGGCAAAGGCAGATTATGAGAAATCTTTGGCAAAGGATGCAAAGAAAAACAGCAAAGAGTTCTTTACTTATATGTAAACTCTAGAAGGAAAGGGGATGAATCAGATTGGTCCACTTGATATTGATGGTTCAACTGTTGATGATCCTGCTCAAGTAGCTAACAAACTAAATGAATATTTTGCATCGACATTCACACATGTTGTGCACCATGAAAAAATTATTGAGACATTAAGTCGGCCGTGAATCGAGTAAGTTTGGGAACCTCTTACATAAAATACACAATGAAGAAATGATTTGTTACGGAAATATTTGAACAGTGTTAACTTTCTCTTTTCATCAATCAGTGCAAGTTTGCATTGACTTTATTAGTAGGAGGCGAGTAACACGCCTTCTTTCTTTCGATGTTTGATGGAGCGCTCTGAGATGGGCAGCAGGGAAACATTTGTTTATTGTCCATCCGATGCGCGGTAAGCTTAAAGCGCAATTCAAATCTTTTTCAAGTATCTTATAAAAAAAAAAAGATCACATTAACTGGAAATATGCATGGTGTAAATTGAATAAAGTGGTATAATTTTTACAAATAGCGGTAACTGAAAAACGTGTTAAACAAACTCGCATTATGCGAAGCTTGGCTGTAATTGTGGGAGGTTTGAAATAACAGAACCCTTCAATACAGCTAGATGTAATCATAAACAATATCATTATCATTTTTGACTGCATTTTTCTTGATGTGATAGCAGGTGAAAAGATTGTATTGTTAGAAAACAGATATTTTACTTTAACTTGAAGACACACAACCTCTCAGCAAACTATTGCTATTCTTTAGCATTAGCATTAGCAAGGGCACATGATGCAAGAAACCATGCTTATATAGCATTAGCAAAAAAAAAAAAAAAAAAAACAGCATGCACCCACTTCTCATTTCACCTATTTACTCATTCCAAATGTTTGTCTAGTTCTGCCTTGAATCTGTTTAAGCTGTCAACTTCTACAATGACTGTTGGAAATTTGTTCCAGCAATCAACCACCCGCTGGCTAAAGACGAACTTCTGCACATCTATCCTATAACTGTCTTTCTTCAATTCGTATTTATGCCCTCTCAGGCGATTATTCTGAGCAAGAGGAAGAATCCCATCAGCATTGAGCATGCTCAAACCATTCAAAGCTTTATACACCTCAATCAGATCACCTCGCAGGTGCCTAGTCTCCAGACACAGTAATTTACAAAACTTAAGCCTTTCTTCGTAAGAGCAATCCTTTATTCCATTCACTAATCTTGTTGCCCTTCTCTGTACTCGTTCCAACAGCTATACATCCTTCTTAAAATGAGGCCTCCAGACCTGTATACAGTACTCTAGGTGTGACCTGACCATTGCCTTATACAAGGGGATAACCACCTCCTTATCCCTGCTAGAAAAATTCCTGTATATCATTGACAAGACACCATGAGCTACTCTTGCAGACCGCCTGCACTGCTGAGAAAACTTCATATCTGCCTGTACAATTACCTCCAGTTCCTTTTCATTCTCTACCACTGTCAATATAGTACCACACAGTTGATACGTTACTCTGGGGTTACTGCTTTCCATATGCAGTGCTCTACATTTGTCTATATTAAACTTCAGTTCCCACCTCTCAGCCCATCTGCTCAACTTTTCTAGATCCTGTTACAGCAGCTTACTGTCATTAGTGTTATTAACAGCCCTGCCGATCTTCATATCGTCTGCAAACTTGGACATTAAGCCTGCCTGATATATAAGATCATCAATATCATTAATGAATACAGAAAACAACTTTGGACCCAACACTGAACCCTGGGGGACTCCACTAATAACATTAGTCCACAAAGAGCAGTGCCCATTGATTACCACTCTCTGTCTTCTCCCACTCAACCATCCCTTTATCCATAGCAGCAATTTGCCTGCAATGCCACACTGCTCCAATTAGTGCAGCAGTCTTTCATGTGCAACAGTATCAAAAGCCTTTCTGAGATCCAAATATATAATATCAAAATTATTGTTTGCATCCAGTTCCTTTGTGACCACATAATAGTATCTAATGAAATTGGTCAGACAAGAAATACAATAAGGAATAAACACAGCATGGGTTTGTGTGGGAGCTATAACTGAAGTCTTGTCTAGATGTGATCCTGCAGTGCTTCTTTAACTAGTGCCTCCATTAATTTACCTGTAACAGAAATTAAACTAACAGGTCTGTAATTACCTGTCTCTCTCTCTTTGATCCTCCTTTGTGGATTGGGGTCACATTTGCACAACTCCTGTCCATGGGTACCTCCCATGAGTCCAACGAAGCTCTCATAATTATCGCTAAGAGTTTGCTTACTTCCTTTGCTGCCTCCTTTAATATAACTGGATAGATTCCATCCACCCCAGGTGCCTTTCTTATGTTTATCTTCAACAATTTCTCCTCTACTTTACTCTCAGTTATTATAAGATTATCTAGCTTACTGCCAGAGTTTAATACCTCTGGCATTCCTCTCTCTGAATAACTCCTCATGTGTGAATGTAGGTGCAAAATTTTCATTTAGTTTGTTAGCTACCTGGGCAAGAGTTGAACCATCAATATCAAGTGGACCAATCTGATTCATTCCCCTTCCTTCTAGAGTTTACATAAGTAAAGAACTCATTGCTGTTTTTATTTGCATCCTTTGCCAAAGATTTCTGGTAATCTGCCTTTGCCTACCCAACCTCTTTTGTAACTTGGTTACAGACCAGCTTATATCTATCATAGTCTTCTGTGTCACCTGTCAATTTATATGTATACCATGCATTTTTCTTCTCTTCCCTGTATCTAATTAGTTCATCTGACATCCATTTAGGCCTAAATCTTGAACAATATTTCTTAGTTGGTATGAAAAGCCTAGTAGTCTCCAAGATTATTTTTTTGAATTCTTCCCATTTTTTGAATTTGCTTTTGGTAACATCATCAGTTAGTCCCACTATATAGAATTTAAATTCTATTTTTCCATTTGCAAAGCTCCAACAAAACACTGGGGATTGTGTTAGTTCCCAGTAGCTGGCTGGAAAGTTAATGCAAGCCTTTAATATAAACCTTTTTTAAGAGAGGAGAAAAATTAGATAAAATTAGTTGTATCCTTCGTATTACTCTATTGTTAATATATAGGTTATTTCATATGATGAAATACCCTGTATAAAATAACGAAATTAATAAAAAAAGAATAAGCAGCTACATATGTTGTAAAATGTTTACTCATGCTCTGTACATATTTGTTTATTCTTATTATTTTTTACCATTGAAACTCCATAGCCATTTTTTAAAATTCAGACAATCATAGCTACGTAACTGTTCAGAATTGGACATGTGTTTATATGTATTCCTGTTTTCAGTGTCCTGAACCCATTCTTAAAAGTATGGCCCTTAAAAGTATGAACCCATTCTTAAAAGTATGTTGCAAGCTACCTTGTGCATTAAAATTGTTTATTTTATGTATTTCTATTCTGAGTTTGTTTATTTCAATTTTTTAGTCATATTCCTAACAGTACTGTATTTTGTATAAAGAACAGAACCAATAATTTGTGAAAAATTTATTGAAATGCAGTTCCTTTTATTGATATATGTATATATATATATATATATATATATATATTTTTTTTTTTTTGAAACAATAGTTATTCTGAGGAATCTGTGCATTATCCCTGTGATAGTAGTTCAATGAAGCAGTTGTTTAGAGATGTAAGTACTTAAATATTCTCTTTATATTATTCTGAATTTGATATTGATCTTTTAATTGTATCTGTTATTGTTATTTGGTTTTTAGGGGCATTAGCAACTAAGGCCATATTGCTCCGTGAATATGCAGTGGTCATTCCCTGACCTTTCCGCATCCTCCGTATTTGGTGGTGACGGGCTTGAACCCCGGTCTAATCAAGAAGCGTGTGCTGCGCACTGCTGCTCCTTCCCACCTGGCTATGGAGGCGCCAATTGTATCTGTATTTGCCATATAGTGCCAGTAATAGCATTTGCCATATAGTGCAAGGAACCATAGACTTTTCTGCACTAGACAAAAAAAAAGTAGATAAGAAAATACAAATTGTGTGTTTTCCTCCTCACATAAGTAACTATCCATTTGACATTTGAATTTATTCGAACTGTCAGCCTCAACTACCAGTGAAGGCAACTTGTTCCAATATTCAACAACTTGCTGGCTGAAATCTAATCTAAACCTCAACCCCCTGTAATTTGTATTTATAGCTCCTACTTCTGAATTCTTTAAACAATGAAAATTCCACCTTCATTCATTTTACTAATCCCTCTCAGGTTATCTGTGAAGTGACTAGTTGCCAAGCTCTATAGCTCACATAATTGGAGTTTTTTCTTGTACAGTCGACCTTTTGCCATTCTCACCATGCAGGTTGCCTGTCTTTGGACCCTTTCAAGATGCTCAATGTCATTTTTCAAATGCTGTCTTCATACTTGAACACAGTATTCCAAATGTGTCTTAGAATTGCCTTATACAGTGGTATTATGACATCTCTATCTCTGCAGGATAATGTTTGATAAATCATTGATGGATCATCATGTGCTTTAGTGGCTGCATGTTTAAACTTTATATCTGCCTGTATTGTAACACCCATATCCCTTTCTTCTTCTACAGTTTTTAATTCAACCCCACCAAGTGTGTAATTTATTTTGGGATTGCTGTGTTTTAATGCAGCAAATGCAAGACCTTGCATTTGCTGCATTAAAACTAAAAATTAATTTTAATGTGACAAATGCAAGACTTTGCATTTGTTACATTAAAACATAGCTGCCACTTTTCTGGCCATCTTTGTTCAAGTGGCGCCTCCGTAGCCAGGTGGGCAGGAGCAGCAGTGCGTAGCACACGCTTCTTGATTAGACCGGGGTTCGAGCCCGTGACCACCAAATACGGAGGATGCAGAAAGGTCAGGGAATGACCACCGCATATCCCCGGAGCAATATGGCCTTAGTTGCTAATGCTCCTAAAAAAAAAAAAAAAAAAAACTTTGTTCAAGTGATCCTGAAGGAGTGCTACTTGGCACTGATCATTAATGATTATACCAACATACCTGTGGCATGGAGAGATGCCGTTCATTGTAACACCACTTCCTTATCATTCTTTGTAGGTGTGGAAGAGGCTACCTGTGTTCTCTCAGACTGCTGGTCGCCAAGATCCGAGGAAAGTATACCAGAATAGTGGCATTGATATCACGTGACTAGCATACAAAGGCAAGGAGCAGTGTCGGCAGTTTCTCTCTGTACATATATCACTTGATCAGTTAGGAGGAGTAATGTTTGTCTAACATGCTGTGCCTTTAGAAAAATCAATGGCAGGAGTAACCACATGTTTGTTTCTTATAAAATAAGGAATACAATAAATCCTACTATTCAGCATTCAAATATCTATAAGTCAGAAAAATCCAGCACTTCCATTCAAACAGTTTGTTTACATTAAATTGTAAATATCATCAGAGACAGCTTCATTGTCATAGATACCTGATAATTAATTGTCTTCCTAAATTAGCATTCGCAGAGGCATATGATGCAAGAAAGCAAGCTAATATTCCGTCAGGCAAAAAAAAAAAAAAAAAAACCCTTCCCGTTTCACCTATCCATTCACTCCAGAAATTTGTCTAGCATTAGCATTAGCATTAGTAGAGGCATTTGATGCAAGAAAGCAAGCTTATGCAGCATCAGCCAAAAATAATAAATAAAAAATAACCACTTCCACTTCACCCCTCTGTTCGTTCGAATTGCCTGTCCAGCTGAGCCTTAAACTTATTTAGGCTATCAACTTCCACGACAAGGGATGGAAGTCTGTTCCACCTACCAACCACCTGCTGGCTAAAGGCAAATTTCCGCACATCTATCCTACATCTATCTTTCCTCAATTTGAATTTATGCCCTCTCAGGTGATTATTCTGAGCAAGAGGAAGAATCCCATCAGCATTGAGCATGCTCAAGCCATTCAAGGCTTTGTACACCTCTATCAGATCACCTCGCTGGTGCCTAGTCTCCAGACACTGTAATTCGCAAAACTTAAGCCTTTCTTCGTAAGTCTAGTTCAGCCTTGAATTTATTTAATCATTAACTTCCACAAAGACAGATGGAATTTTGTTCCAGCAATCAACCACCTGCTGGCTAAAGCCAAATATCCCCACATCTATTCTACAACAGTCTTTCCTCAATTTCAATTTATGCCCCCCCTTAGGTACAGAATCTGAGCAAATGGAAGAATCCCATCAGCATTGAGCCGCTCAACCCATTCAAGGCATTATACACCTCAATCAGATTGCTTCACAGGTCTAGTCCTCCTAGTCTCCAGAAGCTGCAATTTACAGAACTTAAGCCTTTCTTCATAAGAGTGCCCCTTCATCCCTCGCCAATCTTGTTGCCTTTCTCTGTACTCATTCTAGCAGCTCCACATCCTTCCTAAAATGAGCCCTCCAGACTTGTATGTAGCACTCAAGGTGTGGCCTGACCATTGCCTTATTCAAGGGGATAATCGCTTCCTTATCCTTGCTAGCAAAATTCCCAAATATTATTGACAAGAACCCATAATAAGCTACTCTTGTAGCATGTCTGCACTGTTCAGAAAACTTGATATCTGGCTGCACAATTACCCCAGATCTTTTTCATTCTCCAATACACTGAGTGTAGTACCACACAGTTGGTATGTTACTCTGGAGTTACTGCTACCCCTATGCAGCACTTTGCATTTGTCAATGTAAAACTTCAGTTATCACCTCTCAGCAGCTCATTTGCTCAACTTTTCTGGATCCTGTTGCAGTAGCGTACTGTCATTAACAACCCTACCCACATCTGTATCCTCTGCAAACCTGGACATTAAGCCTGCTATACCTTCATTGATATTATTGATAAATGCAGAAAACAACAATGGGCCCAACATGGACCCCCTTGAGGACACCACTTATCACTTAAATATTACATAGTTAAATATTTGAGTTATAAAAAGATGTCCGGAAATTAATTTAACTTATTGCAATGTATGAATTTAGCTTATTGCTTTTTTTTTTTTTTTTTTGTTGTTGTTGTTGTAGTGCTCTCCTGCTTCATGCGAAAGTTCCACTTCTACAGTTTCTAGTATAGGAAAGCTTTCAGGAAGGCAGTCTGCAGTTTCTAAAGTGCAACAGGAATTAAAGCAGCTACATAATTTAGAAGGGGAGACACAACAAGAGGTACATTTATATACATCTTCAGTTGGTTTTGTAAAAATATATATTGCAGTTAAGTAAATTTTTAGCATTAGCATTAGTTGAGGCATATGATGCAAGAAAGCAATCTTATACAGCATCAGACAAAAAAAAAAAAAAAAAAAACCCTTCCCATGTCAGCCATCCGGTCACTCCAAATGTTTGTCTAGTTCAACCTTAAATTTATTTAAACTATCAACTTCCACATCCTCAAACAGGCCTATGGGGCTGGTAAATTCCATATTCAAGAAAAATTAATACTCAAACACCAGCCAAGTATTTAATAAAATGGAATAAAATAAAATAAGATGATACAATAAACTGGACTATTACACTTACAATAAATTACTAAAAGAAATAAAATCGGTATGATAAAACAGTTAAAAACAACAATAATAAAATCGTTAAAATACTGGAAATCCAAAGCTTTCGGAGACAGCTGTCTCCTTTCTCAACAGTGTACTGTTGCTACAATGACACATCCTTAGAATATTACCAAACCCTGTTCAAAGGGGAAGTCAAAAACACTCTTGCCTTAGATAATAGAAGAGATAAAGCACCCTCGATAACAAAAGAAGAAGTTCAGAAAGCAATTAGCCAAATGGAGAATGACAAGGCACCCGGAAATTATAATATCCAAGCAGAACTATGGAAATTCGGAGGCGATGCAATGTTAAAACACCTTGCACAATTGTTTGATCCAATTTTTTTTTACAGGTGATATACCAGAAGACTGGAAAAGTGGAATAATAGTACCTATATGCAAAAAAGGAGATAAAGAAAATTGTCAGAATTATAGACCCATTACCTTTTTAAATCATATATATAAAATATTTATAAGGATATTACAAAATAGGATACTTAAAACATATGAATAAACAATAGGGGAAGAACAAGCAGGATTTAGAAAAGACAGATCAACAATAGACCAAATATTCATACTAAACATCATTGTAGAAAAATATTGCAATAAGAAGAAATCTCTTTATCTGTGCTTCATCGATTTCAAGCAGGCATTTGAGAAAATTTAATGAAGCAACTACAAAAAATTCCACTTGATCATGAAATAATCATGTTCATAAACATTTCTACAAAAATACAAGAGCAATAGTAAAATTCAACAACCTTAAAACAGGGAAATTTGAAATAGAGAAAAGAATCATGCAGGGATGCCCTTTATCTCCATATCTATTTAATATCTACCTAGAAGAACTAATGAAATCAATTGAAGAAAAAAGAGGCACAATAATAAATGGAAAAAATGTAAACCACATAAAATATGCAGATGATATTGTGATTTTAACAGAAACCAAAGAACAACTAAAAGAAATATTAACAAACATCAATAAAGCAAACAACAATAATGGAATTAATATTAATATAAATAAAACCAAAGTATGCATATCGGAAAAAACATATAAGACATACACATAAACATCCAAAATCAAAAAATAGAACAAGTACAAAAATTTGTATACCTGGGCTCTCTAATAGCTGGAAACCTAAGTAATATTGACCAAATTAATCAAAGACTGAACATCAAATGGACAAACATGAACAAACTCAAAAACATATGGAAGAGCAATAAAATCTCAAATAGTCTAAAAATTAAACTATATGAAACTGTTATCTTACCCACAGCAACTTATGGATCAGAGAATTGGATAATAAATAAGAAAGAAAGGAAAACAATAATGTCATTTGAAATGAGATGTCTAAGGAAAATCAACAAAACAAATTGGAGAGAACATAAAACTAATGAACAACAGGTGAACAAGAATAGCCTTGTGCAGGCAAAGTTTTTTCTGTTTTATTAGCTTAAATTGGCATATTAACTTATTTTCTAGAGTAGTTTTATATTCCTAGTTACGATACTTAGTTTAAAGTTTAACTTAGATAGAGATTTTGTAGGTATTACTTAGTATCGGTAAGGGTATCAAATCCACATGTTACAAGTTGCAGCTCCGCTGAACGAGAAGTTTTTTAGCCCTATTTAGACACTTTATTGACCAATTGTTATATTAAATTATTTTCTATAAGTAGCTTATAGATCTAGTCAGGATCCTTAGTTTATTCTGAATTGAGAAAGCGAGATTTGGAAGTTAATTAATACTTAAGTGTAAGTAGATTTACCGTTCGTAACTTGCCACCATTGTTATACGGTACAATGTTATATCCCGAACTAGATAGCATTAACTTAGTACAGTACAGTATAGTATATAATATAATATTGTCAATTAATCGGTAAAATCTATTAATCTTGTTAAACTTCATTGTCACTTAAATTGTACTTTTTAACTAAATACATATAAAAACTTAGATTTTACAAATGTAACATAATTAATTAATACATAACTTGATACGGAAGTTATATAAACGGAACTCATATATAATACTTGATACTGAAAAATATATATAGCGTTATAACTGTGTTGGGATACAAGTTTGGGGTTAAACTTTTTCTACTGAAATTGAAATTTTATTGAAATTAAATCAAAATCATGACAGACCAGAGCAGCAAAGCAAAAGGCTCAAGCTAATGGGAGTGCTGTGGCTCAGGGAAGAACTGAGAGGGACAGTTGCCCTCCGAATCACAGCCTTTTAAAACGCACTGCTTGCTTGATGTTTGTGGAACAATCGGGTACGAGACATGATATTGCCACGGGGGATGTCTTTGTGTGTGCGCGATATAAAGAGTGTAAGGAAATCAGGTGACAACTCAGCTTTGTTATGGGCCTATATGAGAGCTTGAAGGACAGGGTGGATGCCCTCGAAGGATCTAAATTGAGGGGCCCATCAAGCTCTCAGCTGCCCACATCAACGCCAGAGCTTGCCCTTGGTCATCATGCAACACAGTGGCAACCCCGAAAGCAGAATGCGCTGGTCCCACAGGAACTAGTAGTTGTTGGTGACTCTATTGTCAGGGAAACGGGGAACATGTTTTGTAAAAAGGATAGGTGGTACAGGACCAGGGTATGTCTGCCAGGGGCAAAGATTGATTACGTTGTAGAGCGGATATCATCTTTTAAGGGCACAAAAGTTGATATAGTTGTACACATTGGCACTAATGCTATTAAGAGTATGAGACCAGCGGAATTGGCCGACCGGGCTAGCCGAGTGGGTAAAGTACCTGCCCGGCAACCCAAAGGTCGGGGGGTTGGATTCCCGCCTCGGGCTTGGATCAAAGTACTGCAAAAACCTTGGGAGGTGCAATATGGCCACAGAAGCCGATGCGCCAATAACTACCAAATCAAAAAAAAAAAAAAAAAAAAAAACCAGCGGAATTACTTAACAAGTATAGATCACTGTTGAAAAAAATCCGTGAATTAGGGTTGAATTTGAAAGTGTCTGCAATTCTGCCCAGACATAATAGGATATGATGAGCTCCTTGTCAATCAATTTGGCCCTGGAAAGATTGTGCAAGGCCCAAGGGGTAGAATTTTTTTCAGCCTGCTCTGTGCTTAACAGGAGAGACTGCTTCTACAGGGATGGGATACACTTAAATAGAAAGGATTCAAGAATATTTGCTGATGCTATCGAGGCAGTGTTAGGTAGATCGGAAAACTACTAGGTTGGGGGAATGCAAGGACTAATAGATTAACAGTAGCCACTGGCAGAGGTGAAAGTGATTCTTGCACTGCTTCTATTGGAATGAGCAGAAGCCTGGAAAACAAGATGCAGGGTATTTCAGAGACTGCTGGGAGTCATTGCGGTACAAGTAAACACATGGGTTGTGTTAGGGTAGCTAAGAAAAAGAACAGGTGCATGTATACTTGCGTGTACACCAATGCTAGGAGTTTGGTAAATAAATTTGAATTTGAGGTATTGCTCAAAGCATCAAAGGCAGATATTGTTGGGATATCAGAGACGTGGTGTCACACAGATATAAGTAATGCAGAACTGGAATTCAGGGAGTACAACGTCTACAGAAAGGATAGACAGAATAGGAAGGGAGGAGGGGTTATGCTATTAGTTAAGAAACACATAAAATCCAAGGAAGTGAAGCCAGTCGACATCGCTGTACAGTGCATCGAGTCAGTTTGGTGTGACATAAGCATTGAGATATGAAATTTGAGAGTAGGAGTGTGCTATAGCCCTAATGACTCTGATGAGTATAATAAGAAACTGTACAGGGAAATAGAGTGGGCCATTAAATCAGAGAGTCTTATAATGGGGGATTTTAATTTCTTCCCAGATATTGACTGGAATTTGCGAGTTGGCCACTCACACACTAGCAAGGCTTTTCTAGATTTATTGGATGATTGTTTTCTACATCAGCATGTTCTGGAGGCAACTAGAGGGAGTAATACTCTTGATCTGATTATCAGTAGTGATTCTTCATGCATTAAGAATCTGCAGATAAAGGAACCACTAGGTGGCAGTGATCACAGTGTGCTGAAGTGGGATTTACTCAAAGAGGTAACTACCATCAGGGGTAAAGGGAAGGGTTTTTGCTTTCGTAAAGGCGACTACGATGGTCTGAGACAGTATTTAAATTCTATACAGTGGGACCAACTGATGATGTTACCAACAGAAAATTCAAAATGGGAAGCATTCAAAGAACTTATCTTGGAAGCTACTAGGCTTTACATACCAACTAAGAAATATTGTTCAAGGTTTAGGCCTAAATGGATGTCAGATGAACTAATGAGATATATGGCAGAGAAGAAAAATGCATGGGATACATATAAATTAAGTGGTGACATGGAAGCCTATGAGAGATATAAGCTGGTTTGTAACCAAGTCACAAAGGCGATTAGGCAGGCAAAGGCAGATTATGAGAAATCCTTTGCAAAGGATGCAAAGAAAAACAGAAAAGAGTTCTTTACCTATGTAAACTCTAGAAGGAAAGGGATGAATCAGATTGGTCCACTGGATATTGATGGTTCAACAATTGAGGATCCTGCTCAGGTGGCTAGCAAACTAAACTAGTATTTTGCATCTACATTCACACATGAAGAGTTATTCAGGAAAGGGGTGAAGTAAAGTCAGGCAGTGAGCTAGATGATTTTGTAATAACTGGGAGGAAAGTGGAGGAGAAATTGTTGAGGATAAACACAAGAAAGGTACCTGGGGTGGATGGAATCTATCCAGTTATATTAATGAGGCAGCAAAGGAAGTAAGCAAACCCTTAGCCATAATTATGAGAGCTTCTTTGAACTTAGGGGAGGTACCCATAGACTGGAGATGTGCAAATGTGACCCAATTCACAAAGGAGGATCAAAGGCTGACACAAGTAATTATAGACCTGTGAGTTTAACTTCTTTTCCAGGAAAATTAATGGAGGACTGGTTAAAGAAGCACTGCAAGATCATCTAGACGAGACTTCAGTTATAGCTCGGACACAGCATGGTTTTTTTAAGGGGAAAGTCTTGCCTGACCAATTTGATTGGATACTATGATGCAGTCACAAAAGAACTGGATACAGGGAATAACTTTGATATTATATATTTGGATCTTAGAAAGGCTTTTGATACTGTTGCACATGGAAAACTGCTGCACAAATTGGAGCAGTGTGGCATTGGAGGCAATTTGTTGCTGTGGATAAAGGGATGGTTGAGGGGGAGAAGACAGAGTGGTAATTAATGGACACTGCTCATCATGGACTAATGTTATTAGTGGAGTCCCTCAGAGTTCAACGTTGAGTCCATTGTTGTTTTCTGTATTTATAAATGATATTGATGATGGTATATCAAGCTTAATGTCCAAGTTTGCAGACGATACAAAGGTTGGTAGGGTTGTTAAGGACACTACGCTGCAGCAACAAGATCTGGAAAGGTTGAGCAGATGAGCTGAGAGGTGGCAAATGAAGTTTAACATTGACAAATGTAAAGTACTATATATGGGAAACAGTAACCCCAGAGCAACGTATCAACTCTGTGGTTCTACACTGAGAGTTGTTGTTGTTGTTGTAATTTGGTTTTTAGGAGCATTAGCAACTAAGGCCATATTGCTCCGGGATATGCGGTGGTCATTCCCTGACCTTTCCGCATCCTCCATATTTGGTGGTGACGGGCTCGAACCCCGGTCTAATCAAGGAGCGTGTGCTAACGCACCGCTGCTCCTTCCCACCTGGCTACGGAGGCGCCTACACTGAGAGTGGTAGAGAATGAAAAAGACCTCGGGGTAATTGTGCAGGCAGATATGAAGTTTTCTGAGCAGTGCAGACGGGCTGCAAAAGTAGCTCATGGTGTCTTGTCAATGATATACAGGAATTTTTCTAGCAGGGATAAGGAGGTGATTATTCCCTTGTATAACGCAATTGTCAGGCCACACCTTGAGTACTGTATACAAGTCTGGAGGCCTCATTTCAAAAAGGATGTAGAGCTTCTGGAACGAGTACAGAGAAGGGCAACAAGATTAGTGAATGGAACAAAGGGTTGCTCTTACAAAGAAAGGCTTAAGTTTTGCAAATTACAGTGTCTAGAGGTGTATAAAGCCTTGAATGGTTTGAGCATGCTCAGTGCCGATGGGATTCTTCCTCTTGCTCAGAATAATCACCTGAGAGGGCATAAATTCAAATTCAAGAAACACAGATGTGGGATAGATGTGTGGAAATTTTCCTTTAGCCAGTGGGTAGTTGGTTGGTGGAACAGACTTTCAATCCTTATTGTTGAAGTTGATAGCCTAAATAAATTTAAGGCTCAGTTCGACAGGTATTTCGAATGAACGGAGAGGTGAAATGGGAGTTTTTTTTTTTTTTTTTTTCTTGGCTGATGCTGCATAAGCTTGCTTTCTTGCGTCATATGCCTCTACTAATGCTAAGTAAGGAGAAGTCTAAATTTTGAATGCAGAATAATAGAGCAGATCTACAAAAAACAATTTCAGTGGTTTGGACATGTGAACCGGATGAAACAACACAGGCTGCCTAATGTAGTACTGACAGGAAGAATTGGAGAATGAACAGGAAGACCCAAAAGAGAATGGCTCCAATGCCTAAAGGAAAACACAGGCTTTCAAAGTTATCAACAAATGATGCAAGATTCAAGAGATCGACAGCAATGGAGGACGATATCTAAATAGGGACTCAACCCATGCCAAATGGAAGAGTAGAATGATAGAATGACGATGTTTTCTACAGCAGCATGTTAGAGAGGCAACAAGAGGGAATAACACTCTTGATCTAATTATCAGCAGTGATTTTTCATGCGTTAAGAATTTACAGATAAAGGAACCACTAGGTGGTAGTGATCACAGTGTACTGATGTGGGATTTACTTAAAGATGTAACTGCCATCAGGGGTAAAAGGAAGGTTTTTTGTTTTTGTAAAGATGACTACAGTGGTCACAGAGATTACGATGTTACCAACTACAAATTCTAAATGGGAAGCATTCAAGGAAGTAATTTTTTGGAAGATTCCAGTGTTTTTGTTCCAACTAAGAAATACTGTTCTAGGTTTAGGCCCAAATGGATGTCACATGAACTAATGAGACTCTTGGCAGAGAAGAAAAATGCATGGGATGCACATAAATTGTCAGATGACATCGAAGCCCATGGTAGATACAAGCTAGTCTGTAATCATGTCACAAAGGAGGTTAGGCAAATGAAGGCAGATTATGAGAAAACTCCAACAGAGGATGCAAAGACTTCTTTACTTTTATAAACTCTAAATGGAAGGGGATGAATCAGATTGGTCCACTTGATATCAATGGTTTGGCTGTAGATAATCATTCTCAGATAGCTGTCAAACTAAATGAATATTTTGCATGTACATTCACATGAGGAGTTATTCAAGGAGGATAGGGCCAGATGTTTATCAAATTCTAACAGGGAGTTAAATGATTTTGTCATACCTGAGAGCAAAGTGGTGGAGAAATTGTTGGAGTTAAATATAAGAAAAACTCCTGGGGTAGCTGGGATCTATCCAGTTATATTAAAGGAGGTGGCAGAGGAAGTAAGCAAACCCTTAGCCATAATTATGAGAGCATCCTTGGATTCAAGGGAATTCCCCACGGACTGGAGATGTGTAAATGTATCACCAATTCACAAAAGGGGATCAAGGGGTGACACGAGTAATTACAGACCTGTTAGTTTGACTTTTGTTCGGGGAAAATAATGGAGTCACTGGTTAAAGAAGCATTGCAGGATCAACTAGACAAGACAGCAGTAATAGTTCAGACACAGTATGGGTTTGTTAAGGGGAAGTTTTGTCTGACCAATTTGATTGGATACTATGATATGGTCACAAAGGAACTGGATCAAAAAATAATTTTGATGTCATATACTTGGATTTTAGGAAAGCTTTTGGATACTGTTGCACATGGGAGACTACTGTACAAATTGGAGCAGTATGGCATTAAGGACAAGTGGTTACAATGGATAAAAGGATGGTTGAGTGGTAATCATTGGATACTGCTTTACGCCGACTAATGTTATTAGTGGTGTCCCTCAGGGTTTGGTGTTGGGCCCATTGTTGTTTTCTGTATTTATCAATGATATTGATGAAGTGATATCAAGCTTAATGTTAAAGTTTTCAGATGATACAATGTTTGGCAGGGTTGTTAATGACAGTATGCTGCTGCAACAGGATCTGGCAAAGTTGGGCAGATTGGTTGAGAAGTGGCAACTGAAGTTTAACATTGACAAATGATAAGTACTGCATATGAGTAGCAGTAACCCCAGAGAAATTTACCAACTGGGTGGTGCTACACTCAGGGTAGCAAAGAATGAAAGATACCTGGGGGGTAATTGTGCAGTGAGATATCAAGTTTTCTGGGCAGTTCAGACAGACTGCCAGAGTAGGTCATGGGGTCTTGTCAATGATATAGAGGAATGTTGTGAGCAGGGATGAGGTGATTATCCCCTTCTATAAGGCAATGGTCAATCCCCACCTTGAGTACTACATACAGGTGTGGAAGCCTCATTTTAGAGAGGATGTAGAGTTGCTTGAACGAGTACAGAGAAGTGCAATAAGACTGATGAGGGGAAAGGGGTGCTCTTATGAAGAAAAGCTTTAGTTCTGCAAATTGCAGCTTCTGGAGACCAGGAATCTGCGAGGCAATCTGATTGAGGGGTATAAGGCCTTAAATGGATTGAGCAGGCTCAATGCTGATGGGATTCTTTCTCTTGCTCAGATTACAAATCTGATGGGGCATAGATTCAAACTGAGGAAAGACAGTTGTCGAATAGACGATGTGTGGAAATTTGCCTTTAACTAATAAACTTCCACAAGAACAAATTTCCATCTGTTCTTCTGGAAGTTGATAGTTTAAATAAATTCAAGGCAGAACTAGACAAACATTTGGAATGAATGGATCAGTGAAATGGGAATGTTTTTTTTTTTTTTTTTGGCTGATGCTGTATAAGCTTGTTTTCTTGCATCATATGTCTCTACTAATTCTAATAGTAGTGGAAGTTCATTTTGCAGAAATTCTATTTAAATGGGCCCTGTAAGATGATTTTGATACACAACAGCCCCAATCAACTGATTGGCGATGATACTGCACCATAGAGAAGCGATGTTGAAAATTTATTTTTAAGATGGCATGTGAATTTTCATCTGACTACCTACGAGAGTTATAGGTGTTGTTGATACTTCACGGGTGAAAATGGCTTCATCGCTGAACAATATTAATGGAATTAATCAACGATTAGCATTTACCCACCAACAAAATTCCAATGGCTGGGTGTTGTCTCCTGGTTGAATGTGTTGCACCCAGTATATGTGAAATGGATACATGCTGCAATGTTCACCGTATGCTTGTTTGTGGAACACCGATACACATAGAAATTCTTTGTGGGCTAATAGTAGGACTACATTCTACTGACTGAAGAATGTGTTCAATTTCATTCACATTTTGTTCATTTGCAAATTCAGAAGAAATATGAGCCTTGGGAACTGCACCAATCTCATCAATTTGGTGTAAAAGCTTTTGAATCTGGTATTCTGCGGTTAGGAAACCATTGACTATATATTCTCTACAAGCAGCTGTTGCACTTCCCCCACAAAAACCGTAGAGAAACACTATATCAGCATATTCAGCATGTGTGAAGATGTGCAGCATTCTTAACAACATTTCTAACACCAAACAGTGTCAGGTTATAACTACCTCTTTGTCACATCTGATTCAGGCAGCTGTGTACACCAGTTTTAAGCAGCTGTATCCATTGAGAATTGGACACATGTTTATATGAACTTTTTTACTCAGAATAATCAATGCTATAACCTCCCCAAAATATTTATTATTCCTCCTGACTCATTCTATATATGTATAGATATTTTTTCATTATTATTTTAAAAAGGTGTTAATGTTAAACGGTGTACATTGAAGTGTCGTAAAGCAAGGCCTACCCATATATCTTTGGCATTTGGAGGAATGTGATCCACAGAGTGACAAAGAGAGAAGCTGATCACTGTGTGGTCAGAAGTGTCCATGAATCATTAACCTTCCATTTTGAGATCTTGAATGCAATAGCTTAAATTTTTATGGTTATATTGATCTTACTTTCCCAGAGGGTATTACTAAAAGTGGAGGAGTTTCCTGGTTGGTTCAGTATATGGAAGTTGGAAGAGATGATAAAATTCACCAATGATTCTCTGTTATGAGTTTCTGTATGATCAGGTGTGTTGCTATGCCACATGGCAGAATGGCAGTTTGCAGCCATATCAATAAGTTTATTCCCTGGGAGCATGTCAAGTGCAGCTTGGATAAGATTGACAGATTTGGAGATGTCCTCATCTGGCCTGCAATAAATAGACAATATATGGAATGATCCCTGTGCTGAAGTAATGTGTGCACAAGCACTTGTAGTGGTGCATAACGTGGTGATCTTTGTTACATTGACCCTCATGTTTTTGATTGCAATTGCAGCCCAAGATTTGTCAGTTGAGGAACAGATGAGCCTATAGTAGTTAGGGTAGCCTGTGATATTTCCACTGCGAGTATATGGCATTCTGAAGTAGAATGATGTCAACCAGACCTTCTCGAGTCTTTAGCTTAATTTGATTGGCTACTGACCTTGCCTTTTGTGCGTTTATTTGCTTGAATTTTAACTCTTGGTACTTTTGAAGTTAGGTCTTCTATTCATAATATTTAGTCTAAATTGGAATGTATGCTTGGCTTTTTGGTAGACAGTGCAATTGGGACCTCCGATGGAGTGCTGGTGTGGCAACTTTTGGCTTTTGCAATTTGCACACATTGGTACCTTTATTAGGGTATGAATTGAATTCATGGCCATTCTGGGCACAGTGGCGACAAGTTGAGACTTGCTGATTACAGGTATGGGTTGTGTGACTGAATTTTAAACACCTGTAGCATTTAGGCACTGGTATAGGTTTTCAAAATCTATGGCTCACCCAGCCAATATAGACCCTTTCCTGCTGGTTAAGAATTTGCCAAGCTTGAGGGGAGAGCTTACTTGTCCAGTTCAGAATAAACTAACGATCCTGACTAGGTCTATAAGCTACTTATAGAAAATAATGTGATGTAAAAAATGGTCAATAAAGTGGCTAAATATGGCTAAAAAACTTCATGTTCAGCGGAGTTGCAACTTGTCACACGTGGATTTGATACCGTTACTGATACTTTTATGCAATTACAAGGGCGATTAAAGAATAAATACACCAGATTAATCAGAAAAATCACAAAATAATGCTATACTACTAAATTTAAATGAAAAGTTTTAGAAAAACAATAATTTCAAATCAATAAATAATAAAAATCCACTTAGCGGCTTTGAACACGTATGGCTCCGACTAGCCTCGTCAGCGACGAGTTGTGAACATTAAAATCACCAAGGAAAATTACCTCACTGTTAGGAAAGTTGGACTGGAGAAAGTTAAGTTGCAAAGAGAGAAAGTCAAAGAGCTCCAAGTGATTAGTGTAGTTGGGAGAATGATAGAGACAACAGATGAATTTGACAGAACGAGGCAGAGAGATTTTAAGCCAGAGAAGATCAAAGAGAGGGGATTCCAAATTACCAAGTTTCTGACAGGGAATATCGGAATGGACATATGCACAAGTACCACCTTTGAGGCGAAAGAAATCATATTGCGAATAATTTGGCCAACTGAGATGAGCAGTAGTTGAATCAACCAATAACTGAGATTCTGTCGGAAAAAGTACGTGGGACTTGGCAGACTGCAAGTAGAAATGGACATCATTTAGATTAGAATTGAGACCACGTATATTTGTGAAATGAATTAGGAAGGGCTTGGGAGGTTTAGATCTTTTCACAGATAAGTTTACTCTATTAGTTTGACAATTCATATTGTATTCAATAGTAAGAAAAAGTGGGGGGGGGGGAACATGGTGTATGAAGTAATGAAATTTTTGGATATGGCATACACATGGTAAGAGTATACCCAGATCCTTGACATAACATGGCCTCGACAATGCCCCCCCCTAGCACGTGCAATATCACATGGTCTTTCATTTCGTGCAAAGTGTTTCACAATTTCTTTATTTCTTCTCTATCGACAAAGGCGGACTGGCCATAAGCCTTACCAGGGAAACCATGGTGGGTCGGAGGCTGGTGTGATTTTGGCCATAAATGCTAGTATGAGGCCACTACAAATTTTCCCAGGTAAGAATTTTTCCAGTCCGCCTCTGTTTATCGATATTGCTTTTCTTTTTCTTTCTGAATCTGTAGCGTCTTCACCAGGACGTTTCCTTTTCACACCTTTTAAGTATTTTACTCATTTTTAGGGAATAAAGCACAATTACAAAATGAGGAGGCACGCTTGATACACATAAACAATGCTGTGAGTGTGTAGTAACTGAATAAACAACACTGTAAAAGCAGAGACAACACTATTAACACCTCACTAGCTCACATTTTACTAAAGCACATTTCTGGGGGTTACTACCATAAAACAATAAAAACAATTTCCAGTTGCGTTCCTGCTAGTGGAATCTGCTATAAACTGGTAGGACACTCGATCTAATTGCATTTGCGATAATACCGATAGCTGGAATTTTACATTATTATGGTGAAATGTGTTTCCCCTTCACTGATATAAAAAACATAAATACATTTTCAGAATCTTCTCTTCATTCCTATTGTGTTGCGTTCAGATGGGGTTATTCCGTGTCCGACTGCCATTTTTTGTAAACACAAAGGCGAATCATACATAAGTGAATTTGGTTCGTGTTATATACGATATCGTTCCACTATTTATAAATCGTGTATGATCGAATTCATGTAGTGTAAAAACTGACTGTTCTAACT
Organism: Mastigoproctus giganteus; assembly: GCF_048544385.1. Classification (NCBI taxonomy): domain Eukaryota; kingdom Metazoa; phylum Arthropoda; class Arachnida; order Uropygi; family Thelyphonidae; genus Mastigoproctus; species Mastigoproctus giganteus. Next base: position 20,299,349 of record NC_143584.1, on the reverse strand, counting down.
AGCGGCCGGCCTGCAAACACCTTTTTAGAGCTGTACCCTCGAAATGTATGGAAGATTGGATCTCGCCATGATGTTTATCATAACCTCAAAAGTCATCAGTCATACTGCATGATGGAAGAGATGGGGAACTTAGCTCCGGAGACTAAACATAAGTTCCACCACTTAAAGCCTGCAATAAGCAAAGTGGTGGTATTGCACCGGTTGATGAGAGTCATCTACCACCTAGTATTACCTGGTAACACAGAGGGGTGGCATTCCTCCATGTGGTATGGGTGCCACGCCTGGACCCCTGCTTATGTTGGTTCACACCTGGGTGGTCACCCACAGTACTTGTGCATGGAGGTTATACCCAGGAGTCAGTTATATAGAGTCAGCGCCCTCAAATAGAGGGCGCTGACTCTATTTAAAAGTTACAGCTGACAGTTACAGGCTCCGCAAAAACGATAAGTGTTTGCCTTTTATTTACATGATTGTTGTTTTATATTGTACTTAATACGTAGTCATATAGTTATAGTTACGCTGGTTATTTTTTATTTTAATTTAGATAAAGAGTTTTTGTGGATTTTACTTACGATAGGTAAAACCGTTATTTTTGTTCGATTTTTGTAGCCATTGTTTTTGTATATAGGGAATTCAAAGTTTTTGTGGGGAATTCAAATTTTTTAATTGAGGTAGCTCTAACGCATAATTATATAGTAATACGCTTCACTGTTTCTATTTCATAGTTTCTATTCAAATACTACTGACATTTAATTTATTGATTTTATTAATTTAAACTACCATGCCCCGAACTAGAGCAGCAAAGCAACGGGCACAAAGTGGCAGGAGTGTTGTGACTCGGGGGAGAACTGAGGGGGGGCGATTCTCCAACGCGTCACAGCCTAAAAAAATGTGCAACTTGTGAAATGTTTGCCGAACTCTCTGGAACGGAACATGATATTGCCATGGGGGATGTCTTTGTGTGTGCGCGATGTAAGGAGTGTAAGGAAATCAGGCGACAACTCAGCGTTGTTATGGGCCTATATGAGAGTTTGAAGGACAGGGTGGATACCCTCGAAGGAAATAAATTGAGGGGCCCATCAAGCTCTCAGCTGCCGACATCAACGCCAGAGCTTGCACTTGGTCATCACGCAACACAGCGGCAACCCCCAAGGCAGAATGCGCTGGTCCCACAGGAACTATTAGTTGTTGGTGACTCTATTGTCAGGGAAACGGGGAACATGCTATGTAAAAAGGATAGGTGGAACAGGACCAGGGTATGTCTGCCAGGGGCAAAGGTTGATGACGTTGCAGAGCGGATATCATCTTTCAAGGGCACAAAAGGTGATATAGTTGTACACATTGGCACTAATGATATTAAGAGTAGGAGACCGGCAGAATTACTCAACAAGTACAGGTCACTGTTGAAAAAAAGCCGAGAATTAGGGTTGAATTTGAAAGTGTCTGCAATTCTGCCCAGACACGATAGGAGGGAGTATATGATGAGAGCCTTGTCGATCAATTCGGCCCTGGAAAGATTGTGCAAGGCTCAAGGGGTAGAATTTTTTTCAGCCTGGACTGTACTTGTTAACAGGAGAGATTGCTTCTACAGGGATGGGATACACTTAAATAGAAAGGGTGCAAGAATATTTGCTGATGCTATCGAGGCAGTGTTAGGTGGGTCGGAAAACTGCTAGCTTGGGGGGATACAAAGACTAATAGTTTAACAGTAACCGCAGGCAGAGGTGAAGGTGATTCTTGCACAACTTCTATTAGAATAAGAAGCGACCTGGAGCGAGGGGTGTTGGGGGTTTCAGGGACGGATGGCAGTCATCCTGGAATAGTTGGGTATATGGGATGTGTTAGGGTAACAAGGAATAGGCATAGGAGCATGTATGCTTGCATGTATACCAATGCTAGAAGTATAGTAAATAAATTTGATGAATTTGAAGTGTTGGTCAAGACATCAAAGGTGGATATTGTTGGGATAGCAGAGACGTGGTGTCACAAAGATATAAGGAATGCAGAACTGGAATTTGGGGAGTACAATGTGTACAGAAAGGATAGACAGGACAGAAAGGGAGGAGGTGTTATGCTGTTAATTAAGAAAAACATAAAATCAAAAGAAGTGCATCCAGTTGATATAGATGGACAGTGCACTGTTGAGTCAGTTTGGTGTGACATAAGCACTGCAAAAGCAAAAATAAGAGTAGGAGTGTGTTATAGGCCTAATGACTCGAATGAGTACAATGAACAATTGTACAGAGAAATAGAGTGGGCCAGTAAATCAGAATGTCTTATAATGGGGGATTTTAACTTCCCAGATATTGACTGGAACTTGTGGGTTGGTCACTCACACACTAGTCAGACTTTTGTGGATTTATTGGATGATTGTTTTCTGCAGCAGCATGTTCGAGAGGCAACCAGAGAAAGTAATACTCTTGATCTGGTTATCAGCAGTGATTATTCGTGTATTAAGAATTTGCAGATAAAGGAACCACTAGGTGGCAGTGATCACAGTGTGCTGAAGTGGGATTTACTCAAAGAGGGAGGTAACTACCGTCAGGGGTAAAGGAAAGGGTTTTTGCTTCCGTAAAGGGGAGTACAGTGGTCTCAGACAGTTTTTAAATTCTGTACAGTGGGATCGACTGACGATGTTACAAACAGTAAATTCTAAGTGGGAAGCATTCAAGGAATTAATCGTGGAAGCTACTAGACTTTTCATACCGATGAAGAAATATTGTTCAAGGTTTAGGCCTAAATGGTTATCAAATGAACTAATGAGACTCGTGACAGAGAAGAAAAATGCATGGGATGCATATAAATTATCAGGCGACGCAGAAGCCTGTAGCAGATATAAGCTAGTCTGTAATCAGGTCACAAAGGAGGTTCGGCAGGCAAAGGCGGAATACGAGAAATCTTTGGCAAAAGATGCTAAGAAAAACAGCAAGGATTTCTTTACTTATATAAACTCTAAAAGGAAGGGGCTGAATATGATTGGTCCACTTGACATCGATGGTTCGACTGTTGATGATCCTGCTCAGATAGCAAACAAACTGAATGAGTATTTTGCATCTACATTCACACGTGAGGAATCATTACAGTTTGAAAATGGAAGAAGGTTATCAAATTGTAGCAGTGTGCTTAATGATTTTGTAATAACTGAGAGCAAAGTGGAGGAGAAATTGTTGAAGTTAAACATAAGAAAGGCACCTGGGGCGGATGGGATCTATCCAGTTATATTAAAGGAGGCGGCAAAGCAACTAAGCAAACCCTTAGCCATAATTATGAGAGCATCCTTGGATTCAGGGGAAGTTCCCACGGACTGGAGATGTGCAAATGTATCCCCAATTCACAAAGGAGGTTCGAAGGGTGACACGAATAATTACAGACCAGTTAGTTTAACTTCTGTTCCGGGTAAAATAATGGAGTCACTGGTTAAAGATGCATTGCAGGATCATCTAGACAAGACTGCAGCAATAATTCAGACACAGCATGGGTTTGTTAAGGGAAAGTCTTGTCTGACAAATTTGATTGGTTATTATGATGTGGTCACAAAGGAACTGGATGCAAAAAATAATTTTGATATCATATACTTGGATTTCAGGAAAGCTTTTGACACTGTTGCGCATGGAAGACTACTGTACAAATTGGAGCAGAATGGTATTAAGGGTAAGTTGCTACAATGGATAAAAGGATGGTTAAGTGGGAGAAGACAGAGGGTGGTAATCAATGGGTGCTGCTCTTCGTGGACTAATGTTATTAGTGGAGTCCCACAGGGTTCGGTGTTGGGTCCACTGTTGTTTTGTATATTTATCAATGATATTGATGAAGGTATATCAGGCTTAATGTCGAAGTTTGCAGATGACACGAAGGTTGGCAGGGTTGTTAATGACAGTAATGGCAGTGTGCTACTGCAACAGGATCTAGATAATTTGGGCAGATGGGCTAAGAAGTGGCAACTGAAGTTTAACCTTGACAAATGCAAAGTACTGCATATGGGTAGAAGTAACCCCAGAGAAACGTACCAACTGTGTGGTACTACACTTAAGGTGGTAGAAAATGAAAAAGACCTGGGAGTAATTGTGCAGTCAGATATGAAGTTTTCTGAGCAATGTAGACAGTCTGCTAGGGCAGGTCATGGGGTTTTGTCAATGATATATAGGAATTTTGCTAGCAGGGAAAAGGAGGTGATTGTCCCTCTGTATAAGGCAATGGTCAGGCCACGCCTTGAGTACTGCGTACAGGTCTGGAGGCCTCATTTTAGGAAGGATGTAGATTTGCTTGAGCGTGTACAGAGAAGAGCAACACGATTGGTGAGGGGAATGAAGGGATCCTCTTACCAAGAGAGGCTTAAGTTCTGCAAATTGCAGTGGCTGGAGACTAGACACCTGCGCGGTGATCTGATTGAGGTCTATAAGGCCTTGAATGGGTTGAGCACGCTGAATTCTGATGGGATCCTCCCACTTGTTCAGAATACGAACCTACGGGGACATAAGTTCAAATTAAGAAAGGATAGATGTAGAATAGATGTGCGGAAATTTGCCTTTAGCCAGCGGGTGGTTAATTGCTGGAACAAACTTCCATCTGTCGTTGTGGAAGTTGATAGGTTAAATAAATTTAAGGAGGAACTGGACAGGCAATTGGAGGGTATGGTGTGATTTTTTTTTTTTTTTTTGGCTGATGCTGCATAAGCTCCTACACTTGCTTTCTTGCATCAAGTGCCACTACTACTACTACTACTACTACCACCATCCAGACTTTGCCAAAATTGGGTCCACTTGACTTGAATGTCATCCGAATATCAGTTCCATCAGCATTTTAGACTCCCAGGTAGCAAGTACAGCTTGTCTGGCATATTTGAGAGAATGTCTGTGACAAGGACCACGTAAGTGGTCATTTCTTAATATGTATGTATTAATAAATTAATTGTTTTTAAAATGTCAGAAAATTTATTCATTCCCACTTATTTCTGATTTATTTCCCATCTTTTACTATATTTCCGAATGTTGAATTGCAGTATTTTTCATTGTTGAAAAGGTCATATTTCTTTATAACAAAATTTCTGTTTAACAACTTTTTTCAAGCAAACAATCAATTTCATTATATAGAGGTCTGACTGTATTTGTAAAGTGCTTATGTAAAGAGAGATTAGAAGTCAGGGTAATCTGCAATTATGATCTTGCGTACAAATAGCGATATATGGTCTTGCCTAGAAATCGGAGTGTCATCAAAGATAAGCATAGGCTAGAGTTCTTTTTGTGAGCTATAAGACAGGACTGAGTTTTAGAAGGAATGAAATCAACTAAGTTACCTTTCCCTACTAGAGAATTACCTGATCATTTAGGGAATTGGTAGTGGATATTCAAGAAGTTGAAGCTGTTTGTGCAGGGCAAGATTTCTCAAACTGGAAGGTGGAATGCAATGTGCTATCATCAGCAAAACTATGGATAGGATTTCTGGTCAGTGGAAGAAGATCATTAATATACAAGAGAAAAAGAGTGGAAGAAAGAACTGAACCTTGGGGAACACCAGCATTAGTGGAGAAGTTAGAAGAGAGAGCCATCTACCATCACCCTCAGTGAGCGATCAGAGAGAAAACTGGATAACCAATTACAAAAAACAGTTGGCAAAACACAAGATGGAAGCTTATTTAGAAAACCTTAATGCCAAACATGATCAAAAACCTTTGAAATGTCAAGAGCAGCTGCTTGAGTTTCACCAAACGTTTCTATTGAATTCATCCATAGATGGGTAACATAAGCCAGAATATCACCTGTAGATCATCACTGATGGCATCCATATTGATGAAAAGCAGATTATTGATTGCTCATAATCTGCTTTTTCTTGCTTAACATTCTTTGTGATTTGATTGCAGCCTAGTTTATATCTAGTCTAAGACTGCTGTAATAGCTTTGCAAAAATAAAAACTCCTCCCTTTACCCTTGGTGGTAGTTACATCTTTAAGTAAATCCCAAATCAATACACTTTGATCACTGCTACCTAATGGTTCTTTTAACTGCAGATTCTTAATGCATGAATAATCACTGCTGATAATCAGATAGAATATTACTTCCTCTTGTTGCCTCTCTAACATGCTCCTTTAAAAAACAGTTATCCAATAAATCCCCAAAAGTCTTGCTAGTCTGTGAGTGACCAACCTACAAATTCCAGTCAATATCTTGAAAGTTCAAATCCCCTATTATAATACATTCTGATTTACTGGCCCACTCTCTTTCTCTGTACAGCTGTTTGTTGTACTCATCAGAGTCATTAGGCCTATAACACACTCCTACTCTCATTTTTGCTTTCCCAATGCTTATGTCAGCCGACCGGGCTAGCCGGGTGGGTTAAGTGCCTGCCTGACAACCTAAAGGTCGCGGGTTCGAATCCCGCCTCGGGCTTGGATCAGAGTACTGCAAAAACCTTGGGAGGTGCATTATGGCCACAGAAGCTGATGCACCAACAACTACCAAAAAAAAAAAAAAAAAAAATACTTATGTCAAACTAAAGTGACTCACCAATACATTGGCCACCATGTGAACTGGTTTCACTGCCTTAGATTTTATGTGCTTCTTAACTAAGAGCATAACCCCTCCCCCATTCATATCCAATCTGTCCTTTCTTTGTATTGTACTCACCATATTCAAATTCTGCATTCCTTATATCTCAGTGATACCACGTCCCTGAAATACCAACAATTTCTGCATTTGATGTTCTGATGAGCACTTCAAATTCATCAAATTTATTTGCTATGCTTCTAGCATTGCTCTACATGCAAATATACATGCACTTGTCCTGAGTCCTTGTTACCCTAACACACCTCATGTATTGACTTGTTCCATGAAGGATCCTAGCAGCCCTTGAAATCTCTGGCATCTTGCCTTCAAGGCTATTTCTCAATCCAATAGAAGCAGTTCAAGAATCACTTTCATTTCTACCTACAGCCATTGTTAATCTATTAGTCTGTGTATGCCCCCCAAGCTAGGAGTTTTCTGACTCACCTAACACTGCTTCAATAGCATAAGATATATCTCTTTCTATATGTTTAAGTGTATTCCATCCCTGTAGAAGCAGCTTCTCCTGTTAACAAGGACAAACCATGCTGAGAAAAATTCTGCCCCATGAGCCTTGCCAATTTCTCTAGTGCTGTATCAATTGACAAGGCCTTCATCATATACTTCCTCCTATCATGTCAGGGCAGAATTGCAGACACTTTCAAATTTAACCGTAATTCACGACTTTTTTTCAACATTGCCCCGTACTTGTTAAGTAAGTCAGCAGTTCTCCTACTCTTAATATAATTAGTACTAATGTGTGCAACAACATCACCTTTTGTGCCCTTAAAGATGATCTGCTCTACAATGTTATTAACTTTTGCCCCTTGCAGACGTACTCTGGTCAGATATTTTTTCTATAAATCATATTAGACATTAATGTTTAAAGGTTTCTTTCTTTAATTTAGGAAACCAGTGTATATCATACCCTACTCACAATAGTATTTGGACACTAGTATTTTTCAAAAAAACAAATGTTTACTCAGGAAGTTAATAATGTGGAAATCGAACTTTGATTTGAGAATTATGCTTGTTTTGAAAGTACACTGATATTTTACTCTGTTCTTATTTTAGAATAGCTGTCATCTACATGGACAGAGATTGATGTTGGTTATGCCCTGATTCATTGTATGAATCAGGCCATTTACTATGGACTCAGGACTCTGTTGACCAGTGTAATTTGTGCTTTGTTTGTACTGCTGGTTATACTACTTTGGAGCATTATTATTCCAGTACATGTGATGTCATTTCCATACAATTGCCACAGTGTAGGTCATAAACAGTTGTTCAACATATCAATGTTGGATGTGGCCAGTAGGATTATAGTGAATATAACCAGGCTATAATGAGCACCTGCAATCCAGACCATAAGAAGCATATGTTGACATCATCATCAGCCATTTTCAATTCACTGCAGAGTGAAGGCCTCTCCAGCAACTTTCCTGTTCCTTCTGTTTTGTGCAGTGGCCATCCATTGATTAACCACGAACTCATAAATTTCATCTGTCTATCTCCGTTGTTGTCTTCACTGTGTAGTTCTCAGCTTCTCTGTCATTCTTTTGATGAGTGCCCAAGTTTCACTTCCATAAGTCATGGTGGGGAGTATACATTGGTTATTATTTTACATTTCAGACAAATTGGGCTATTGCTCCTCAGTATGTGACTATATTTCCTGAATGCTAATCATTCAAAATTTATTCTTCTCTTGACTTCCAGCCACTTATCATTATTATAGCTAATGACTTGTTCCAGATAAGTATATGAACACACCTTTTCAATCTGCTACTTCAATGATTATATCCCTTTCTGTGGCATTAGTTTTAGCCATATTCATCTTTAGTCTGAAATCCTTACTAACTCTGCATAACTGATTAAGGTTTTCTTCTAATTCTTTGGGATCACGGCTTATGATCACAGTGTCAGTTGCAAATCGTAAATGGTACTCTCCATTCACATTGACTTCTTTCTGCGACCAGTCTAATCTTCTGAAAGTTTCTTCAAGGGCAGCAGTAAACAACTTTGGAGATACTGTCTCACCTTGTCAAACTCCTTTCTCAATTTTAAATTTGCTACTGTCTTTGTCGAGTTTAATAAAGAAGGTAGTATTCTCATATATTTTCTTCAAAATCATGATATATCGGGTATCTATGCCTTGTCTTTCCAGTGCCCAAAACATTGCCTTATTATGGAGTCAAATGCTTTTTCATAATCTACAAATGCCAGGCATAATGGTGTTTTTTATTCATTTTCTTTCTCCATTAACTGTGATATTATGTGTAGGTTGTCCATAGTTGAGAATCCTGTCCTAATACCAGCTTGCTCTTTCGGTTGATTCTCATCAAGTATTCTTTCTAATCTGTTAGTAATGACCCTTGTGAGCAACTTGTAGATGTGGGATAAATAGCTAATTGGTCTATAATTTCCAATTTCTGATTTATCTCCTTTCTTATGCAGCAAAACTATGATTGCATTATTCCACTCCTTAGGCATCATTATAATGCATTAGAAAAGGCATTTTCTAATGCATTTTGTGAAGAGTCTTGCCAGTTTCTGTGTCATGTCTCTTCCTCCCAATTTTAACAACTCTACAGAATTTTTTATATCTTTATGGACCAATTAGCCAACTCCACCTTCGCTCCTTTCACTGTTTCCATTGGTATACCACAGATTTTCACTTGATAAACTTATAAGTGATTCATTTCTTCTTATTGTTTCAGCCAAACCAATGATATTCCAATTCACATTTTCTAATTCCTTTTCCAGCTCTAATATCCTATATTCACTGATGAGCGATCTTACGTTGCAGCCCAAGTTCAGTTTCCGTGCATGACAGCCTGGTTGTATCCAGAGATTCTAAGCACCCTCTGCTTCCACTCTGATCCTCTCACTGCCGTAACCCGACCGGGTTAGCCGAGTGGGTAAAGTACCTGCCCGGCAACCCAAAGGTCGTGGGTTCGATTCCCGCCTCGGGCTTGGATCAAAGTACTGCAAAAACCTTGGGCGGTGCAATATGGCCACAGAAGCCGATGCGCCAACAACTACCAAATCAAAAAAAAAAAAAAAAAAATCACTGCCGTAAGAGGGGAAGTGAAAGCCACTGAGGCCTGAGGGCCATTTGTTTCGACGTGTTGTCATGTGCTGTATAGTTTGGTCTTTTCCTCTTCACTCTGACCAGGCATCTTGAAGAGAACCACTCTACCCATTCGTAGCCACCTAAGTGACGTAACAGGGCTTACCATTGAGAAGGTGTGCTTGAATGTATTTTAGGGAGACAGGCGTACCGGACTTCTCCTAAATGTTCTGAAATAGAAAGATATTGGATCCATCAGTGTTTTAGACTGTGTCTGGTAACATGCAGAATGCCTGTTCTCCTCTAAGCCCCATATGTTGACATTTTCCTCCAAACTTTATTATTGAAATGAAAGACTCCACAAGTAGGGAACAGGCATTCACTAAATGCACACTCAGAAGTTTGACCTGAACACAGTGTAGTGTGGTTCTTCACTTTACAGATCTCATTCCATGGTCCAGGCAATATTTAGCATTTGTTGACATTATTCTGGGTATATGAACTGCATTTTTGCCATTGAAACCATTTATAAATTAGTCTGAACAGATAGTGGATGCACTTACAGATATCCTCATTGATGTCTAAATTTCCAGTCTCACTGTTTACAGATTTAACCAAGATGATCTCATCCCTCTCTTCATTAGTATTTCTTTGTCTTGTGGATCATTCTTTAATTTTTGTAGTACTCCGATTTTATTCCATCACATCAGTCAGATTTTCACATCAGCAACAGTTTACTTTGAAAGATTCAAACAGATAATAGTACACAGTAATGTATTAAATCTGACATTCAGACCTCTATAAAACTATAAGTTCCACAGGATGATCCATACTGTAGTCTAGTACTACAGTATGGGCCATGATGCTACTGTGATACTTTGATGGCTGCTCCTACTTTGTATATTCGTTAGAACTACTTTACTGGCATAAGAGAAAAATTTGTCCAAATACTGATAGGCATAATTTAAATTTTGATTTTTGGTTACTTTTTATAAAATTGCTAGCTGGTTATAGCTCCTACAATCTTACTGGCCACATCCAACATTGATTAATATGTGTGTCTATGTACATTTGTTTATTTTATATAGCTTTTTGCAAAGGATAACCAGATTTCAAACTTAGACTCTCAATTTGCTGACCTAGGACATAAGTTATCTTTGCAAGAGAGCTGCCATTATCATATCAGCGATACTGAAGTTTTAAAGCAACAGGCAAAGAAGGTAAAGAGAAATAATGAACATTGCTATATATTTAATTGAATTTCAGAATACTGATAAATATCAGGTGTTTGTTTCACAGATCATGTTGAAATATTTTTTCAATGGAATTATGCTGCATGTTTATCAAGAAATTTTAAAACTTTTGCAATAATACATTATTTACAGGCTACAATGTAGCTGAGTGGTCGGGAGCACGAGTGCAGTGACACGTGCTCTTTGAGTGGACCACAGTTCAAGCCCATGACTACTAAATACGATAAATGTTTACCTTGACATGGGCAAAGGAAACACCAAAATAAAACAAAGAGTGTCAGGCCTGGCCAGCCGGCTTGTAAAAATTCGGCTGGACACTTGTATCAACATAGAGGAACAAGCATTCCATCTATGTCGCTGACCCCTAACCGGGACAAACAGTGTGGATAATTTTTCTTTACATAAATAATGTATTCATTCAGTTTGTTCATATTCAGGAGTCCTGCCAATTTTTAACAAAGTAGTTGCTCAAGAAGAATTTCATCTAAGGGTCATCCTTAATTAAAAACAGTCTGTTAAGTTTTATAAAACTAATTTTTTTAACAAGGGGGCTCATACAAGTCTCCTCCAGTACACCCCTGTTCTTATGTGATGATGAACAGAAGTAGTGCAAACAATGTTTTAATACATAATGAATAACAATATAATGAACAATGTATATGTAGTGATATTTGCTAAACAGTGTATCCATTATTTACTGAGTAAATGTTTATTAGTTATGTATTCATTTGTTTATCTACATAAGTAATCCAGTAGTGGAAAATGCAATAAATGGTATATAGTTAAAAGCAATTTTACTTTTGTTGGTTGCCATTCATTCATAGACATGATTAAATGTTTTAATTTTAAGGATTACTGAATTATAATTCCAAATTATACACTGTTTCCAATGTTAGTAAAATTATCCACATTGTAGCTTCCATAAAAAGGCAAGGTAAAGAAATAGAGACAAAAAATTTTGATATGTACTTCTTTAAGTTGATCATACCTTGAACATTTATCAGTCAACATATGATAATATATTGACCTGAACACAGTGTATCAGTCTACATATGATATGTTAACTGATAAAAGTTTTAGGTATGATCAGTTTAAAGAAGTACAAATCAAACTTTGTCTCTCTTTATTTCTTTAGTTCACTTTGCCTTTTTTATGGAGCCTGTAATGTGGATAATTTTACTTATGTTGGAAACAGTGTATAATTTAGAATTATATTTCAGTAATCCTTAATATTAAAATATTTAATCATGTCTTTTATGAAAGACAGCAAGCAGATACTATGTAATATTCAAGAAATCATATTCTGAAGAGTCCTTCTGATGCAAAATCAAGAACCATTTGTTTCCTACACTGTATATATCAGTGTAATTTCTTCTTCTTCTTGTTGTTATTATTTGGTTTTTAGGAGCATTAGCAACTAAGGCCATATTGCTCCGGGGATATGCGGTGGTCATTCTCTGACCTTTCCGCATCCTCCGTATTTGGTGGTCACGGGCTCAAACCCCGGTCTAATCAAGAAGCGTGTGCTACGCACTGCTGCTCCTGCCCACCAGGCTACGGAGGCGCCTCTGTGTAATTTCTTATATTCATATATGACATCATTGATGCACCATAAAATCCCCCAAAAAAACAATCAATATGACACAAAGGTAATATATTTAGCAAGTATGCATGTGTGCATTTTTGCAGCTGTGTAGCCCCCATTTATATATGCAAATTATGAACTTGTTTAGCCAAATATTATGCACTGCATTATCAACAGTATTGGAACACTGTGGATAATCACAATTACATGGTTTGAAGAAGTGTGGATTCAAATCCCATTAGAAACTAGAGGGATTATTAAAGGGCTGTAGTTATTCGATCTCAAGTGGGGGGGGGAGTAGGTTTTTTTCACTAGTTATTTCTGGTTTTTCATCTTCAAAACATGCAAATTGGCTAGTGAACACATGTTTGAACAGAGATAATAGGCCTCAAATGGTATCAACCTGATGTACCAAGAACTGGTACATCAGGTTGATACCATTTGAGCCATTCATTGATCCAAGTAGTTACTGCAAAAATTTTAAAGAGCAAGTACAAGTATCTGTGCAGTGAATTAAAGATATGTTGTCTGATGTAGACTATGAAGACCAAATTTACAAGTTGCATCAAAAGGTTATCTATGTGAGGAATGTGAAATGCTTCCATTAAACTTTCCAAATACTGGTGGAAAGTTTACCATGTAGGCTGCTGTATTCAGGTCAAAGATGGCTTACACCATATTAAAAATTGTGTTTTTAGTCACTTCTATAAATAAATTAATTAAATAAATTTTGCATGCACACTTTTTTTGCCTTTAATATTGCATGCACACTTTTAAACCTCTTGCTGCTTTGCATACAATTGTTTTCACAGTTGGGAGGGATTTCTAAATACCTTTTGGTAGGGTATACATCTGAATGGAAAAATATTGCAATGAAGTTAGAAAGGATTTAACATCAAAAGATATTCTATAACAGAGGTATTGATCAAAGCATTATATTGAGTTTTCACTGATATAGATAATAAATTTATTATTTAATTTCCATATAAATTTTTCAGCAGGAGTACACTCTGAAAAAATAGTATGGATTATTTGAAATTTAGAGTTCCAACCCACCCAAACTGCATATGATGTTTGGGTCTCTTTTTTGTAGTCCAGTACTTTTGATAATATAGTGAATTTCATTGACTTTGTTAAAAACAGCTAACATTCAAAAATGATTGATGACCAGGTCTAAAGAGAACAACTGCTACTACCAGAATGACCATCTCAGAGCTCTGATCCTAACCTTTTATTACTGTACATCTTTGTATAGTAATGGATTCTATCTTTTTATTTCAATAGAAAAAATTGCATAATAATGTATATTTGTACAAAAAACTGAATTAAACTTGCTCAAAAAAGTCCCATATAGCCCAGTGCATTTAGTCGTATTGAGATATCATTTGGCCCAAATTTTTGGCTAATCTCACCCTGCCCTAATTTTCAGCTTTAAGGTCAAAATAGGAAAAAATAATAATTTCTAAAAGGATTTACATATGCATAGTTTTTCTCAATATTTGGAAAAAACTTCCAAATTTCAATTCCTTAAAAAATTTCACAAATGAATGAAATTCACTCTAGGTCATATACATTCTCTCTGGAAACCCACTGTTGAAAGCATTGAGCAAACAAAGAAATATATAAAATTTATATATTTTCATCTGTGAAAATATATAAATTTTATATATTTCTGCTACAGTTTTCAGAACTTAAACCTCTCTTGGTAAGAGAATCCCGTCATTCCCCTCACCAATCTTGTTGCCCTTCTTTGTACATTCTGAAGCAAATCTACATCCTTCCTAAAATGAGGCCTCCAGACCTGTACGCAGTACTCAAGGCATGGCCTGACCATTGCCTTATACAGAGGGACAACACCTCCTTTTCCCTGATAGCAAAATAACTGTATATCATTGACAAAACCCCATGACCTGCTCTGGCAGCCTGTCTGCATTGCTCAGAAAACTTCATATCTGACTGCACAATTACTCCCAGGTATTTTCATTTTCTACCACCTAAAGTTTAGTACCACACAGTTGGTACGTTTCTCTGGGGTTACTTCTACCCATATGCAGTACTTTGCATTTGTCAATGTTAAACTTCAGTTGTCACTTACCAGCCTGTCTACCTAACTTTTATAGATCCTGTTGCAGTAGCATACTGTCTTTACTGTCATTAACAACCCTGCCGACGTTTGTATCATCTGCAAACTTGGACATTAAGCCTGATATACCTTCATCAGTATCATTGAAAATACACAAAACAACAATGGACCCAGCAGCAAACCCTGGGAGACTTCACTAATAACATTAGTCCACGTAGAGCAGTGTTCATTTATTACCACTCTCTGCCATCTCCCACTCAACCATCCCTTTATGCAGCAACTTGCCCTTAATGCCATATCGCTCCAATTTGTACAGCAGTCTTCCATGTGCAACCGTATCAAAAGCTTTCCTGAAATCCAAGTATATGATATCAAAATTACAATGGTTCTCGACTTTACAAGCTAATTCGTTCCCAATGCATGCTCATAAAGTGAAAACTTGTAAAGCGGGAATTTATTTCCCATAGACATAATGTTAAAAATAGGGGTTACGTTATCGACAATGAAATTAGTTAGATAATTAGTTTATGTTTAAACAATGATTAATTTATCCAAAGAAATGAAAATGTAGCCTGTAAAATCAAGCAAATTATAATAATAGAGAAATTATTTATGACTTACCAATGTTAAAGAATGTTTATTCTTCATCATCATCGACTAAATGCACACTCGTTGATCACTCATTATTGGCTCAACACTCGTTGATTTGTTGCACAAGGAGTCATCTTTTTCAGAAATGCTTCAAGAGGCGTTTATTTCCAAATAATCTTCTCTTTTCTTTATAAATTTCAATAGCATGTATAAGCATTTTTTAACGGAACGCACAAATTGCAACTAACACGATTTTCACGGAGTAACAAGTTTACAAAGTTTAAAAAAAAAGGAATGAAAGAAGATAATGAAAATTTTTTTATGTTTTTTATACGAGTAAAGATTTCATTAAAGGGCAAAGACATTTCACCATAATAACATAAAAGCCCACACAATTCCAGCTATCAGTATTTTCACAAATGCAATAACATTGAGTTTACCATCCGATGGTCGTACTTCCAGAAATGTGCTTTGGAAAAATATCACAAAGCTGTTCAAAATTGGTTCTTATAATAGAACATAAATTATGATAACGATGAAAGTGTAGTGCGTTTAATGAATTGAATCGGTAATTAATACAATTTACACTATAAAAACGACCTTTTAGGGAGTTATATAGCGTAAATTTGAACTTCCGAGGTCGTGGAATGAATTACGCAAAAACAATGTGTTATTGGGTTCACATTATGATATTTTCACGATGCGATGGTAACTGATTAATATCATAAAACGGGATGCACTGTATTGTATAGCTACAGGTGTGGTTTGAAATGCAGTATTTATGAATATTTAACATTCATTTTTTGCAATTAATGTTCACATTTTCAATTTTGTTGATACTTGAAAAAAAAAAAAAAAAAAACTCGTAAACCCAGGAACTTGTAAAGCGAGAACTGCCTGTATTTTTTTGCATCCAGTTCCTTTGGGACCACATCGTAGTATCCAATCAAATTGGTCAGACAAGTCTTCCCCTTAACAAACCCATGCTCTGTATGAATTATTACTGCAGTCTTGTCTGGGTGATCCTCTATCACCTCTTTAACCAGTGACTCCATTATTTTCCTTGGAACACAAGTTAAATTAACAGGTCTGTAATTATTTATGTCACCCTTTGTGCCCCCTTTGTGAATTGGTGATACATTTGCACATCTCCAGTCCATTGGGACCTCCCCTGACTTTAAGGATGCTCCCATAATTATGGCTAGGGGTTTGCTTACTTCTTTTGCCACCTCCTTTAATATAACTGGATAGATCCCATCTACCCCAGATGCTTTTCTTATATTTAACTTCAACAATTTCTCCTCCACTTTGCTCTTGATAAGCATCTGGCCCTCTCCTCTTTGAATAACTCCTCATGTGAATGTACATGCAAAATATTCATTTAGCTTGGCAGCTATCTGAGAATGATTATCTACAGCCAAACCATTGATATCAAGTGGACCAATTTGATTCATCCCCTTCCTTCTAGAATTTATATAAGTAAAGAAGTCTTTGCTGTTTTTCTTTGCATGAAAAAAATATTGCACAAATATTCAAGAAAATTTTATTCTAAAAATTGCCATATGCAATTTACTTCTTTATTAATATTTGTTTTCAATCTTCTTTGCTCAATAGCTGAGCTATTATTACAGAGGAATGATTTGACATAACGATCTGGTTCAAATTGAAGCATTGGTTTTCCATTTAGATGTATGATCACCATAATCTGCAACATGTTTAATTGTCACAATATTATTCATTCATTTATTCACACAATATTATTCATTATGCTGAAAGCTCGTTCAGCTTCAGCACTGCTAGTCGTATTGGTTTCAAAGATATTTCTGGCTTTCTTAATTGTAACGGGAATTTCATTCTATTTTAAAGATAAACTGTCTTCAACAAAATCTCTAAAATCAGTAATTTTTTTTCATATTTTATCAGAAAACAAATTTCTTATTCGGTTTTCACCGTCTTGCCACCGAGATGAAAGTTCTTTCAAATTCCACGATTTCCAGTAGAATGTGTTTAAAATTTCTTTCAATGGTATCATTATTTTCTTTATTTAATTTAAAATCACCCTGTTGCATTAATAACTTATCCTTTAAGGATAAAACAATGCATTTAATAACTTGTCACAAGGTAATTTTACTGTTTTTACTTCCTATTTTGATTCCTTCAAATTCTTTCCACTTCAACCTGCTCTCAGTTTTAGCTTCATAATTTCCTTCAGAATTTTTCAAATTAGCGATAGCATTGATAGTTCGAATAATTAATTTATCTGCTTTTACCGTAGTGAATCTGTAACTCTTCTGAAATATAAGAGAGCTTCTGCAGGATGTCGATCATTAGTGCTAAATGGTTAAGAAATTTCAGATTTAAAAGTCGATTTAACAATCCGGAATATTTAACTTCTGATTCAAAATGTTTGCACAATGCAGGATAATTCCCTTAACCGCAATTACCATCCGCAAGCAACAAGCTGCTCTTCGTAGCCCGAACACATGACCGATCTTTGTAGTTTCCACATCAAGTTCTTTAGCAATAATCCTTAATTCGCGCTGGTTTTTTGGAGATTAGTGATATAATGGAGACATTTTTTTTTTTTTTTTTTTTAATTATTGCCCCTATGCCATTATATTTTAGAACATTTTCTACATAGTGAAAGCCTCAATGAAATTTCAAAATCTGCCAACATTTCATCTTCGTAAAGTTTATATAATATCTTAGTTGTCTCAATCCCCCCCTCCCCTATGTTGCTACTGTCACTAGTTCTTTGAATACTGTGCAAAATATCAGAATCACTCAGATATTCAGCTACTGTGACCATGTAAACATAGCTGGAGAAATTTACTGAAATGTGTGGATCACTCACTTCTCCGAAAAACATACGCCCGTTTGTCGGAATAAAGGGGAACCACAACACAGGTTGACCAGAGGCTATTATCCATGTTGAGAATCTTCTTAATCCACTGACTGGCTATGGAAAGCATATTGACTAGCGCAACTTCTCGGAATGTGGCTGCATAAGTTTTACGGACACCACTAACGTTGTGGAACGTCAATCCTTTCACCCTTAATTCTCGATTTCTAATTACCTAAAGGCCAGAGGTGAGAACAATACATACAAACTTGTCTCTCCTAATCTATTCATTACATGGAAATTATTTTCGTTCTAGGAAAACTACTGTATTTTAAATGTAATTACCAATGGGAATTTAAAAAAAATTCGGTAAACAATTTTAAAATACATAACTGATCGATTGTGCCATTAAAATGTTGGGAATGGGGCCCAGCTCTCCCCACCGTACTTTCGGCTCTGGATACTCAATAATTGCATCCATCCAGGATTTCATTTGTAAAATAAATGATCGTCTCAACAATGGGCTTGCAAATTTTCAAAAAAAATAACAATGGGCAGTCGTGAGCCCAGAGAGTTCCTTTTATATAGCGTTAAACCACTGGGTTTAACGCTATATAAAAGGAATTTAAATTTTGAAATACAGGAGCAAATATTTTAAAACGTAAGAAATCAGTATCACCTTATGAATAAGTTTATTGACTGAAGATATAAAAATTAATTGTGCGAATCCAATAAATAATAATATATATACAGGGTGTCTCAAAAATATTGATACAAATGTTTAAGGGAGGTAGGTAACATCAAAAGGAATGTGAATCGCATAGGAACCCATAACCGGAAATGTCACGGGAAAGTAGTAGCAGAGGCACAAGAAGCAGAAATGACACAAGACAGTAATTAGTGGCAAACATTTATTTGACATAATATTAACAATGGAGTACGAGATGGATGCATTTCATGACGTTACAACAGATGCTCAAAGGTTCCACCATGAGACGCGATGCATGCATGACACCGACGCAGCATGGATTTAAAGTAGTTCAAAGTTCACACTGAGCAACAAATTTGGTGATAGCAACGGCCGTATGAGCCGGTGCATTGTGTGACAGAAGACAGACCCTTTGGTTAACATTCCACGTCATTTCACCTTCAAAGCATCTTGTAACTTTTTCAAAAGATTTCTGTAGTATTATCCAGTAAGTATGGACCCATGGTACAGGTAATCTGTCAGGATAACCCCTTTTCTGTCCCAAAACACAGACAACATCGCCTTCTTTGCAGATGGAGTGGTCTTTGCCTTTTTGGGAGGTGGAGTGGAGGTGTGTTTCCACTGCTTTGGCATGCTTTAGCCAGCAGGTGGTGGCTAAAGCATGCCAAATGGAAGTGGCTAAAGCATGGAAGTTGATAGCCTAAATAAATTTAAGGCTCAGCTGGACAGGTATTTCGAACGAACGGAGGGATGAAGTGGAAGTTTTTTTTTTTATTATTTTGGCTGATGCTGCATAAGCTTGCTTTCTTGCATCATATGCCTCTACTAATGCTAATGTCTTTAGTTTCTGGATCATACTGGTATACCCAGTATTCGTAATTTGTCACCAACCGATCAAAAAAGTTCTCAACATCTGCATTACCCAAATCTAACAGTTGGCGAGAACATTACATTCGGCATTGCTTCTGCAAAGGCATCAACAATCTTGGAACCCATCATGCATAGACCTTAGACGTGTTCAGATGGTCATGTAAAATGCTGTGGGCAGATCCATAACTAATTTTCACTTCATGACATTTAGCATTAGCATTAGCATTAGTAGAGGCATTTGATGCAAGAAAGCAAGCTTATGCAGCATCAGCCAAAAAAAAAAAAAAAAAACCCACTTCCACTTCACCCCTCTGTTCGTTCAAAATACCTGTCCAGCTGAGCCTTAAACCTATTTAGGCTATCAACTTCCACGACAAGGGATGGAAGTCTGTTCCACCAACCAACCACCCGCTGGCTAAAGGCAAATTTCCGCTAATTTGCGATCAAACGAATTGTCACGTCTGTCACTCAGCACTAGCTGCTCAACCTTGCAGCTGTCTCACTGTCTGCGGATGTTGATGGCCTTCCTTCTCTTGGCTTGTCAAAGACACTTGTATGACCATACTTGGAACTCCTGTTTCCACTTTTTTACAGTGTTGTAGGATGGACAATTCTGCCCATATACAGCTTTCATTTCTTCGTCAATTTTCTGAGATTTCTTGCCCTGCAAATGCAGGAATTTGATCACTGCTCTATACTCCACTTTGTCAACCATAGAGTTCTTCCTCAGATTCCGGGCTCCATCTGTTGTGTACGATCACCTATGGGAATGAAGTTTCACATGTTAGTTATTGAATATGTAGACACTTAAATTAAAAATGGCATCTTCCTACTGATGTTTTATCTAGGTCAGGGTATGAACTTTTTGATACTCTCTCATACAAGTAAATGACATTCTTATCAAAAGTAAAGAACTGAAATGGACTTGGGCAGGACACATAGCTTGAAGACATGATGACAGATGGATCCAGAAAATAACAGAATGTTCGTGGATAGTAAATGGATGGCCATTGCACTAAACAGAAGGAACTGGAAAGTTGCTGGATCGACCTTCATCCTGCAATGGATTGAAAATGGCTGATGATGATGACAAAGTCACTGTAAAACTTTGACTTTCATAAACTTTGATTACTATTTCTGCTTTTCTCTTTATTCACCTGCAATACACAATAAATGGGTTTGTCTATTTTTTGAGAGATCTGATAAAAATTCATAGGGACTTCATGTCAGACCTTTTTTTTTTTTTTTTTTATGAGAACCCCAAACACGAGAGGTTAATATTATAACCTATAGTACTTAGTACCATGCTTGGGTTGGAGGTTGAGAAGACGAAAGAAGATATTTGTTGATATTGGACTTGAACTTCTGTAGATTGTAATTTTCAGGAAATACGTATGAAGGAAGGTTGTTCCAGAAAACGGCAGTTGAATGAATAAATGAGGAAGATGAAAAGTTGGTTCTGTGGGTTTGTAGTTGGACAGTAAATGGATGTTGGCTGGTGGCGGCACGTGTTCGGACTGTTTTGAAAGAGAGAGCGGGAATTATAGAAGCCAATTCAGAAGAACAGTGCCCATGGAAGTATCTGTAGAAGAGGCATGCAGCAGAAACAGTGCGTCTATGAGAAAGCGAGTGGAGAGACTCTGTTAGAGATGAATCATTAATTAACCTAACTGCCCTCTTCTGAATGGAATCAAGAAGCCTGAGAGAGGTTCTGGGGGCACCACCCCAGATGTGGGAACAATATTCCATGGCAGGGCGGATTTGCGATTTATACAGAGTGAGCAGCTGTATGGGAGAAAAGTAACGCCGAGAGCGAAAGAGAAAACCAAGTTTTTTAGATGCAGAGGAAGCAATATTTTTAATGTGCTTGTGCCAAGAGAGATTAGAAGTCAGGGTAATCCCCAAAAGAGATATATCATTTTGCCTAGAAATCGGAGTGTCACTAAAGATAAGCATAGGAGCAGAAGAATCCTTTTTGCGAGATATAAGACAAGATTGAGTTTTACAAGGGTTGAAATCAACTAAGTTATCTTTGCCCCACTGGAGAATTACCTGAAGATCGGCATTTAAGGAATTGGCAGCAGATTTTCGAGAACTTGAAGCTGATTGAGCTGGACAAGGTTTCTCAAAATGGAAAGTTGAATGCAATGTGCTATCATCAGCAAAACTATGGATAGGATTTCCAGTCAATGGAAGAAGGTCATTGATATACAAGAGGAAAAGAGTGGGGGAAAGAACTGAACCTTGGGGGACACCGGCATTAGTGGAGAAGTTAGAAGACAGAGAGCCATCTACCATCACCCTCAGTGAGCGATCAGAGAGAAAACTGGATAACCAATTACTAAAAACAGTTGGCAAACCATAAGATGGAAGCTTGTTTAGAAGACCTTTATGCCAAACACGATCAAAAGCCTTTGAGATGTCAAGAGCAACTACTTGAGTTTCACCGAACCTTTCCATTGAATTAGTCCATAAATGGGTAACATAAGCCAGAATATCACCAGTGGATCGACACTGACGGAATCCATACTGGCGATCGTTGATCAGACGGAAGGTTTCTAGGTAGTTTAAGAGTTGGCGGTTAATTGATTTCTCCATTACTTTAGAAAGAGTAGAAGTAATTGCAATGGGACGATAATTGGATGGGAGGGATTTGTCACCCTTTTTAGGAACTGGCTGGATATGAGCAAATTTCCAAGCAGAAGGAAAAACACCTTTGGAATAAGAAAGTGAAAAAAGGCGGCAAAGAATAGGAGTAAGTTCAGGAGCACAGGTTTTGAGAACAAGTGGAGAAATACCATCAGGACCTGGAGCTTTCTTAGCATCAAGATTCATCAAAATCCTTCTGATATCCTTTTGACGGAAGACCACAGGAGGCATTGAATGGAGCGTGTTAGGAATGGTGGGAGGTGTTTTACCAAGATCATTAATACATGAGCTCGAAGAAAAATGGGATGCTAGCAGGTCAGCTTTATCCTTGGCTGAAGTGACAACAGAACCATCTGGTTTGGACAGAGGTGGGAGCAGAGATGGGCAAAAGTTGCGGCCAATAGCTTTGGCAAGAGACCAGAATGCTCGGCTACCATTAGGGCAAGAAGCAAGTTTTCTACTCTTAGCCTGTTCAAACTCTAGTTTGGACTGATTAATAACTGCTTTACAATTGTTGCGAGCTTTGGTGTAGGCAGAAAATGAAACTGAAGAATTAGAAACAAGCCAATTACGATATGCAACGTTCTTCTCTTGGACAGCCTTAGCACATTTATTGGAAAACCAAGGTTTAGATAAAGGACGAGATTTTAAAGTGGAGTGTGGGATAAAGGATTCCATTCCTGCAAGAATAATTTCACTGACACGATCTGAGCAAACGTTGACATCAGAAGTTTTGAAACAGTAATCAGACCAAGGAAAGGAAGAAAAGAAGTCTCGCAGGTCATCCCATTTTGCATTCTTGTAATGCCAAACAATACGAGGTTGGGAATAGCCATGAGATAAAGGTTCCATTGGAGAAGAGACAATCACCAAGTTGTGATCTGAAGTGCCTAAAGGACCTCTCACTTCAACCTTGTACTTAGAAGGGTTGTTTGTGAGAAAAAGATCAAGCGTATTGGCTGAATGATTAGGATTGTCCGGTATTCTTGTAGGTAAGTGAACAATCTGTGCTAGGTCATTAGTAATTGCAAAAGCCTCAGCATCTCGACCTGCTGGGTCGGTGTGACTAGAAAACGGAAGCCAGCTGGAGTTGTGAACGTTAAAATCACCAAGGAAAATTACCTCATTGTTAGGAAAGTTGGACTGGAGAAAGTCAAGTTGCAAAGAGAGGAAGTCAAAGAGCTCCAAGTGATTTGTCGAGTTGGGAGAACGGTAGAGACAACAGATGAATTTTACACAATGAGGTAGAGAGATTTTAAGCCAGAGAAGATCAAAGAGAGGAGATTCCAAATTGCCAAGTCTCTGACAGGGAATATCAGAACGGACATATGCACAAGTACCACCTTTGAGGCGAAAGGAATCATACAGCAAATAATTTGGACATCTGAGATGAGCAGTAGTTGAATCAACTGATAACTGAGATTCAGTCAGAAAAAGTACATGGGGTTTGGAAGACTGCAAGTGGAAATGGACATCGTTGAGATTAGAATTGAGACCACGTATATTTGTGAAATGAATTAGGAAGTCCTTGGGAGGTTTAGATCTTTTCGCAGATAAGCTTGCTCTATTATTTTGACAATTCATGGTGTATTCAATAGTAAGAAAAAGTGGGTGGGACATGCTGTATGAAGTAATGAAATTTTTGGATATGTCGTACACGTGGTAAGAATATACCCAGATCCTTGACGTAACGTGGCCTCGACAATGCTCCCCGCATACACACTACTCGGACTCCCTCCAGTCACTATCTGGCAGAGTAGAGGTAGCAAGATTATACACTAGCTGATCCGGAAGCTTCCTAGAGAGTTACCAATAGGTTCAGTCCGGTGTACTAACTAGCGGCCGGCCTGCGAACACCGTTTTAGAGCTGTACCCTCGAAATGTAAGGAATATTGGATCTCGCCACGACATTCATCATAACCTCAAAAATCATCAATCATACTGTATGATGGAAGAGATAGGGAAGGGTTGGCCGGAACTTAGCTCTAGAGACTAAACATGGGTTCCACCACTTCAAGCCTCCAATAAGCAAAGTGGTGGTATTTCACCGGTTGATGAGAGTCATCTACCACCTAGTAAGACCTGGTGGTAATTGTAGTAATAATCACAGTAAACACTGGGGTGCAACCTTGAAATGTTAAATGCATTTTTGTGTACAACATACTCTCTTTAATTATTATTCCTTTGAGTGAAATAAAATAATTTTTAATTAATAGGAATTAAATCATAGATCTAATTAATTGATTGTTTTTTTGTTTTTTAATATTTTTTTTAATCCACATGGTAAGGAGATAAAATTATGTATCTGAGATAGGGCTCCTGATGCCTCACTCTGGGCTCCATGTATACTACAAAAAGCTCTGCCTTTCTGCTCTAACACGTAAGTTATATTGGCTATGTTGCACTATTTCATGTGGTACTAGATGTGAACTTTATCATATGTTATGTCTGCAAGCATGAGTTCTCAGGTTGATCAGCACATTTTGAAGGGTGAAAAACCTGAAATAACTTATAAGAGCAAAACCGTGCTTCCTTCACTTGTGGTTAACTAACTACACCTCTGATTGAAGACAGGTCTGTAGGAACTACTTCAATCTCAGACCTCTTCAAAGAGGTGACAAGTGCTATCTGGGATACAGATGCCTACATTTAGTATAATCTAGTGAGCAGTTAAGTCACAAAGGCTGTTAGCCAAGCAAGCTAAGGCAGAGCTTTGCATCAGCAACTTAGGTCATATTGTGCCATATATAATATGTTGTAAATTGCATGTGTTCTGTGTTCAATTTGCTGTTTGCTGGATAAAAAGCCTGAGTTTCTGGGAGAAAAAACCATGATACCCTCGCCTGAGTCCAACTAACTCAGCCACATTGTGAAAAATGTCCATAAAAAATCCTCGCATCATTAATGGGATTCAAACTTGAGTCTTTTCCACCTGGTGTGGTGAGGATGGTGATTCTGCTGACTGTGCTACCCACAAGGCAGCTAAGGCAGATTATGAGAAGTTTTTGGCTATGGATGAAAGGAAAGTAGCAAAGAAACTTTTGCATATATTTACACTAGAAAGGAATGGGTGAACCATATATTGGTCCACTGGATATGAATGGCATAACTGCTGACAATCCTGATTAGGTTGCTGACAAACTGAATAAATATTTTGCATTTACTTTCACATATGAAGACTTTTTTAGGGATGAGGATGCCATAAGCATACTAAGTTATAACTGGGAGCTAAATGATTTTGTAATGACTGAGGAAAGTGGAAGAGAAATTGCAGAAGCCAAAAGTAAATAAGGCATCTAAAGCTGATGCAATCTATTCAGTTATATTAAAATGAACAGCAAAAGAGAAAAGCAAACCTTTAGATATAATTATGAGAGCATCCTTGGATTCAGGAGGGGTCTCTATAGTTCACAGATGTGCAAATGCCACCCCTGTTCACAAAGAGAGCATCAGAGGGAGAGTAAATAATTACAGACCTGTAAGCTTGACTTCTGTTCCAAGGTAATTAATGGATTCTGTGGTTAAAGAGGTAATGCAAGATCAGCTGGATGCAAAAAAAACAATTTTAGCATCATATACTTATATTTCATTGAAGCTATTGATACTGTACCATATCGATCACTATTGTACAAATTGGAGCAGTGTGGTATCAGGGACAAGTTACTGCTATGGGTAAAGGAATGGTTAAGCAACAAAAGATAGAGCGTTTATTAATGGGCATTGCTCTTCTTGGACTTATGTTATTAGTGGAGTCCTTCAGGGTTTAGGCGCCTCCGCAGCTAGGTGGGCAGGAGCAGCAGTGCACAGCACGCACTTCTTGATTAGACCGGGGTTCGAGCCCCTGACCACCAAATACGGAGGATGCAGAAAGGTCAGGGAATGACCACCACATATCCCCGGAGCAATGTGGCCTTAGTTGCTAATGCTCCTAAAAACCAAATAACAACAACAACCTCAGGGTTTGGTGCTGGGCCCTTTATTGTTTTCAGTATTTATTAACAGTATTGATGAAGGCATATCAAGTTTAATGTCTATGTTTGAAGATGATATAAAGGTTGTCAGTGTAGTTAATGACAGGAAATAGGGTATACTACTGCAACAAGACTTAGAATAATTAGACATTTAGACTGAGAAATGGCAATTGAATTTTATCATATATAAATGCAAGATATTGCATATGACTAACAGAAATCCAGAATAGCATGCCAGTAACATAGTGGAGAATGAAAAAGACCTGAGAGTTGTGCTGTTTCACATGATGTACTCTGAGCAGGTGCAGACTGGCTGCTTGGAAAACTCATGGGGTGGGTTCTGTCAGTGATATAGAAATTTTTTCCAGGAGAGACAAGGGTGTGATTATTCCATTGTATAAGGCAGTGGTTAGACATCATCTTGAGTTCTGCATACAGGTCTGGAAACCTCATTTTAAGAAGCATTTGGATCTATTGGGACAGATTTGAACACCGTAGCCATGAAGGGATGTACCTGGTTATAAAAAATTCTCATATAACCTGTGGCATCCAAATGTTTTTCCCACTGGTGTATTTAAGTGTGCATCACAAAAAACATTCCACACACTATTTTGTGAGCATGCTATTGGCACCTGGTAGGTTTAGAGATGAACAACAAAATTAGTCAGAGACACAAAAGGGTACTTTTACCAAGAAAGACTTCAATTCTGCAAATAGCAGCACCTGTAACTTGAGCACCTGCAAGGAGACCTAAATGATGCATTTAAGGCTTTAAATGGATTGAATAAACTGCTGATGACATTCTTACTCTTACCCAAATTACACATATAAAGAGACATAAATTTAAATTGAAAATCTATGGTAGCAGGATAGACGTGAAAATTTGCTTTCAGCTGGAGAGTAATTTATTACTGGAACAAACTTCTGCCTGGTACTGTGGAAGTGAATAATTTGAATAAATTTAAAGAAGAATTAGACAGAATATTAGAGGGGATGGATAATATGATGTGGGTAGAGTTTTTTTTTTTTTTTTGCCCCTCTTAATATTAATAGTACTAATTGGCAAACCCACTTTATTGTTATAAGGGATATTGCCTCTGTATTGCACTACTTCAAATAAATGAAGTTTTATACTGGGGGAAATGAAAAAAAGTTTTTTTTCTAATGATAACGAACATGCTCTATTTTCACAATTAGTTGTCTCAGTAATGCATTACTTATACCTTCATGAGTAATTCTTCATATTGTATTTCTTCATTGTTAGAAGTTAAAAGTGATGTTAATCAGTGTATATACATTGAGTGGTCCCCTTAATAGGGGCATTTACCTAATAGCTGTTATCCTCTTGCATGCAACCTGTTTCCAATCACAGGATTGCTATTCGTTGGATATTATTTGGTTATTGTACTCTCTGTACACCTGAGACACAATCATATGTGAAACCCCCAGTAGGGCTGCAGTTTCCAAGATACCGACTATCATGCTTCATTCAAATTCACTTAAATCTTTCATCTTGTCCATTCTTATATTTAATTGCACACAAGCAGCATCTTATGCATCTACCCGGTTGCTTTATATCACGTAGTATTAACACATGATGGTTTTACTGAAGGAGAGCTCCATTTCAAAAAAAAAAAAGGTGAGGCATACCTAATAAAGTGATCACTTAATGTATTGTTTATTTTAAATGAATGAAGATTGTTACTGTGCTCTTACATTAATGAATTGCATTAACAAATATGAGATATGTATTTAATACCAAGATGGAATAAATTTTCCATTTCTCAAAAAAAAATTGCAAGTACAATTTTTTTCTCCCTTAATTTTATAACAGAATTTTAACTTTGGATATTAATTAGTTATCTGAAGGTGTGGTAATAATCTCTCAGAATAATTCATTGAATGAATGCATTTTAATCTGTAAATAGCAGTGAAAAATTTTTCATGTTGAAAACATTGTTAGTGATGTTAATTAATGGTGACTTTTATTAAATCTTTTTCATTCTTTTTAGGAAAGGGATATTGTGTCGTATTCGGCTCAGGGAACAATTTGCAGATGCTTTCGTGAAAGGAGCCTTGAAACTCAAAGATGGCAATCATTACCTCTTTTATATTGTCCTAGTGAGTCACCAAAGAAATGGTTTTCTGATTTTGATGAAATCCTTTCACCACCCTCAAGGTCTCCTTGTAAACACAGATATAATACAGACTGGCTGATCTCCCAGATGGCAAAAAGGAGAGGGATGTTGACACATAGTGAAGAACTTTCTTATTGTAGTCCTTTATCATTTTTTCCTGAAACAGAAGTGTACAGGAGGGTCAAAAGTGATCCTCTTTTGTATAGTGTTGGATCTTTGTCTGATTATGACTTTAATGAACCTGATGCTGGTGCATGTCCATACTCCTTTTTTAAAACGTATAGGACTGGATTTCATAGACCTTGTTGTAGTATGGATATTAAGGAATATAAACTGCAGATTGATAGTTTTGATGCAAGGAGTAGTGATATTGTATTGGAATCTAATTTAAAATTTCAAGACAAATTTATTGATATCCTTAAAAAGAAAGTTGCAACTAAAAAATATAAACATTGTAATATGCAAGATTCTTGTGTAAAACACTATGCAGTGAACAAGGTGAGTTTAATCTAACTTTGCTTTTAATAACAAATTTTAATAGTTTCAAATTTTACAGTTACGGTTCAACTTTTTTATTGCGTATTTGCCCTTAGGACCTGGGTTATTTTTCAAAAATTTTGCTCATCTGAAAACATAAGAAAAATAAAGTATAAAATATATTGCTCACCTCCAGAGGAACAGAATTAAGAAAAAAGAAAATTGCAGGTACAAAGAAGGTAGTACTCTTTAATAAAACGCAGGTACAAATTGAGTTAGACTAAATTAAATAAAAATAAAGCAAAACAGCAGCTTTTGAGTCGAGGAGACTCTTCATCAGCTGAATACAAACGTTATTAATCAGCTCTTCATCAGCTGAATACAAACGTTATTAAGCAAAGAATGCCTGGGCGTGATCATGTAAAGCAAACAAAGCATGACACAGGAACAGGCAACAGTAGGATGATCACTGATTAGAACTAGATGCTTGCAGTTGTGAATGCAGGGCATGTACATTAGGTGTGTGCCAACGTTTGTCACATTGCAGGATAACTGCCTCCATGATTGGATATATATACGTATACCTTTATTGTTGTTAAAATTACCGTGGCAACTGGATATGTGGAGTGGTCAATTATTTCTATACCCCGGCCTGGGTCAAAATCATGTTGAGAGGACCAGTAGCATTAAAAAAATAAAAAAAAAAGTCAGACCAGATTGCCCTCTCGTGTTGTGAAATCCGGTTCTGGAGCCTCCTGCCAGATTCTCCAGTGTAGCAACCACTACAATTATGACAAGCAATGCGATATACTGAGCTGCTGCGGAACAAAAAGGGGGATGTGCATTTTTACCCTCGAGAGAAGGGATTGCAGTTTTTTACTGGGAAGTTGTAAGCATTTTATCCGGTGAGCACGTAGAATTTTATAGATGCATTGTGAGATGTCGGGGTAATACAGAATAAAGGCAGTGTGAGATCGTGTCTCATCATTGTGGGAGGCCCTGAGGTGTGCGGCAAGCTCACAGGCCTGCAGATCGCATTTGTTTAGGCCACTGGCAGGGTAGCCACAGTCTGATAGATTTGTTTTTACTCTCGAAACTTCATCTCGCCTCTCATCTGTGGAGCTAGAATGGGTCCAGATTCGGGTGAATAGGATACGTGCAGTACTGAGAAGCTGGTTTTGGGCATGTGCTGATTTGTAATTGGTGATTTGACCAGTACACATTAGTTTACAGTATACCAAGGTTCTTAAATGTGTGCCCATGTGCCATACTAAAACATCCAGAAAGGAGACGGCATCGTCCGATTCCAGTTCGATAGTGAACAGGTTGTAGAGAGTTGAGGTGCCGCAAAAGCCAGGCATCTGAGCCTCAGGGAATGACAATGAAGACATCATCGACATAACGACACCAGAAGGCAATGGGAATTGATAAGTTTGAGAATGCGCAGCCCTCCAGCTCTTCCATGGCAATATTCGCCATGACAGAGCTGATGGGCAGCCAAGGCGGCGCCATGGATCTGTCTAAAAAGGGAGTCTCCAAACGTGACTACACTGCCAGCCAAACACAAGTTGAGAGCAGTGCAAATGTCTTCTGCAGATAGTGAGGTTCTACTGG
The DNA here is from genome assembly GCF_048544385.1 of Mastigoproctus giganteus. Taxonomy (NCBI): domain Eukaryota; kingdom Metazoa; phylum Arthropoda; class Arachnida; order Uropygi; family Thelyphonidae; genus Mastigoproctus; species Mastigoproctus giganteus. The sequence continues at coordinate 20,268,961 of NC_143584.1, read as the reverse complement.
GCAGGGTGCAGTTATCATCTAACAGTTGTCTCATGCATGCAATGGCTTGTTGAACTCGGACTGACTTAGCATTAGCAGAGGTATATGATGCAAGAAAGCAAGCTTATGCAGCATCAGCCAAAAAAACCTCCCATTTCACCCCTCCATTCATTCCAAATGCCTGTCCAGCTCAGCCTTCAATTTATTTAGGCTATCAACTTCCCCAACAAGAGATGGAAGTCTGTTCTGCCAACCAACCACCCGCTGGCTAAAGGCAAATTTCCACACATTCCACTCTACAACCATCCTTCCTCAATTTGAATCTATGCCCCCCCCTCAGGTTCTTAATCTGAGCAAGAGGAAGAATCCCATCAGCATTCAGCTTGTTCAACCCATTCAAGGCCTTATACACCTCGCATGTGCCTAATCTCTAGGCGCTGCAATTTGCAGAACTTAAGCCTTTCTTGGTAAGAGCACCCCTTTGTTCCCTCACCAATCTTGTTTCCCTTCTTTATACTCGTTCTAGCAACTCTACATCCTTCCTAAAATGAGGCCTCCAGACCTGTGCACAGTACTCCAGGTGTGATATCTAGTTCCATTGCCTTGTACAATGGGATAATCACCTCCCTGTCCCTGCTAGCAAAATTCCTATATATCATTGACAAGACTCCATGACCTGCCCTGACAGCCTATACTTCATATTTGACTGCACACTTACCTCCAAGTCTTTTTCACTTTTCACTTCCCTGAGTGTAGTACCACACGGCACTTTTCTCTGCGGTTATTGCTACCCATATGCAGTACTTTGCATTTGTCAATGTTAAACTTCAGTTGCCATTTCTCAGCCCTTTTGCCCAACTTATCTAGATCCAGTTAGAGTAGCATACTGTCTTTACTGCCGTTAACAACCCTGCCAACCTTTGTATCATCTGCAAACTTGGACATTAATCATTGATGAATATCAATATCATTGATGAATACACAAAACAACAATGGGTCCAGCACTGAACCCTGGGGAACTCTACTAATAACATTTGTTATTAGTGGAGTTCCAGTCTATGAGGACAAGGAAGCTCTCATAATTATAGCTAAGGGTTTGCTTACTTCATTTGCTGCCTCCTTTAATATAACTGGATAGATCCTGTCCATCCCAGGTGCCTTCCATATGTTTAACTTCAACAATTTCTCCTCCGCTTTGCTCTCAGTTATTACAAAATCACTTAGCTCTCTGTTAGAGTTTCATAAACTTCTGGCATTCCCCTCATTGAATAACTCCTCATGTGTGAATGTAGATGCAAAATACTCATTCAATTTATCAGCTACCTGAGCATCATCATCAGTAGTCAGTCCATCTATGTTAAGTGGTCCCATCTGATTCATCCCTTTCCTTCTACAGTTTACATAAGAAAGATCTCTTTGCTGTTTTTCTTTGCATCCTTTGCAAAGATTTCTCGTAATCTGCTTCGCCTGCGTAGCCTCCTTTGTGACTTGATTACAGATAAGCTTATATCTGTCATAGGCTTCTGTGTCTCCTGATAATTTATATGCATCCCATACATTTTTGTTCTCTGCCACGAGCTCATTAATTCATCTGACATCCATTGAGGCCTGAACCTTGAACAGTATTTCGTAGTTGGAATGAAAAGCCTAGTAACCTCCAAGATTGAGGCCCTGAAGGCTTCCCATTTAGAATTCAACATCGGTAACATCATCAGTTGATCCCACTGTACAGAATTTAAAAACTGTTTGAGACCCGTGTGCGAAAGCAAAAGCCCTTCCCCTTAGCCTTGATGGTAGTTACATCTTTAAGTAATTCCCATATCAGTACTGATTACTGCCACCCAGTGGTTCCTTTATCTGCAAGTTCTTAATGCATGAATAATCATTGATGATAATCAGATCAAGAGTATTACTCACTCTGGTTGCCTCTCAAACATGCTGCTGTAGAAAACAGCCATCCAAAAAAGGCTAGTGTCCGAGTGTCCAACACACAAATTGCAGTCAATATCTGGAAAGTTAAAAATACCCCATTATAAGACATTTTGATTTACTGGCCCACTCTATTTCTCTGCACAATTGCTCATTATATTCATCAGATTCATTAGGCCTATAACACACACCTATTCTTATTTTTCCTTTCCCAGTGCTTATGTCGCACCAGACAGACTCAACATTGCATTGTCCACCAACATCAATTGGATGCACTTCCTTAGATTGTGTTTCTCTTAATTAACAGCATAACTAACCTCTCCTTCCTTCCTGTCCTGTCTATTCTTTCTGTACACATTGTACTCTCCAAATTCCAATTTTGCACTGCTTATATTTGTGTGACACTACATCTCTGATATCCCAACAATATCTCCCTTTGATGTCTTGACTAGCACTTCAAGCTCATCAAATTTATTTACTATACTCCTAGCATTGGTGTACATGCAAGTATACATGCACCTGTTTCTACTCTTAGTTACCTTAACACAGCCCATGTATTTATTTGTTCCACTATGACTTCCAACAGTCCTGGAAATCTCCATTGCCTTGCTTTCCATGCTGTTACTCATTCTAATAGAAGCAGTGCAAGAATCACTTTTGCCTCTGCCTGCGGCCACTTAACCTTTTAGTCTGTGTATCCCCACAAAGCTAGCATTTTTCCGACCCACCTAACTCTGCCTCGATAGCATCAGCAAATATTCTTGCTCCCTTTCTATTTAATTATTGTCAACAAGTACGGACCAGGCTGAAAACAATTCTACCCCTTGAACAAAGAGTCAACATCAAAAAAAAAAATGAGGCTATGACTGGGTCTTGTGAGATGGGAAGGTTAGAGATGGGGTGTAAGAATTCCCCACCGTTTGATACTACGGTTAGGTGTTGCCTACTATGAGCGATAGTAGTCCGATGATAAATTTCGAAAGTTCATATGTCAGGGAATTGCAACAAGAGACGATTGTTAATAAAGGGACGCTGGCTTATTCACTTTTGGCAGTCCATAAAACTGGAGAAGTTGAGATCCAGTTGCTTGCATCTGCCAACGTGTAGTTTTAGAAATCTTAGATTTTAACCAGCTGTAGACTAGACTGTTAACACTTGGCCTTCCACTGCTCCAAGACCTTGATGGGAGTGTCGTGCACTGGTTCGTAAACACAGGTGCCTTGTATAAGCAATAGGGCTTTATCCTGGTACTCAAATCAATCTAGGACTATGGTGCAACGTCCCTTATCGGCTGGCAGAATAACAATGGTGTCATCCCTCCTAAGCGAACTGAGAGTTGAAAGTTGACAGTGACTGAGGTTAGAGCCAACAGAAGCCAACACTGACGTGGCCTTGAAATGAATCTCATTGGTGGGTTTTTCAGGTAGGCGGGTTAAAGACACCTCTATTCTCATGGCAAAAAGTGTAACTTCTTGTCCAAGGGCAAGAAGTTCTACTTGTTCACTGGATAAGTGCTTAGGTTCAGGACGAAGTGAGAATGATCAACTGTAGGGGCTCTGTGTACAACACCATCAGCGATTATACATCGCTAATGGTGTATGTAAAATGCAAAATGCATATAATATTGTACAAATGCAATAATTATACAATGTTAAAAAAGACGAACGAAAATTTTCCCAGCAAAAAAAAAAAATCCTGTTTTGTAGAATTTAATTAGTTGCCGCTGATGTACATTTAGAACAAACACACTCAAAGTACAACCTGCAACAATGTTTTATCCAGCTTGTGAAAGAATTTTGAAAATTATTAGTAAAATAAGGTATTCTGTAGCAAAATATAGAAAAAAAACTATATTACAGTCAGCTTTAAGGCTCTTCAGATATAGGTATTCACCCTAATGTTTTGATTGAAAATTACACATATAACATGACTTCAAGCACCTAAGATCATTTCTAGAAGGTTAAATAATAAGATTATTTTTATCATGCCTATTAAATTTAAGTTCAATGTAAATTTAATAAGCATTTTCTTATTAAGCTTAAATGATGCAGTTAACTTTTTTTTTTTTTTTTTTTTGAGATTATTTCATTTTTCTGCAGTTTACCATATAATCTTTTGGCTTGAATGCATATCCATGAAAATGTTGAGACTTTGTGTGTTGTGTATTTAATGAACAGTGGGTGAATAAATATTTCTCTTTAGATTGGGAAGGAAAAAGTTTACGCTTGATTTGCAAAGAAGAAACAGTAACCAAAAAGGGCACTGCATCTTCATTAGCTTTTATGGGGCAAAACAGTACAAGGTTAAACCAACTATATGTCACACAGAGTCTCACAAAATCCCCATTGTGATTTTTAACAAAATATTTAACACACGCAACTGACTTAGAAGGTCAATAAGAGTTATAAAACCATTGAGGATGCTCTCTCTCTCTCTCTCTCTCTGCATTCAAGGAACAGTAGTACAGATTGTCTTTCCTTAGTCATACTTAATTAGATGGTAAACAATGTTTTCAAAAAAAAAAAAATTTTTTTTTTTAGTCTTTAAAAGTGCAAGGAAGAAGTGAAAGTATTTTAATGAGTTAATTCTATTTAATTATATTGCAATATGTCCCTCACCTTTCATTGGCTGTTGTTCTAATGAACATCTGTTTCTGCAATATACCAGTCATATTGATGCCTCCGCAGCCAGGTGGGCAGGAGCAGCAGTGCGTAGCACACACTTCTTGATTAGACCGGGGTTCGAGCCCGTGACCACCAAATACGGAGGATGCGGAAAGGTCAGGGAATGACCACCGCATATCCCCAGAGCAATATGACCTTAGTTGCTAACGCTCCTGAAAACCAAGTAACATAACAACAACCAGTCATATTAATTTATCGTTTCACACCAGATTCGAGTAGATGGCACATGACCTGTGTATGGTATTCTAGGGCTCCTTCTGGTTTCCTAAACCCCAAATATTTTCCATGATGTACAAACCCATGGAATTAACCCATTGAGAATATTTGAGTGTGCAGAATGTTTCCTTCTCCACTGCTTTAAACAGCTGAAGGAAAAAAATGTACATCTTATATGCAGTATTAAAACAAAAGTAGTCATTGCATAAAAAACCCTCCCAAAAACAACAATGATAATCTGTAAAAGAAGTTATTAATAGTTGGGCTGGCTTTGGTCCATTGGTTAGTGCGCACAGCCACAAGTAAGAAGGTTGTGGATTTCAGTCCATATGCTGCCACAAAAAATGCACAGCCCGTTGTAAACTGTGATGCTGATATATTCAACTGCTCTTAATAATTCAGTGAATATATAAGAAGCGAGAGAATGAGGGGGCACAAATATTTGGAAGTTACAGAAGGCTAGATCCCATGAAGTTTAATAATTCAGGCAGCCATCTAGAGAATAAATCTAGCCTTGGCCATCTAGAGAATAAATCTAGCCTTGGCCATCTAGAGAATAAATCTAGCCTTGGCCATCTAGAGAATAAATGGAAATTCATTACACCAAAAACAACTCGGTTAAGTAACAACTCTAAATTCAACACAGCTGATCCAATAAATTATTTGCAAAATCAGTGGACACTGCCAAATTTTATTCTATAGCCCTTCCCATTGCACTTGGCTATAACCAGACCCAGTAATAACTGTTTTTTATGCAACTGTAATATATTCAGAATCACAAAGTGCTTTGAGATTTCCATACAGCTCATTTTATTCTGAGTGATTCTCTTCATACATAAGACAGATGTGTATTGAAAACAGACACAAATGCAGTTTTTGTATGTTAAATCTTGAAAACTTATCATTTATTATTATTTATTTATTTTTTGCAGTCACCATGTGCCAGTTCACTTCATGACTCAGAAAGTTTCTCAAGTGACTCTATTGATACCAAGAAAAGAGGAAGTGAAGGTAATATCCCTTTAAAAGAAAATGGACCTAAAAGTATTTCAATTCATCAGAAGGTTTTAAAAAGGAACATTATTAACATGTGTGATATGAATATACTTAGTAAAGAGAAAAAGCTTTCTTTACCAGTGAATACAACAGATTCCAGTATGAATTCGGTAGGAATACAGACAGAAGTTAATTTGTGGTCTTTAGATCAGAAGGCTAATGTGACATCTTTAGCAACACAGACAGACTTTCTTCCATGTTTATCAGATAAGGTATGATAGTGTTTTCTTATTGTTTTTAAAATGGCTTAAATAATGCTTTTTTTTAACAATCGTTGCACTGGTTGCATTTGGGATTTGTTTTCACAGTTTGGGAAACAGATAATGTGAGAGCAGTGCGGTTTTGTAAATGTGATATCTTTAACCCTTTCAGGAGTACATACATAGATCTATCTTTTTCATGTGTAAGCTCTGAGGAGTATGTATGTCAATCTACATTTTGAAGGCCACTTCAAAGAGTGCATCCATTAATGTAAAAGTGGTCCTGAAATTTTTTGTTCTGCCATCTTATCTATGTTTTCAACTAATTGTAGAGATAAGGTTTAAATAGATGACAGCAAAAAAAATAGTTTCAAATGAATATCTGAGATCACATATATTGACCTTAGTTTGCCTGATTTGAGCTTACAAAAGCCAAAATCAAAGAATTTATGAAAAATTCAGAAAAATTTGATAAAACCAAATAAAGTAATGTATGATTAGATGTACAAGATATTATTGCATCAAAAGTAACAGTGGGTTTCATTTATGTGTTTTTGTGAATTTTCTTTATGATTTTTTTAAAAATTCTGATGTCATTTATGACAACAATTCTACTTTAACGTTGGCAGTAAAGTCAAAATACAAACACATTAATATTTTAAAGCATTTATGTATAAAGTTTTCATTTTCACAAAGTTGAAAAATTTCATGAAAAAACTCACACCAAAGAGCCACCACTAGCAAAAATTCACTGCAGGGAACCCATCCACTAATGATGCTCTGTTGTATTACTAGAAGACAGATAAAGTAGTAAGTATAAAAAATAAAAGTTTAGTAGTCAGAATATAGCCTCTGTAAAAGTTTAGTAGTCAGGATAAGGCCTCCATAGCTGAGTGGTCAGGAGCGGGAGTGCAGTAGCACACGCTCTTTGAGTAGACTGGGGTTCAAGCCCCTGACTGCTAAATACGGTCGATCTGCCAACCCACACTGGACCAGCGTAGCAGATTATGGTCCATTTCCCTCAGCATGAATTGTTGAGGAGGCTTCCATCCTGCAGTGGGTTGATAATGGCTGCAGTTTATCTTTTACCTTTTTAAGTCAGGATATATTATCAGATTTCTAATAGAAGTCAGACTGTAGTAAATAATTACAGGTAACCCTTGTATAACATGGTAGTTAGGTTCCTATAAAATCTCATATGGTGTGAAACCGTGTTTATACAGGGCTAAAGACCAGTACAAAAAGGGGGGTTACCTTCCAAAAGCTAACAAAATTACGGCTTTTTTTTTTATAATTATCAGAAACTTAATATTTATTAAAAATAGCAATTGAACCCATCCACTACTGATGCTCTGTTATGTTACTAGAAGACAGATAAAGTCTTAAAATTTTAAAGTAGTAAGTATAAAAAATAAAAGTTTAGTTTAGTCACAATATATTATCAGATTTCTAATAGAAGTCAGTTTACATTAAATTTTTTTAATGTAAACCCCAAATAATTACAGGTTACCTGTAATTATTTGGGGTTTACATTAAAAAAAAAAAAAAAACCTTGTATAACATGGTAGTTAGGTTCTTATAATATCTCATGTGGTATGAAACTGTGTTATAAAGGACTAAGAACCAGTACAAAAAGGGGGGGGGGGGGTTATGTTCCAAAAGCTAACAAAAATATGCCATTTTTTTATAATTATCGGAAACTTAATTTTTTATTAAAAATAGCAATTGAGTGAACAGATGTCTTACAAACTGTGATACAAATATGTCAGATAATGTACGTTCATTTAATTTTCTTCCTCCTCATTTCTGCTAAGCAGAATCAAATGAGGTTTTCTCTGTTGCAGAATATCTTCACTTCTGAATCTTCTTCTGCAGCGTCTAGATTTCACATATCTTCTCTCTTTAAACAAAAAATCAGTAATTGGGTTTGTTTGCTTTTGCTTGATAGAACTTTGCAAATTTTGTGGTATAGAGTTAAGCATTTTTGAAGCTTCCTTTTGAACTTTGTGCTCCTTTCAGCTAAAGGATCTGCATTCACAAAATAAGATTGAAATTGCTCGGCTAAGTTTATGCCTTCCCGTATGCATTTTAGTGTAAAATTTGGAACGTCAGAATTTTCGTCTGCCCTATCATCCTCTGAATTGATTTGGTTTACCTCCGATACCATTTCCACCAAATCTGAATTGCCAGCCTCTTTTTCTACCAGTAATTCTTGAATGTCTTCAGTAGTCATATCATGAAAACCTTCCCTCTTACCAACTTAGCAAGTAGTACTATAGCACTGATTTCCGTTTTCTGCTGGTTTGACCATATTTCCTGAATGAACTGACTCTGGCCATACATTTTTCCAACGCTCAGTTAATGTTGACAGTTGGTTTTACTTTGAGTGGTAAAGCTGTGATTCCGATACAGTCCACAACTAAAAAATGTTTCAATGCCTCCATCACTTCAATGGATTCGGAATCATTTTTCTCCAAAATCCATTGTAATGATTTTTTGATGTAATGAGTTTTAAAGGTAGATATAATGCCTTGATCTAATGGCTGAATTAAAGAAGTTGTATTAGGTGGTAGAAACATTACTTCAACTTTTTAATAACTTAAATCTTTTGGATGGCCTGGTGCATTATCCAATAGTAATAAAAATTTGAAATCTAGATTTTTTTGCTTTAAATAGTTTTCCACAGCTGGCACAAAACAATTTAGAAACCATTCTTTAAATAAATCGGCAGTTACTTAAGCTTTTTTATTTTCTTTCCAGTATACCAGTAACGTATGTTTATTTACAACTTTCATTGCGCGAGGATTAGTGGATCTATAAACTAGATCCTCTAATTCTTGAACATAGATTTTTAGATTTATCATGTAATCTCCTGATGTGTTACCATATATAAGTAATGTTACATGATCTTTTGATGCTTTAAACCTAGCACAGTTTTCTCTTTTTTTGAAATAAACGTTCTGTTGGGCATTTTTTTCCACAAAGACCTGTCTCATCAGCATTGAAAATTTCATGTGGTGTGTATCCATGCTCTTCAGTACTTTTTTTGAAATTCCTGTGCATACTTTTTGGCAGCTTCATTATCAGCTGATGAACTTGAATTCTTATGTTATTAGCATTAGTAGAGGCATATGATGCAAGAAAGCAAGCTTATGCAGCATCAGCCAAAATAAAAAAAAATAATAAAAAACCCCTCCCATTTCACCCCTCCATTCATTCCCAATGCCTGTCTAGCTCAGCCTTAAATTTATTTAGACTATTAGCTTCCACAACAAAAGATGAAAGCCTGTTCCACCAATCAACTACCCGCTGGCTAAAGGCATATTTCCGCACATCTATTCTACAACTATCTTTTCTCAATTTGAAACTGTGTCCACTCAGGTTCTTAGTCTGAGCAAGAGGAAGAATCCCATCAGCATTCAGCTTGCTCAACCCATTCAAGGCCTTATACACCTCAATTAGATCACCTCACAGATGCCTACTCTCCAAGTGCTGCAATTTGCAGAAATTAAGCCTTTCTTGATAAGAGCACCCCTTTGTTCCCCTCACCAATCTTGTTGCCCTTCTTTGTACTCATTCTAGCAACTCTACATCCATCCTAAAATGAGGCCTCCAGACCTGTACACAGTATTCCAGGTGTGGCCTGACCATTGCCTTGTACAATGGGATAATCACCTCCCTGTCCCTGCTAGCAAAATTCCTATATATCATTGACAAGACTCCATGACCTGCCTGGCAGCCTATCTGCACTGCTCAGCAAACTTCATATATGACTGCACATTTACCCTCAGGGAAGTGGAAAGTGAAAAAGACCTGGGGGTGTAAATGTGTATTTGACTGCACATTTACCCCCATGTCTTTTTCACTTTCCACTTCCCTGAGCGTAGTACCACACAGTTAGTACATTTCTCTTCGGTTTTTTTGCTGCCCATCTGCAGTACTTTGCATTTGTCAATGTTAAACTTCAGTTTTTTTTTTTTTTTTTTTTTTTTTATGTAAACCCCAAACATGAGAGGTTGAGAACACGAAAGAAGATATTTGTTGACATTGGACTTGAACTTCTGTAGACTGTAATTTTCAGGAAATACGTATTAAAGAAGGTTGTTCCAGAAAACAGCAGCTGAATGAATAAACAAGGAAGATGAAAAGTTGGTTCTGTGAGTTTGAAGTTGGAAAGTAAATGAATGTTGGCTGGTGGCGGCATGTGTTCGGACTGTTTTGAAAGAGAGAGCGGGCATTAGAGAAGCCAATTCAGAAGAACAGTGCCCATGGAAGTATCTGTAGAAGAGGCATGCAGCAGAAACAGTATGTCTATGAGACAGCGAGTGGAGAGACTGTTAGAGACGAATCATTAATTAACCTAACTGCCCTCTTATGAATGGAATCAAGAAGCCTGAGAGAGGTTTTGGGGGCACCACCCCAGATGTGGAAACAATATTCCATGGTAGAGCGAATTTGTAATTTGTACAGAGTGAACAGCTGTTTGGAAGAAAAGTAACGCCGAGAGCAAAAAAGAAAACCAAAGTTTTTTAGATGCAGAGGAAGCAATATTTGTAATGTGCTTGTGCCAAGAGAGATTAGAAGTCAGGGTAGTCACCAAAGATGAGCATAGGAGCAGAAGAATCCTTTTTGCAAGATATAAGACAAGACAGTGTTAGAAGGATTGAAATGAATTAAGTTGTCTTTTCCCCACTGGAGAATTGCCTGGAGATCGGCATTTAAGGAATTTGTAGCAGATTTTCGAGAAGTTGAAGCTGATTGAGCAGGGCAAGGTTTCTTAAAATGAAAGCAGAATGTAATGTGCTATCATCGGCAAAATTATGGATAGGATTTCCAGTCAACGGAAAAAGGTCAGTAATATACAAGAGGAATAGAATGGGGGAAAGAACTGAACCTTGGGGGACACCAGCATTAGTGGAGAAGTTAGAAGACAGAGAGCAAGAGGAAGAGAATCTACTATCACCCTCAGTGAGCGATCAGAGAGAGAGAGAGAAAACTGGATAACCAATTACAAAAAACATTTGGCAAGCCACAAAGTTGAAGCTTGTTTAGAAGACCTTTATGCTGAACACGATCAAAAGCCTTTGAGATGTCAAGAGCAACTGCTTGTGTTTCACCGAACTTTCCCTTCGAATTAGTCCATAAATGGTTAACATAAGCCAGAATATCGCCAGTGGATCGACACTGATGGAATCCATTCTGGCAATCGTTAATCAGACAGAAGGTTTCTAGATAGTTTAAGACTTGGCGATTAATTAATTTCTTAATTACTTTAGAAAGAGTAGAAGTAATTGCAATGAGATGATAATTGGATGGGAGGGATTTGTCACCCTTTATAGGAACTGGCTGGATATGAGCAAATTTCCAAGCAGAAGGAAAAACACCTTTGGAATAAGAAAGTGAAAAAAAGGCGGCAAAGAACAGGAGTAAGTTCAGGAGCGCAGGTTTTGAGAACAAATAGAGAAATACCATCAAGACCTGGAGCTTTCTTAGCATCAAAATTCGTCAAAATCCTTCTGACATCCTTTTGACAAAAGACCACAGGAGACATTGAATGGAGTGTGTTGGGAATGGTGGGAGGTGTTTTACCAAGATCATTAATACATGAGTTGGAAGAAAAATGGCTGCCATTAGGGCAAGAAGCAAGTTTTCTATTCTTAGTCTGTTCAATATCTAGTTTAGACTGATTAATAACTGCTTTACAATTGTTGCGAGCTTTGGTGTAGGCAGAAAATGAAACCGAAGAATTAGAAACAAGCCAATTACGATATGCAATGTTCTTCTCTTGAATAGCCTTAGTGCATTTATTGGAAAACCAAGGTTTAGATAAAGGGCAAGATTTTAAAGTGTAGTATAGGATAAAGGATTCCATTCCTGCAAGAATAATTTCACTGACACAATCTGAGCAAATGTTGACATCAGAAGTTTTGAAACAGTAATCCGACCAAGGAAAAGAAGAAAAGAAATCTCGCAGGTCATCCCATTTTGCATTCTTGTAATGCCGAACAATACGAGGTTGGGAATAGCCATGAAATAAAGGCTCCATTGGAGAAGAGACAATCACCAAGTTGTGATCTGAGATGCCTAAAGGACCTCTCACTTCAACCGTGTACTTAGAAGGGTTGTTTGTGAGAAAAACATCAAGCATTTGGCTGTATGGTTAGGGTTGTCTGGTATTCTTGTAGGCAAATGAACAATCTGTGCAAGGTCATTAGTAATTGAAAAAGCCTCAACATCTCGACCAGCTGGGTCGGTGTGACTAGAAAACAGAAGCCAGCTGGAGTTGTAAACATTAAAATCACCAAAGAAAATTACCTCACTGTTAGGAAAGTTGGACTGAAGTAAGTCTAGTTGCAAAGAGAGGAAGTCAAAGAGCTCCAAGTGATTAATAGAGTTGGGAAAATGGTAGAGAGAACAGATGAATTTGACATAATGAGGTAGAGAGATTTTGAGCCAGAGAAGATTGAAAAGAGGAGATTCCAAATTAACTACAGTTGACACTTCTCAGCCCATTTTTCCAACTTATCTAGATCCAGTTGGAGTAGCATACTCTTTTTACTGTTGTTAACAACTCTGCCAACCTTTGTATCATCTGAAAACTTGAACATTAAACCTAATATACCTTCATCAATATCATTGATAAATATACAAAACGACAATGTGCACAACACCGAACCCTGGGGAACTCCACTAATGACATTCCTCCACGAAGAGCAGTGTCCATTGATTATCACTCTCTGTCGTCTCTGACTCAACCATCCCTTTATCTGTTGTAGCAACTTGCCCTTAATGCCATACCTCTCCAATTTGTACAGCAATCTTCCCTGTGCAACAGTATCAAAAGCTTTCCTAAAATCCAAGTATATGATATCAAAATTATTTTTGGCATTCAGTTGCTTTGTGACCACGTCATAGTATCCAATCAAATTGGTCAGACAAAAACTCCCTTTAACAAACCCATGCTGTGTCTTAACTATTACTGCAGTCTTGTCTAGATGATCCTGCAATGCTTTTTTAACCATTGATTCCATTATTTTCCCCAGAACACAAGTTAAACTAACAGGTCTGTAGTTACTTGTGTCACCTTTTGAACCCTCTTTGTGAATTGGTGATACATTTGCACACCTCCAGTCCATGGGGACTTCCAATGAGTCCAAGGATGCGCCGACCGGGCTAGCCAGGTGGGTAAGGTGCCTGCCTGGCAACCAAAGGTCGTGGGTTCGAATCCCACCTTGGGCTTGGATCAAAGTACTGCAAAAATCTTGGGAGGTGCACTATGGCCACAGAAGCCGATGCGCCAACAACTACAAAAAAAAAAAAAAAAAAAATCCAAGGATGCTCTCATAATTATAGCTAAGGGTTTGCTTACTTCCTGGCGCCTCCGTAGCCAGGTGGGAAGGAGCGGCAGTGCGTAGAACACGCTTCTTGATTAGACCGGGGTTCGAGCCCGTCACCACCAAATACGGAGGATGCGGAAAGGTCAGGGAATGACCACCGCATATCCCGGAGCAATATGGCCTTAGTTGCTAATGCTCCTAAAAACCAAATAACAAACAAACAAACAGCTTACTTCCTTTGCTGCCTCCTTTAATATAACTGGATACATCCCATCCAATCCAGGTGCCTTCCTTATGTTTAAATTCAACAATTTCTCCTCCGCTTTTCTCTCAGTTATTACAAAATCATTTAGCTCCTTGTTAGCGTTTGATAAACTTCTGGCATTTTCCTCATTGATTAATTCCTCATGTGTGAATGTAGATACAGAATACTCATTCAGTTTATCAGCTACCTGAGCATAATCATCAATAGTTAAGCCATCTATGTTAAGTGGTCCAGTCTGATTCATCCCTTTCCTTCTAGAGTTTACATAAGTTAAGAATTCTTTGCTGTTTTTCATTGCATCCTTTGCCAAAGATTTCTCGTAATGTGCCTTCGCCTGCCTAACCTCGTTTGTGACTTGATTACACACTAGTTTATACCTGCCATAGGCTTCTGTGTCACCTGATACTTTATATGCATCCCATACAGTCTTCTTCTCTGCCACGGGCCTCATTAATTCATCTGACATCCATTTAGGCCTAAACCTTGAACAGTATTTCTTGGAATGAAAAGCCCAGTAGCCTTCAAAATTAAGTCCCTGAAGGCATCCCATTTAGAATTCAACATTGATAATATCATCAGTTGATCTCACTATACAGAATTTAAAAACTGTCTGAGAGCTCTGTAATCACCTTTACGAAAGCAAAAGCCCTTCCCTTTAGCCTTGATGGTAGTTACATCTTTAAGTAATTCCCACATCAGTATGTTGTGATCACTGTCACCCAGTGGTTCCTTTATCTGCAATTCTTAATGCATGAATAATCACTGCTGATAATCAGATCAAAAGTATTACTCCCTCTAGTTGCCTCTCGAACATGTTTCTGTAGAAAACAGTCATGCCGACCGGGCTAGCCGAGCGGGTAAAAGTACCTGCCCGACAACCCAAAGGTCGCAGGTTCGATTCCCGCCTCGGGCTTGGATCAAAGTACTGCAAAAACCTTGGGAGGTGCAATATGGCCACAGAAGCCGATGCGCCAACAACTACCAAATCAAAAAAAAAAAAAAAAAAAAAAAAGTCATCCAGTAAATCCACAAAAGTTTTGCTAGTGTGCAAGTGACCAACTCACAAGTTCTAGTCAATATCTGGAAAGTTAAAATCCCCCATTATAAGACATTCTTATTTACTGGCCCACTCTATTTCTATGCACAATTGCTCATTATATTCATCAGATTCATTAGGCCTATAACACGAACCTGCTCTCATTTTTCCTTTCCCGGTGTTTATTTCACACCAAACAGACTCAACACTTCATTGACCACCAACTTCAATTGGATGCACTTCCTTAGATTTTGTGTTTCTTAACTAACAGCATAACTCCTCCTCCCATCCTGTCCTGTCTATCCTTTCTGTACACATTGTACTCCCCAAATTCCAATTCCGCACTGCTTATATCTGTGCGGCACCACGTCTCTGAAATCCCAACATTATCTGCCTTTGATGTCTTGACTAGCACTTTAAGCTCATCAAATTTATTATAGTCAGATCAAATTTATTATTTATTATTAACTATACTCTTAGCATTGCTGTATATGCAAGAATAAATCCACCTGTTTCTACTCTTAGTTACCCTAACACAGGCTGTGTATTTATTTGTTCCAGTATGACTCCCAGCAGTCCTGGAAATCTCCATTGCCTTGCTTTCCAGGCTGCTGCTCATTCTAATAGAAGCAGTGCAAGAATCACATTTGCCTAGGACCACTGTTAACCTTTTAGTCTGTGTATCCCCCAAGAAATATAATGTATCCCCCCTTATGTAATGAGAAGCGGTTTTTAAATCTCCCAAAACTAATACAGGGTGGCCACATTTTGAAAATTGGTAAGCGGACAACTTGAAACAAAATGTGTGTAGTATAGAATTTTTTCCTTCAAAAAGTAAAAGAAATACATAAAATTACAATTAAAATACATTTTTTTATCAATCAGTCAACCATAGTATTTATTTGTTATATGATTGTTGTTAATATGTATTTGTCCTATATAAACTATAATTTTATTTATAAGGTATTTTACAAATAGTGAGGAAGACTATTTTTACTTTATATATTTTCCTTTAGATTTTGCTAGTTTTAAAATTTCTTCTCCTTCTGAAGATTTTAAAGAGTTTTTAAATTCTGAACAGACATGTTATAGTTTTCTTTCTTCATTAGTTTGGCTTCTAAATTTTCTAATAAAAGACAGTTTCTCTCTTTCCGCCAAGCTGACAGAAAGAGCTGGAAACTCTTTCTGATGAAGCATCTGAATGTGGAATGCTTAATATGGAGCTTATAATTTGAGACAAATTATTTGCCTCTTGAAATTTTTAAACCATTTCATCATTTGTCCTGATTGAGGGAAAAAAAAACTGTTAATTTATTGATTTTACTCTGACAAACAAAATGCTTTAGACTTTCTCATTTTTCTCTTGTTATTAGAATTAATTTTTAACATCTGTTAGATTCCAATAAGAATTAATTAAAAATACGTAAAATCAATAAATTAACAGTTTTTTCCTCTCAATCAGGACAAATGATGGTATTATCGGGAAGCGGGACTTGGAGTTCTAAATCAGGACAATCCCGGCCATATTGGGAAGGTTGGCCCACTGGTCTAATGGGATCTGTTTCTTACTACTATCGTCAATCCAAATACTGAGTGCTTTTTGAGGTGTATAAAGCCTTGAATGGTTTGAGCATGCTCAATGCTGATGGGATTCTTCCTCTTGCTCAGAATAATTACCTGAGGGGCATAAATTCAAATTGAGGAAAGACAAATGTAGGATAGATGTGCAGAAGTTTGCCTTTAGCCAGCGGGTGGTTGGTTGGTTGGTGGAACAGACTTCCATCCCTTGTCGTGGAGGTTGATAGCCTAAATAGGTTTAAGGCTCAGCTGGACAGGTATTTTGAACGAATAGAGGGGTGAAGTGGAAGTGGGTTTTTTTTTTTTTTTTTTTTTGGCTGATGCTGCATAAGCTTGCTTTCTTGCATCATATGCCTCTACTAATGCTAATGAGCTGTCATATTTGCGGAAATGAAAGCTCCTGCAGCAACAGCAGTTCTAATTATTTGTTCATTTTTCTTTATGGTATGGATTGTTGCTTTCTTTAAATTTAAACTTTTTTGCAACATATGATACCTTTTCCCTTTTTTTAAGATGATCCAAAGTTTGTATCTTTGATTGTAGGGAAATAAAGTTTCTTAGGCATAATTTAGGGCTAGAATTTAATTCACAACAAAGAAATTATTTCAATACGGTTCTTAAGAACAAAGTTTAGTAATACATACCTGGAAAAATTTATAAACAATCAAATAAAAACCAAAATAACCTTACAAAATCTTAAAAGTCACGAACTGCATGCTTCAAAGTCACAGTTTTTTTTGGTCTCAAATAAGGACAAGTTTAATAGCACAGAACCTAACATGGGGATTTCCCAACAAAATAAAATATAGGGATTTCCCAATAATTTTTGCATAACGACTAGCGAGTCAACATTGGGGATTCACAAAAAAGAATGGAAATATTGAAAAATTACACCCAACATAATAGGAGTTTACCCCACACAAAAGCTCAAAAATACCGTTATGCGAGGTTTGCCATAATTTATCAATCGTGTTAGAGTGAAACTGTGTTGTAGAAGTACTGTGTTATGGATTGCCTGTACTTCATCAATAAATAAAGAAATCAGTGAACAAATAAATAAAATATAAGAAAACTTCTCTATTTTAATATTGGATATTTCGGAATTTTGAATAATCTGAAGCTGTTAACATGCAACCCCCCCCCCCCCCCCGTCAACATAATAAAGCTTTGCTAGCATATTTATTTTGAAATAAAATTGTTCCATTCTTAAGGCTTTTAATGAGTTCTTTAAAAATAGAGCACTGAGTCAATCTGTGCTAAGCTAAGCCAAGTGAACAGACAAGCTTTTTCCTTAAGAAATAATGTAAATAACTATAACTGGTTTCCTTGACTTGTTCTTGTGACTAGCTTTAAGTACCACTTTCCTATACAACAAATTTAAATGTAACAGAAACATTTATCACATTGTGATTCTGATGAGAAATGTATTTTAAATTTTCTCTAATGAGTTTTGAAAATCAAATTGTATATTGATTATGTGTTTTAAAACTTTTTTCTCTTTAGGATAATTCCAGAAAACTCTGTGGCTTACCAATAATGAATGGTGACATTAAATTAAATGAGAATATAGAAGAAGTAATTAAGAATTTCAAAGAAAAAATGAGAAGAGCAGAAGATAAGGTAAATATTGAGGGTTCTGATTTATTTCTATTAACCTCGCAAAAAATTTAAGGAAAATAATAAGTTAATAATTTATAACTAAATAAGTTTCATGTAAATTTAAACATGCTACAAGAATGAAGCTATGCCCTACTTATGTAATCATGTTTTTTTAACTCTCATAGTATAAGGATTTTGATCTTATGCTGTGATAGTTAATAGCATAAGTTATCATGCATCTCATGTATTGCGGATATATCTTGTTACTTTGTTGGTCAGTTTTTCACAGTGCCTACTTACCCACCAGCAAGACTCTAAGCAGAGCAAACATTGCATTCTGGGTAGTGGCATATATTTTAAATAAATAGCAATATATTTCTCCATTTGAGCAGGGCTTTTTATGTAGATTACTACAATACCAAGGCAAAAAAGTACATCTATAATATGAGATCAATGCGCTAAATAGCAAACCTAGCTTGCTTATTGCTACATGCAGAATGAGGCTGTGCCATAGTTGTGCAATAAATAAATTTCTAAATAATTTATAAATAATAAATAAATAACAATAAAGTAATTAATAAATACATGATAAATATTTCAAAAATTTATAACCTTCGTTATCCCACTTTATATAATAAAGAAAACTGTTATAAAATAAACACTGCATATGTTTCTCTCTTTCACTCAATACACTTGAGTGAAAGTGTGTTGCACCTGCATCACTCTGAACATGTGCATCTAGTCAGCATCAATTCATGGTTCAGCTGCAAACTTGCAGAACTAAAATTTTTTTTTTTCATTTATGACTTATGTTCTTTGGTTTCTTAGGTTTGTTGTGGATATTCTTCCAGTGTTGTTAGCTAAGGTTGTGAGTTGGAAGTCTAACAAGCATGTAATTAATATTTTCCAGACTTGTGGGTCAAGGCTGGTAAATTTCAGCAAACTCCAACCATTCTGTGACAGCCAGACCCTGTGCTTGCACCTTTGATGCGTAAGGCACTGTTACTTAACTACACTAATCCTTTATATGCATGGTTAAAAAAATATTTTTAATACCTAGTATAATGGAAGTGATTATCCAGGTGTGAACCAGAGCCATACCACTACTTTACTTTAACAAAATTTGAAGAGGCTAAATTTTCCTCCCTCTTGCCTTCTGTGGCTGGAGGCAGTCTGAGTATTATATGTGGGCAACACGGTCAAGGAAATTCTATGCTAAGAGGTAAAGTATACCTTGCTGTGTGTATCCCATATCTTAAAACTTCATCACTTCATACATTTTTCCCCAGCGGCTCGCATCTGATGAGTATGGGCTTGGCACACCCAGGGTCCTGAGCTGGATATCATCATTCTCCTTTCTCTTGGTGATTCCTCTCTCTCTCTCTCTTGAATTTTTTTTTTTTTTTTGGCTGGCACAGCATAAGCCTTGGGCTTCCTTGCACTATATGGCTAATAATAATAATACAATAGAGCATTGAAATGAATACGTACATCATGCGAGCATACTGTAAAATAACCAGGCTAGAGACCGATATGATAATGTACAGGTTGCGACTACATACCAAGTGGTTGGAGCGATTCCCGGATATTCGGATCACCGATTAGTGGACTAAAGAAGGACCATCATCACGAAGGACCTAATAGCTCCTGCCATCTTGGAAAAAATCAAGCAGGATGTGAGCGATCAACTACAAAAAACAAAGAATATGGTCAATATGGAACCAGAGAAGGAACAGCATACCATGAAACCAGAGGAGGAAGAGCAAGAAGAAATACAACCCAGAGTAGCTGAAGTGGAAAGATATGAAGTCATAATATCCAGAACAGAATTCGAAGGAATGGACACCACAAGAACCCAATACCCAAGCAGAGGCCAATTAAAATCCTGTGGAGAGTAACAGACCACCTCAATTGGCAAATAATGCCACATTACCTTGACAACAATGGTGCAGTGCTGGAGGCTATCCACACAGCCGTATACTCTGCTGCCATAGCAGCCACTAGGATTAATGGAAAAGAAACGAGAGACCAGCAGCAGTAGAACTGAAAACAGAAGGGACCACCAGCTTGGGAAAGAAGACTTCAGCAGAAGATAGAAGAATTAAGAGTCAAGATAGGTCAGTTGACCCAGTACCAACTGGGTAATAGAAGTAAGAAATTGATTGGAAAGGTGAAGAGCATCCTAAAGAGAGACAGCATCCACAGCAAATATGAGACCAGAAATCAGAAAATAGCAGAATACTTGGAAACACTGAAGCAGACCTCCTCGCACTCAGCAAGAGACTACGCCAATACAAAGAGAGCTCCCAGAGGAAAATTAACAACCGAATCTTCAATGAGGACCAAAGAGCCTTCTACAGGAAACTAGAAGAAGATGAGAAAGCAGAAAATGGACCACCCGAGAAGAAGACGATCAAGGAGTTATGGGGAAATATCTGGAGCAGTGAAGTAAGACATAACAGCTGAGCCCCCTGGATAGAAGTAGAATGGAAGAAAACCAAGGACATACAAGAGATGAGAGATTCGAGAAGAAGAAGTAAAACAGTCGATCAGGAACATCCACAACTGGAGAACTCCAGGAATTGATAATGTCCACAACTACTGGTACAAGAAGCTCACCTGCACACACAAGCACCTAGCAGGGCAGTTCACCCGAATGATAAGGCACCCGGAGACAATCCCGAAGTTTCTCACTGAAGGAGTCACATATCTGAAGCCTAAAGATGGAGATACAAGATCCTGACCAGCTGCATAACCAAGATATCAGACTACTTAGAGAGTCAGAACATAATGGCTGAACAGCAGAAAGGATGCAAGGAGCAATTATTATTATTATTATTAGCCATGTGGTGCAAGGAAGCCTGAGGCTTATGCTACACCAGCCAAAAAAAAAATTTCTGAATTTCCCTGTGAGAGATAGAGAGAAGTAGAAGGGAATCACCAAGAAAGAGATTAACCATAGATGCTGACGTTATGGAGCAAGCCTACAAGAAGCACCACAATCTATACATGGCCTGCATCGATTACCGCAAGGCCTTCAACTCCATACCTTATAGCTGGCTAATAGAGACCCTGAAGATCTACAAGGTCAATCCGATAGTGACAAACTTCCTAGAAGCAACAATGATGAAATGGTGTACCACCATTAAGGTTGAGAACATCACAACCAGACCAATCCCCATCAGAAGAGGAATCTTTCAGGGAGATGATCTGAGCCCACTGTGGTTTTGTCTAGCACTCAACCCGCTATCCACCATGCTTAATGGCAGCAAGTATGGATATAACCTCAAAGAAGGAAGAAAGAACCTGTACACCCTCACCCACCTGATGTACATGGATGACATCAAGCTCTACGCGGCAACCAAGAAGCAACTTCAGCAACTACTCTGGATCACCAAAGAATTCAGCAAGGACATCAGGATGGAATTTGGTCTATATAAATGCAAGACCCACACACTGCACCAGGGAAAATTAGTCGGCTGAAACTACCAGCTGCTGACTGGTAAAGAGATTGAAGTTATAACAGAAGGAGAGACCTACAAATACCTAGGGATGATGCAGGCTCAGTTGTTAGAGCACAAGGAAACCAAGAAGTACCTGACCAAAAAATATCGTCAGAGACTCAGAAGCCTGCTGAAAGCAAAATTGAATGGAGGGAAAACAGTTAAAGCCATAAACACATGTGCAGCCCCAGTACTAACATACACATTCAGGGTCATAGATTATGACCCTGAACCGAGCTAGAGGATATCATGTAAAAGACAAGGACAATGATGACCAAGAACCGCCAACACCACCTGAAGTCAACAGTGGAGAGACTAACAATAGCTTGGAAAGAGGGAGGAAGGGGCCTGATAGACCTGATAGAGCAACAGAAAACAGTGATACTTAACCTGAAGGATTACTTCGAGAACAAAACAGCACCACTCCACCAGGCCATAAGGAAGATAGATAAGTGGTATACCCCCTCCAGCCCAGACGACACAAGAAATGAAGCTAGAAAGATGGGCACAGAGGATACTACAATGACCTCCATCAAGATCACATTGATAACATTGCTTCCAATGCATGGCTCACAAGCAGGACGCTCTTTCCCAAGACTGAAAGATTCATGCTGGCCATCCAAGACCAGGTAATCAACACCAGAAACTATAGAAAATACATCGCAAAGGAGCCTGGAATGTCATATGACACATGTCAACGATGCCACCTGGCCTCAGAAACAATCCAACACATCACCGCGGGGTGCAAGATGATCACCCAGACTGAGTACACTCATAGACATGACTAGGTAGCCAGGATAATACATCAGAAACTAGCGAGGAAGTACCAGTTGACCAAAGGAAGTGTACCATACTACAAGTAGTACTAGAGACCCCAACCCACAAGCTGTACTGGGACTGCGCCATAATAACTGATAAGGCCATCCCGCACAACAGACCGGACATAGCAGTGCCCAACACTAGCAATGTCCAGAAAACCCATGAGGAAAAAATTAGGAAATACACGAACCTGAGACATGAGGTCAAGGAGATGTGGCACATGTAAGAAGTAACTACCATCCCGATCATCGTGTCAACCACTGGTATGGTGCCAAAGACCCTACATAGCAGCCTAGCAGCAATAGGTCTCCCAGAGAACACCTGCAAGGAACTCCAGAAAGTCGCAATCCTGAACACTTGTAGGATAGTCAGAGATTTCCTCAAACAACAGTAACATCAGACATTCCAACCACCCTGAGTACTTGGTAGCAGTACCCATCACGGAGTGGAATCCTCCAATCAGGGAGAAATAATATAAAAGCAACAACAACAATAATATTCTCCTGTCAACTTTTTTGTCATCTACCTCAGTGCATCATGAATAGTTAATATAATGGAATAAATTTATCTCTCAGAAGAATTAAATTCCTTAAATTCATTACACAAATATACATGGCCTCAGCTCTGAGATCAATAATATCCATTTTTCAATATGAAAGAGCTAAAAGACTGTTAAAAATGCAGAAATGAACACACGACATTGAATGAATATAATAATTTAGGAAACTTGTACCTTTCTCACAAGTATTTACATAAATCTACATTTATCACATGTGGGCTTCCAGGAGTATGTACATGGATCTGTATTTTTTAAAGGTCATTTCAAATACATTTCCAGTAATATTTCCATTTCTGTATGAATTGTTTTGAAATTTGTGTAGTATATGCCTCCATCTCTTATATGTGTTTCCAACTAATAGTAGACATAGTTTTAATAGATGGCAGCATGAAAAGTTTTAAAAATTGGAAGAGGATATTGAACTTGTCAGCCATTATTAATATTAGTGATGGCAAAATGATGCAAGAAAGCAAACTTATACAGCATTGGCCAAAAAAAAAAAAACTGCGTGCATCATTTGCCCATGGAATTGCCTCTATATATATATACATGTAGGATGTTTCTTCACAAATTCTCTCCTTGAATATTAAAATAATGAAATGAATTCTACCTCAGAGACAAACCATTAGTGATCCAATGTACCTGGCATCCGTGGTCCGAGAGCTCTAAACCCATCACCAAAATACATCAGTACTCCAATGAATGACAATGAGTGGAAGAAGACATTGTGTCTATAAATGAAAAATTAATACAAATAACTTTCAAAAATCCTAAAAACTTATTTACTTTCCTTAAGTGGAAGGGACTTTTCGACCTTAGTCGTGATCACAGGAAAGTAAACTTAAAATGAATTGTTGAATTTATATACGAGAGATTATTTTCTGTCATGGAGCATGCATGTAAAAGATCAGGAATCAGAAATAGGGTAGGGGCATCATATGTTAATCAAATTACGAGTTAATTTAATTGCCAGCATTTCAGCTATTAATAATTTTGTATAGTTATGTTGGTCATTAATAATTTTAGCGTCATTAAATAAAAATGTTTAGTCTTCACTAATAACATGGAAAGCCAATTCTGAGGCCACGGAGTGTAACGCACATACTGAAGCTGTGTGTTGTTTTATTTTTGTATGCAGGATACAGCATGTAGATCCCTGATAGGATGAGTTTCAATCTTTACATGAAATGTGATAAACTAAATCATTTGTTTGAAACATGACAGAAGATCAAATAGAATGATTGTGTAGTATAGTCTATAATTTCCACATAGGTTTATAAATAATTTTAAATTCTGTGTCTTTAAAAAGTTGATTGAGCTGTTTATGCCATTTTTCAATGTAAGGTACAGAAATGAAATATTTTTTCTTATTACTGTTGTTATTCGGAGAAATTTGGTTCAACCTATTTTCCATTTGTTCTTTGATATGTCTAAATACAGACGGGGGTATCCACTTTTTCAAAATCTGCTTGTCAGTATTTCTATTTTGGTGTTTAATATTCTTTAGATGAAGAATATTTAAATGTGGTAAGGAATTTATTTAACACAATCGATCTTTTATATGTGAAGGGATGGTAGCTGTCATAGTGTAAAAACATGTCCATGTTTGTAGGTTTCCTATATATTTTGAACAGAATGTCAGCCCTATTATGGGTAAGGGTAAAATTTTAAAATTTAATGATCTATTGTTCGTGTTCGCAGTTTCTAAGGTAAACTGTAGTCTAGGGTGGATATTACTGAAAGTATGTAAGATTTTTTATATAGAAAATCTTGTATTTCTTGTGAAGTATGTAAGATAAGGATGCCGGGTACATTGGATCACTAATGGTTTGCCTCTGAGGATAGAATTCATTTCATTATTTTAATATTAATTTAAATTCAAGGAGAGAGTTAGTGAAGAAACATCCTCCATGCATATATTGAGGTAATTCCTCTCATTATTTTGAAAATTGTTTGTTAAATATTTTAAATTACTTACTTAATAATACCAAGAGGAAGGGAATAAATAAGTTTATAAACTACTCACTTCCATAAAATTGAAAATTTGTTCCAACAGTTACTCTCTGGTGGCTGAAAGAAAGTTTTCATTATCTGTCCTGCAACCATCCTTTACCAATTTAAATTTATATCTCCTTGTATATATCATCTAAATAAGGATGATATATACAAGGATGATCAGCTATATGCCATCAGCATATAGCTGACTTAACCCATTTAAAGCCTTAAACTCTATCAGGTCTTCTCGCAGGTGTTTAGTTTCCAGATGCTTCAGTTTATACAATTGAAGTCTTTCTAGGCAAGAGTACCCTATTGTGCCTCTGATTAGTTTTCTTCTTCTTCTTCTTCTTCTTCTTTCTCCTCTCTCATTATAACAGCTCTATATCCTACCTAAAATGGAGCTTCCAAACATGTATGCAATATTCAAGATATGTCTTAGCTATTGCCTTATACAATGGAATAATCACCTCTTTGTCCCTGCTAGCAAAATTCTGTATATTATTGATTGATAGAATCCAATGAGCTGGTCCTGACAGCCTGTCTGCACTGCTCAGAAAACTTCATGTTGTACTGTACAAGTACTCCTGGTCATTTTCTGCTATCTTGAGTTTGGTACCTTCCAAATGGCATGTTATTCTGGGATTATTGCTACCCAGATGTAGTGTCTTGCATTTATCAGTGTTAAACTTCAGCTGCCACTTTTCAGCCCATCTGCCTAATTTATCCAGGTCTTGTTGGAGTAGCATACCCTGATTACTGTCATTTCCTACCTTGCCCACCTTCATATCATTAGCAAACTTAGACTTGTCTAATTTTACTTACATTATCAATTTCTGGATCTGAATTCTTTAGAATTCAGATCCAGAAATTGATAAAATTATAAGTGATAATACATAAACAGTTGTAATACAGAGGATACTATTGTTTCATAAAAGAGTAACAAGTTTATTTTTTTTAATAGTATTCTTCTTTTTTTTTCAATGGTTTGATTTTTTTTTTTTTTTTTTTCAAAAATCAAACCAGAGACAAAATTTTACTCTGAGACCAAGTAAAAATATGAATTAAATTAATATTTAAAATCATTTATGTATAAAGTTTCATTTTTACAAAACTTCAAAATTCCATGAAGAAACTCATTCCACAAAACTTGCCCCTGTCAAAAACTAATTACAGAGGCTCACGTGTGTTCAAGAGACTGGCTCGTGAAAGAGTTAGTTAAAGTTGCATATGGATAAGCTGAACATTTTGGAACTCTTTGGTTCCCTTGTCAGTGGCAAATAAAATTATTTTAAAAGCAATAAGCACTTACATGTCAGCATGTGCAAACATGTTGATCACAATTGTTGTTTATGATTAAAAGATTTAAAGTAATATTTAAAATTATTTATATATATAGTTTCATTTTAACAAAATGTTAAAATTTCATGAAGAAACCCATTCAACAGAGCCCACTCCTGTTTAAAACTGAATATAGGGATGATCTCGCATGTGTTCAGGACACTCGCTCATGAAAGGATTAGTAAAAAGCTACATATAGGTAGGCTGAATTATATTAAAAAAAATCATCAAGCACTTACATGTCAGCACAAGTAAATTTGTTGATTTTCTTAGTTTTATTTTATATTCCAATGATAAGGGAACCACTGAGTTCCAAAGCCTACCTATATGTAACATTTAATTAAAGTTTACTAAATTATGATGTTCTCCCAATGCAATGTAGTTTTGTTTATGCTCATTTTCATCTAATTATAATTTTTGTTGTGTCAAAATAATGTCAAAATATCACTATAATTTAGGAAAAGATTACTATCAATTTTATTATTATTACTTTCTAATTTTTTATTATATAGTTCATAGAAATACTTAGCAAAATCATCAACATTAATGGCCTCCATTTTATTAGCACAGTTAAGGTTCTTTTTTCCCCATCTTCCAATGTTTCCAGAATGGTCTCATATCATGTCATATCATTTTAACGTTGTTTTTTGTATATTAGATAAATAATTCTGGTTTAATCTGGCTTAATAAATAATTCTGGTTTAATCTGGCTTAATAAATAATTAAGCCAGATTAATATTGTACTTAACCTGTCTTTTTAAATTAGAAAACTGGAGATAAAAGTCATGTATATGTGTATTTTTATATTTAATGAAC
Source organism: Mastigoproctus giganteus (assembly GCF_048544385.1). Classification (NCBI taxonomy): domain Eukaryota; kingdom Metazoa; phylum Arthropoda; class Arachnida; order Uropygi; family Thelyphonidae; genus Mastigoproctus; species Mastigoproctus giganteus. The sequence goes on along the minus strand of NC_143584.1, from coordinate 20,242,049 downwards.
ATTTCCTTTTTTTTCTTAAGCAACTGAATTATTTTTTTAGAAAACCACACTGGAAGTTTATTAGTGTTTAAATTAGAAAAACTAACTCGTATGTTATTTTTAATTATCAAATCTAAATTGTCATAAAGTACATCCAAAATCATATTAGGATCCTGAATATTAAAAAGAATATGCCAGTCTGTATTTATAATGTCTTTTCTAAGTTTATCCCAGGTAGCCATCTTAAAGTTATAAAAGCATTGCTTGACTTCCTTTTTGATCAATTTAGTATTAAAGTCAAAGTCAAGATGTAAAGCTTGATGGTCAGAGTAAAAGTAATTTGTAACATAATTTATATTTATCTCAAAATTTTTAAATACCAAGTCTAGGAGTTTGTCTTTTCTGGTTGGTAATTTGCATTTCTGCTTTAAATTCAATCTAAAGTACAAATCTCAAGTATTGTAATAAATATTTATTTTTACAATTAGTCTTCATTTTCCATTACATAGTCATATTGAATGTTAAAATCACCCATGACTATAATCTTTTCATCTCTCTTCGAGGAAATTAACATGGATTCTAGAACCTTCTCAAGTTTTTTTAACATAATCTTTTTAACTGGAGGAGGGAGGTAAATTACAATCAGTTGGACTTTTATATTACCAATTTTAAATTTGATATACAGGTAGTTCTCGACTTTACAAGTTAATTCAATTCTAGCATGTGCTCGTAAAGCGAAAACTCGTAAAGCAGGAATTTATTTCCCATAGACAACGTTAAAAATAGGGGTTACGTTATCAACAACGAAATTGGTTAGCTAATTAGTTTGGTTAAACAATGATTGATTTATTCAAAGAAATGAAAACATAGCCTGTAAATCAAGCAAATTATAATAATAGATAAATTATTTATAACTTACAAATGTTGAAGAATGTTTATTCTTCATCATCGACTAAATGCACACTCGTTGATCACTCATTATTGGCTTGGCACTCGTTGGTTTATTGCACAAGGAGTCATCTTATTCAGAAATGCTTCAAGAGTTGCTTCTTTCCAAGATAATCTATTTTCTTTATAAATTTCAATAACCTGCATAAGCATTTTTTAACGGAATGCACAAATTGCAACTAACACGATTTGCATGGAGTAACAAGTTGACGAAGCTTAAAAAAAAAAAAAAAAAAAAGGAATGAAGAGAAGATGCTTAAATTTTATTTATGTTTTTTTTATACGACTGAAGATTTCAGTAAAGGGCAAACACATTTCACCATAATAATGTAACCCACACAATTCCAACTATCGGTATTTTTGCAAATGCAATAACATCTGATTGAGGTGTATAAGGCTTTGAATGGGTTGAGCACGCTGAATTCTGATGGGATTCTTCCACTTGTTCAGATTACGAACCAAAGGGGGCATAAATTCAAATTGAGGAAAGACAGATGTAGAATAGATGTGCAGAAATTTGCCTTTAGCTAGCAGGTGGTTAATTGCTGGAACAAACTTCCATCTGTCATTGTGGAAGTTGATAGGTTAAATAAATTTAAAGAGGAACTGGACAAACATTAGAGGGAATTGTTGTGTAAATTTTTTTTTATTTTATTATTATTATTATTTTTTTTTTTTTTTTTGGCTGAAGCTGCATAAGCTCATACACTTGCTTTCTTTCATCACATGCCACTGCTACTACTACTACATCGAGTTTACGACCTGTTTATAATTGCTTGCAGTAACAGAAAAGCCCAATAAACTGAAAAGTGCAAATTATTTTATTGGTAATGACCTCCAGAAATGTGCTTTACAAAAATATCACAAAGCTATTCAAAATTGATTCTTATAACAGAACATATGATAATGATGAAAGTGTAGTGCATTTTAGTGATTTGAATTGGTAAGTAATATAATTTACGCTATAAAAACGACCTTATAGATTGTTATATAGCAAAAATTTCAACTTCGGAGGTCATGAAATGAATTACCAAAAAATGTGTTATTGGGTTCACATAATGATATTTTCGCGATGCGATGGTAACGGATTAATATCATAAAGTGGGGTATACCGTATTGTATAGCTATGCGCGTTCTAATTAATTGAAAATGTGAAGGACAAACTTCAGAATCTAAGATGTCTGAAGTAAGGCAGGTTTCTGTAAGGACCCAAATATCAAATTCAGAATGACTGATCTCTATTTTAAATTTATTGAAGTTTCCACTGATACTTCTACAGTTTTGAAAATAGATGTTAAAAGCATTTCCTGTCTCTTTATCTTTGTAAATGTCATATTTATTTTTTACAATTACTATACATTCTGAATGGGTCTTGCTATTACAAGCCCAGTTTTATTGTAATAAGTTTTGTGAGAAAAACATTTATTATCGTTTTTTGTGTTTCTTAAATTTAAAAACCTGAACAGTTACCCCATCAGGAAAGCTATGTTTGGATTTCATCAGATCCATTTCTCTCTGATCAAAGCTAATTTTAAAAAAGGAATATATTTCAGGATAAAGTGATTTAATTTTTTCAGCTGTAATATTGGCATTCAATTTATTTTTAAAGTAGTATTCAAGGTCAGCTTCCTTCATATAGGGTGCTAACTTAGAAAAATGCCAGAAGACCTGCTAACTTAGAAACATGCCAGAAGACCTTTTTGGGAATAACTAATAGATTTCCTCTATCATCCCTTCCAATAAAATTTACCTTACTATCACTGGACATATTGAGAGATTCATGGTTAAGTTTATCACTAACATGGTTAAGTTTCAATTTCTCATTACTATTCAGTTTCTCATAATCATTATCTCCCCTTGCAATGAGCTTAACGTTGTTGTCATTAGATATATCCAAACATTCATGATCAGTAAAAACACTGGTAGGGTTAATTTTCATTTTATCATCGCTAGTCTTATCGTTGGTCTTGTATTTATTACTAAAAACATTCGATACTGGAACTGTAAACTGATTAGAATCATTGACCAATAAAGTACCAGTACGTTTGCACTTCTCACCTTGAGGGAATTGTTTCAAAGGTTTATCTTGATGGACAGTAAGATCAGAATTCATGGAAGTATACAAAGGCTTAGAATGTTTAATAACTCTGTCAGCAAACTCTGAGTTTTTCTTTTTCTTTGGAATAGCACCTAAGGTTAGATCCAAAGAAGTCTGAGTTTCCTTATCCGAGAAAAATACTAAGTTCTCTACCTGAGTTTCAATGCCACTAATTAACTTTTCAACATTATGATTATATTCTGTGTTAAATCCCTTATGTGAATATCCAACAGTGTTATCCAATATTGATTGATTGGTGTGATCAGAAGAAACTTTCAACTTTCTGTCTTTCCATTCAGTATCATTTCTTTTGTAATGAGGACTGGTGTGTGCATCATAAAGAGGACCAACCTTAAGCGAAAAATTCTTCAAGCTATTATTAACATTTTTAAATTCATCTTTAATATAACTGTTTAGTTCAGCCACACTTTCTTTTAAATCATGGACCATCAAATGCAGATCTGATTGGGAGGTTTGGACACTATCTACTTTGGTAAATATAGAACCAATATAATTGACAAAATGTTTTTTGAACATTTTGTCAATTCAATTAATACTGAATCATAGCAATATGGAAAAATAAAATATTTTCGTTAAAAAATATTGCAGTCCATTAGAAAAGTATCAGAAATTGATATACTCCATGCAGAATTTAAAAACACCAAAAATTTTTCTGGAAATAAAAAAAAAAGTAGTTGAACACCTGTCAGGTGTAGCATGAGTGTTTTCATTACAGTAGGGACTGTAATAGGTGTTTTCATTACAGTAGGGACTGGCAAGCACTGCTGGATTAATGCCTAGTTTATAAAATTTTTGTTGAATTTTTATGATTGTTATGGCAAAATATGTACAATATTTTGCCATAACATACAAATTTCTTTTTTTATCTCTTTGTAGGTGTCATCAAAAGAAATTTTAGTAGAGCAGTTGCAAAATCATCTCCAAATTATTACTAAAGAAGTAAGTAGCTTTCTTTTTTTTTATTTTTTTTTTTATTGAAGTTTAAGAAAATTGATAAAACTTAATGGACAGTGCATTTTCTCATTATTGTTTTACATTTTCAGATGTCACTTTTTTGGAACAGTCTGGGTTTGATTCCTATGAGGAATTTCTAAAGCCATCTAAATCATGATGTAATTAGCTGGTCTCAGATAGGGGGAGTAAAAGTTATGCTGAATTTTTCATCCCACACAACATGCAAATTGACTGGTGAACATACACACTTATACAGAAGTATAGCAAATGTTTCAATAAGGTCTAAGTTGCTGATGTACCTAAAACACAACAACAAATCCCATTTTTTACTCCCTTCTTTCTCCCAAATTTTCCATCAAATAGATCATTAGGATTTTGGGGCTTTTTTTTTTTTTTTTTTTTTATATATTTCAGGCAGTTTTTCAGTCTTGAAATAATATTGGTTTATTTTTGAGAACCTTCCAAATCGTACATTCTCAGGGCAGGAATATGATTTGTGATGTTCTTAGTAAAAAAGTAAAAGTAAATTGCAGCCATTATCAACCCACTGCAGGATGGAAGCCTCCTCAACAATTCATGCTGAGGGAGATGGACCAATAATCTGCCACGCTAGTCCAGTGCGGGTTGACAGATTGACCGTATTCAGCAGTCAGGGGCTTGAACCCCGGTCTACTCAAAGAACGTGTGCCGCTGCACTCCCACTCCTGACCACTCGGCTACGGAGGCCTTCCTAGTATTAGGATCAATTTATTTAAACAGGATAGGGCTCACAGTTTGTTAGGCCTCTTCTCTTCATGTTAATATCAATAAATTTTTTTTACAGTCAATTTATTTTTTGAAGCGATCATTAAGATCTCTTGGGCAGAGTCACATTTACATTTTTATTAACAAGCATGTAAGTGTGACTCTGCCCAAGAGATCTTAATGATTGCATTCAGAAGTCACAGTTTGGGTTGGAGGTGGAAGGGCAGGGGTTTCTTAGGTTAATAAATTACCATAGCAGAGAACCATTTTTCAACTCATTTTTCAACTCATATAGACCAGCCTTTTAGATAGTCTTGAGTTTTGTTCAGTTTCATCACTAACCCTTCCCTTCTCTTTAGTCATTTATTTATTTTTATATTATTTTTAATTTGTTCTAGTAGCTTATGTTATTTGATCTTGTTTTCATTGTAGAGATGTTTTAATCTACACAGCATAGTGTCATATGCAAATGGAAGTTTTTTGATATATTTATTCCACCTTTTATATTTATGTATAGAAATTTAATGTAAAGTTATTTAGTTAGCTTTTTCAAAATTTAATAATATTTATTGTCTATTTGGAGTGCAGAATAAATTATTTCCAAGTTTTAATCTTCTCTATGAGGTCACCCTTTAGACAGCATGTCAGAACCTAACAATTGAATTAATGAAACTTCAGTTTTTATTTAATATCCATAGTGTTATGATATACATTTTCCTTGTAGTTTATGTACTAATATTTTCTATTGATCTTTAGTAATTTATATAAATCAGATTTTTATATATTGGATGGAAATTATATTTTTAATATATATTTAGACATCAATAATTGTAGCTGAGTGGTCAGGAACGAGAGTGCAGTAGCACACGCTTTTTGAGTAGACCAGAGTTCAAACCCCTGATTGCTAAATATGGTCGATCTGCCATTCCGCACTGGACCAGCATGGCAGATTATGGTCCATTTCCCTCAGCATGAATTGTTGAAGAGGCTTCCATCCTACAGTGGGTTGATAATGGCGGCAGTAAAAGTTGCTTTGTAACAGCCTTACTTAAATGCTTTAACAGACTTTCTGTGTTCACTTGCTGGAATTTTTAATCAGCATGTTTGTTAAAACTCTTAAATAAGATTTAATTCAGTATTTTAGTATTAGTAGTGGCAAATAATGCAAGAAAGCAAGCTTATACAGCATCAGCAAAAAAAAAAAAAAAAAAACTTTCCATATCACCAGTCCATCCCTGTAACAGTTTGTCTAATTCTTCTTTGAATTTACTCAAATTGCCCATCTCTACAACAGCAGGTAGGAGTTTGTTCCAATAATCAGCCACCGCCTGGCTGAAGAAAAATTTCCACTCATCTACACTGCAACCATCCTTCCTCAATTTGAATCTATTCTCATTGTATGTGTAGTCTGAGTAAGAGGAAGGATTGCATCAACATTGAGCTTACTAAATCTATAAAAAGCCTTAAACACCTCAATCAGATCTCCTCACAGCTGCCTAGTCTCCAGGTGCTGCTGCTGTTTACAGAACTAAAGCCTTTTCTTTCCCTCCTTAATCTCATTGCTCTTTTCTCCACACTCATTCCAACAGATCAAAATCCTTCCAAAAATGAGACCTTCAGACCTGTATGTAATCCTTAAGATGTGGTCTAACAAGCCTTGTACAATGGGATAATCACCTCCTTCTCCCTGCTAACAAAATTCCTGTATATCATTTACAAAACTCTATGAGCTGTCCTGGCACTCTGTCTGCACAACCCAGTAAACTACATATGTGACTGCACAGTTATCCCCAGGTCTTTTTCGTTTTCCAGTACTCTGAGTGTGATATCAGACAGTTGGTAAATTATTATGAGATTACTCCTACTTATATGCAGTACCTTGCATTTGTCAATGTTCAACTTCAATTGCCACTTTTCAGCCCATTGCCTAATTTTGATAGTATTTTGTTGCAGTAGCATACCTTGATTACTGTCATTAACCACCCTGCCAACCTTTGTATCATCTGAAAACTTAAACATTAAGCTTGATATGCCTTCATCAATATAATTAATAAATATATAAAACAACAGTAGGCTCAGCACTGAACCCTAAGGGAATCCAGGGTTCAGTGCTGGACCCATTGTTGTTTCCAATGATAACATTAGTCCACAAACAGCACTGCAGGCGCATCCGTAGCCAGGTGGGCAGGAGCAACAGTGCGCAGCACACACTTCTTGATTTGACCAGGGTTCAAGCCGTGAGCCACCAAATACGGAGGATGTGGAAAGGTCAGGGAATGACCACCGCATATCCTTGGAGCAATATGGCCTTAGTTGCTAATGCTCCTAAAAAAAAAACCAAATAAACAATAATAAATAAACATTGTAATGGGAAAAAAAAACAATTTTCTCCAAGAAATAATTGCTGTTAATCTCCTGCCTAAGAGCTGCGTGGAACCAGTGTGATAGTATCAGAGCATCCTAGCTCAATATGACCAGAAACACCCAAATAGCAGGGAATGTAGGCAATAGAAATGGTTTCATTTCTGAATCTATTTCCTTTCATAAAATCTGACTGCGATAGCTCAGTATCCATTTGAACTTTGTAAAGAACATGGGGAGAATATCTGTATTTTTGAAATCTATTCTTATTATTCTGGAATTTTATTTCTGCCCATCAAAGACAGGACTGGAGTGGGACCACATTCTATTAAATAGTTCATATGCCATACTGTGTAAATACCCTGAGGAATGCGCTGAAACTGTCCTCTGCTCATGGGCTTCCCATAAACTGATGCCATCAAATGGGTACCTTCTCATCATATCAGGGTAAGATACAATGATAAATAAGAAAATTTGTAAGTCCATACAGTGGAGACTTCATATAGTGGAGTCCCAGTTCCCTCAGTTTTATGGCTGCTGAAAATACATAAACCTGCCATTCCCTTATGCCCTATGTATCTTGTTATGGCATTCCAACATGAACTCTCCAAGTTCATATAATGGAGTGCCACAGCATCTCAGCCCTTATTTCCATATCAAGATCCAAGACTGCGTGCACAATTGTTGCCTTCTCTCATGGTTGGATGCACCTACTTGCTGGTGGTGGGTCTGTGTGAATTGCAAGAGGTGGACCTTTGTACATCCTATTATGAATATTCTCCAGCATGATGAGCTTGGTGACTTGTTTATTTAATGACTAATGCATATTTACCTGTTTCCCAAGAGCCTGACTAATGTGTGTTTAGTGTGTGTTGCACAATTATATGCATACTTTTTTTTGTCACGTGTTGTCTGATCACACTTTCTTGGTATAAAATGATTGTTTGCTATACCATCATTTCTGTAGTTGATGAAGAGGTATATTGTGTCAAACTACTGATGTGTATTATGTTATTTTATCACTTTTACTTTATATTCTGTGTGCGTATCTTATTGCTTTTTGTCTGTTCTGTTTTTTTATTTTATACTTCTAATTTTGTATTTTAATTATACAAAGGGTACTAGGAAAGTTTTGCAATACAGCTTTTTTATTTAATTTTTTCAAAGTAATTTCCTCTACATTCAATAAAATTGAATGTAGAGGAAATCCTCCGAAATCCATCCTCCGAAACCAATCTTTAAACCAGTTCTGCCAAGTTTCACTAGGGAGTAAAGCACACTCGTTGTCCCAAGCCCGTAGAAGGTCCTCATCACTGGAAAACCGCCTCCCTTTTAGCTTCATTTTCACATGCGGGAACAGTGCAAAGTCGCAGGGAGCAAGGTCTGGACTGTAGGGAGGGTGCTCGAGAAGTTTCAGTCCTGTCGTGGTCAAATATTCGATGCAGGCTTTGGCACGGTGAGCTGGAGCATTTTCGTGATGGGGGTACCAGGTGTCCATTCTTGACTTTGGCCGCAGGTTCTTCATAGATCCAATGACTTTAGGCAGGCATTGTTCAGTATACCACTTAGCTGTGACTGTCTTCTGTGTCCAAAACGACACGTTCCACAATTTCACTCGATTTGAAAAATACAGCTATCATTTTCTTCTTTACAGATCGGGATTTTCTGACAATTACGGGTATGTCGTCATCATCAAAGACCCAAACTTTGTTTTGAGCCTTGGTCGGCAATCGTAATAGTACAGCCAAGTCTCGTCACCTGTCACGATGTTGTTCACATACCGATATTGTCCCTTATCAAACTTTTTTAACATCTCCCGGCACCAAGTCACACGTCGTGTCATCTGCTCTTCAGTCAGTTGATGCGGCACCCAGAGAGGACAAAGTTTCTTCACGTGCAAATGATCTTGCAGAATTGAACGAATTGCTGGTGCATTTGGCCCAAAGTATCCTCTATCTGTTGGTAGGTCACTCGCCTGTTTTCATCAAGCATTTTCCTCACAGCAGTAACGTTTTCCTCCGTAACTGACGTTCGTGGCCTTCCCGGCCTCTCAGAATCCTCCAGAGTGAAATTTCCCCTTTGGAATTCTCTATACCACCTGAATATCGTTGTACGATGTGGACAATCATCATCTAGTGCAAGAGTCATTTCTTCTAAGCACTGGTCTATGATTAAACCACGCACGAAATTATACCGCAAAACTGTCCTTATCTCATTTCGTGACCACGATGCCATCGCAAGCACTTTACACTCTCACTACTAATGAATAACTGAGCCCATCGACTTGGCGTGGCGGCTACTATGCACGTATGAACATGTCTCGACATGCAGCAACAAGCAGCTTCCTGTGATTCATTGTTGCGTCATATTGCAAAACTTTTCTAGTACCCTTTGTATAATTTATTTGTACAGTTTTATTTTTATTAAAGATTTATTTTTGCGGTTTATCAGTAACAACAAGATTTGTTCATAACATAAAATTTTTTTTTTTTTTTTTAAATTAGTCTGCTAACTTTTTTCTTTTTTTTTTTTAATGTAGGTAGAGTTGAAGGACACAGCTTTGATAAATGTTGAAAGAAAGCTAGATGCAGCTCGACAAGGAAGTACTGCACTCAAAAATCAGATAGTATCATTAACAGAAAATATAGAGCAGCTTAAGGATGAATTAGAATCTGCTAAAGTGCTTCATGACAATCTTGAATTAAATGTAAGTATAAATGTGGTCCATGCACACTTCGCATTGTTGTTGATTAAATGATATTGAGAGAGAAAAGATAGCAAATATCCTTTTAAAGCATTACTTTAAAGATAAAGAAAAGGCAGCATTTTGCTATGTTATAACCTGTTTTATTTTTATCATATTTATTGATCTGTCTCTGGGAGTCTGTCACACACTAACCATTGTAACCGATGTGCCATTAAACCAGCAACAACAACTGTCTGGGAATCCTCTTCAATGGACATTAAAGAAGGTTAAGATTACTATTTACATAATTTACAAATTAAAATCATAAAACTGAAAATAACATGATGGCGGCCAAAAAGTGGAAATTTAACTGTATGGTTGACTCTTCTAAAAGAATGCTGAAACTGAGTGATTTTATAACTGAGTTTTCTGGCTAGCTAAATAAAGCCAGGCAATTGAAATGAGTTCTTACTGGGCAGTCAGCTAGTATCAGCAACTAATAACTATCATTTTCAGATGTTACCAGAAAACCCACATTTTAGGTCTCTCTCTCTACTCTTCTCCTCCCCCCCCCACAAACATGTCTTCATTTGAAGGGAGCTGAAAATTAACCTGTAGCCACCTAAAGAAAGGAACTGCTATGGAGGCAGTAGTTTGATAGTCTGAGCAGGCATAATGCCACCAGGACTCTTAAACACTCATTAATAACATGAGAGGCCATTGTGAATTTTATCTGACTGTCTGGGCAATCTACAATCTCCTATGCTGGATACTTATTTTCAGATATAATCTGATCAGCATATTTCAAAAAATGGTACTTTTTATCCATAAATTTGAATAGTACTATTGCATCAATATATATTTCTGCAGAAAATGCCATTGATCTAATTAATGATTTTTTGACCTATTGCACTTTTTTTATATACAGGCATACCTCGGTTAACGTTACCTCTGATAACGAAGCTTCGATATAACGTAGTCGGCAATTTCAAGCCCCATTTAACATAAAAAAAATATTCCAGTTTAATCACATGAAATCTAAACAAACTGAAGAAATTAGGGAAACCTTTGGAGCTTCTCGTGGTTGGTTCGAGAAATTTAAAAAACGGGCCAGGATTCATAGTGTAAAATTAACAGGAGAAGCTGCAAATAAGTTTCCAGAAAAACTAAAGGAAATAATTGAACGTGAAAATTTTCCAAATTTGGTGTTCAGTGTTGACGAAAGCGGTTTGTTCTGGAAACGGCTACCAACAAAAAGCTTCATTTCTATTGAAGAAAAATCAGCTGCTGGGTTCAAAGCAGCCAAAGACCGTTTAACGTTACTCTTTGGATCAAATGCCTCTGGCGATTATAAATTAAAATTGTTATTAGTTTACCATTCAGAAAATTCGAGGGCGTTAAAAGGTAACATAAAAATGAATTTACCTGTAATATGGAAAGCAAATAGAAAAGCGCGGGTTACCAAGGAGTTATTTACTGATTGGTTTGTTAACCACTTTTGTCATGAAGTAAAACGGTATTGTCAAAAAAAACAACTTTGAAGAAAAAGCTCTTTTGTTGTTAGACAATGCTCCAGGACATCCTACTGATCTTAACACGTTGGACACATGCATTCCTGTCAAAGTTGTGTTTCTTCCAGCAAACACAACTTCCCTGATTCAACCATTGGATCAGGGAGTAATAGCATCATTTAAAGCTTATTATCTGCGTCGAACATTAAGCAGTTTAACTGAACTAGAGGTTAAAGAGGAAATGACAGTTAAAACTTTTTGGAAAATTACACCATTAAAAACGCAATTGAAAACATTGATAGTTCTTGGAAAGAAGTCACTAAGAAATGCTTAAATGGAGTTTGGCGCAAAATATGGCCAGAAGTTGTACTAGAAGAAGAAAATAACATCCAAGAAATTATAAATGAAGTTATCCAGATGGCTCAATCAATAGGTTTCGAAAATGTCGATGAAGAGGATGTTAGAAATTTATTGAATGCAGAAGATGATGGTTTTTCAGTGGAAGATTTAGAAAACCTTGTTAGCAATAAGACGAAGTTAAAGAAGTTCCTGCCGAAAAAGTGTTAACAACCAAAGATTTAAAAAGGTGCTTAAATGACATTGAAAGCGTTTTAAATTTTTTTAGTGAAAATGATCCTGATTTAGGAAGAAGTGTTATAGTTAAGCGATCAGTGTTAAATGCAATAACTCTGTATAGGCAATTGTTAAATGAAAGAGAAAAAGAGCATAAACAATCAACTTTAGACTCGTATTTTAAAATGTGATTTCACTTTGTATGTAAGTTGACTGTTTATTTAATAAAACTTTTCTTTGTCCGAAAAAAAAGCTTTTCATTTTCTTTAAGTAGGAACGTATCCCTATTCTGGCCATTGTATTTTTACCTCTGAAAACGAAGTTTCGCTTAACGAAGTAATTTCGTGGAACGCATCCTATTCGTTATTCGAGGTATGCCTGTATATACCTTAACTTTTGTCCATCAGTGTAATTCACCCAATTTTTAAAGCAGGTCTACATCTTTACTAAAATGCAGTTTGCAGACCTGTTTATAACATTCAAGATGTGGCCAAACATAACTTTATATAACAGAATAATTAGCTCATTTTTCCATACTATAAAATAACTGTATAACTCCAGTTGCTGTCCTGGCATGAGAAAACAGAATTATGCATCAAGCATGAGGGTGCATAAGTACACGTACTTTGGGTAAAGGTTTCAAGCCCTTGGCTGCTAAATATCGTGTTGTTTCTTGCATTCTCTCTATCGTGAGAATTCTTCTGTTCATGTGGTCATCCTGGAGTATAAAAACAGAAAATTTACCTTAAATTTTGCTTCCCAAGTAATAAGCCAATCTAAGATTAATTTATTATCCCAATGCAGAATCTTGAGGAGGTAACTTATGCCATCTGAATAGCTTTGGTGTTGTTGAAACATCATTGGCAACAGACTTATTACATATCCACCAACATGTCATCAACGTGGGATACAAATTATAATTCTCACTCACTCAGAATGATATTCCTTTATAACTATCTTTTATCTTCTGCAATTTAACCATTCTTTAATAACATGTATTAATTTCTCACTAGTGGGAATAAATTTAAATACATTACATCTGAATTACATTGCATCCAGTTCTTTTGTCACAACCTTACATTAATTATCAGATTAGTTTAGTACAGTTTTTTTAGTATTTATATGGGCCATGCAGTGCAAGGAAAATCTAGACTTTTACTGGACCAGACATACAAAAAAACCCTATCTGTGTGTTTCTCTCCCTAATGAGGTATCAACCCGACTGATCTTTGAATGATCTCAAGAGGTCAGCTTCAACTACTACTAAAACTGGCTAAAATAAAACTTGTACATTCCATTTTTTCCTCAATTTGAATTTAGAGCTGCTAGTTCTGGTGTCACTTATAACTATGAATGTTTCATCATCATTCATTTTACTGTCCCCTCTCACAGCCTTATAGACCTTAGTTGGATCCCTCTAAAGTAACTATATACCTTGGGGAGGGGGGTCTGATAAAGATTTATATAAGACTCTGAGAGGGATAGTAAAATGAATGAAGGTGAAATTTTCACAGTAATAAATACCTGAAATTTAGTTGCTGTTGTTTGTTATAATTGCCCTGTAAATTAATGCAATTATGTTTCTTGTTACTATTTTTTGGGCATGTTAGCATATATATGTGTGAACTGCCTGTTGTCTTCACCATATCCACCTGTTTGTGTATGTCCATCTCCATGTAAAATTAAAATTTTATATTTAGACTTTTTAAAGATTTGTCAAGTCACCTTAGATTTCCTTTAAACTGGATTTTTGAGCCTTTCCAAATTTCATTAATATTGGACCAATAGAACTCAGGCAATTATTATTTTTTTTTTTCATACATATCACAGGCTATCAGTATATTTCGACCAGAGCACTTGCTATTATATTGTTGCTGTGCACTGATTGTAGGAAGGTATGTACACAAATGAAATATTATCAGTTTGCACACAAGTCATTGCAGGTGCATTATAGCCAAAGTAGCTTATGTGCCATGAAACCCCCCATGACAAGTAATTTTTTTTTTTTAAATCATGAATTATTACGCTTTGCTAATGTCTTTGAAATGTAGCACAGTGCATATACATTAACTAACTTGTTAAATTTTTTTGTAATAAATTGGATATAAACACACTGTATGATTTATTTAATTTTAATTTATAATCAGTTAAACCCAGATCTTTGTATGTAATAATTTGAGTATATATAAATACTTTATTTAAAATTTAATTCCTTCAATGTGCAAATTTGTGCTCATTTGTATCATTGTATTATTGTTTAGTTTTAATTGCTGACCAATAAAATCCAGATATTACTGTAATTTATGATTTGAATAATTTTAATTTTTATATTTTAAATAATTATATGGTTTAATCACTATTTTGAAGATTTTGCTCTGTTTAGAAAAGTGTCAAGAAGGAATCACAGATTAAAATTTTGAATTTCAGTCATATTTTTTTTCCTGGCCACTCACAATTTGTCTATGCATATGTACATCTGACAATACATCACATGTGCACACACAGAATAGCTTAGTATATTATTATATGATATTTTCCTTCCGGTTTAGTTGTGTGCATTGCCTCATTTGATGAAGTCTGCATTTATGTTGTTTAATACAATACTTAGTCTCAAGATTATGCGTTAACATAAGCTTGATGTGTGTATGTATGCATGTTTTGAGAGAGAGATAGATAGAGAGAGAGAGAGAGAGAGAGAGAGAGAGAGAGAGAGAGATGGGGGGGGAGAGAACAAATTAAGGAGTAGAAAGTTTAATCATTTGGAATACAAATTCATACCTGTTATACACAATTTTAATGAACATATATTTCATTAAATGGTCTTTTACTCCTAATAAAGGACAGTATATCCATTAAATGTTCTATTTAACATAATTCTTAATCCATATTTTTTTAACTTCGTACTGTATTGGAATATTTTAGGTAACAGCTCGAAAAGAGCAGATAGAAGAATTAAAAGCACAGGAGAAGGTGTTACAGGAGCAGAAACGTTTGTTGATGATACAGGTAAATAATTTTGGAGCATTATTTAATAATTTGCGAATTCTCATTGTGGGAACTATAAATTTCTAAATGCCTAATGTGCATTCTAGATTTTTTTTTTAGCTTTTTTATGTTACTTTTCATGTTTACCTGAAGATTTTAATATGCTAACCAAAGTGCCTGAAATAGTTTTTCCTTGTCAAAGCACTATGTTTTATTTCACATGAGTATACAGTACACGGATGCAAGCCCTCTGGGTTTACAATGGACAATTTATCTTTTTGACCTAATCTGACTCCTCCTCTATTTCACCATCATAACATAGAGTTTTTGTCTTTTTGCAATAAGTTTTTCTGCCCTTTTATTTTTGCAAAAAAAAAAAACAGTAAAACTATGTTAAGATCAGAATTTTTTTAAAACTAAAATCATTAATGATTTTAGTTTTTAATTGAAATATGAACCAAAACTTCTTGAAGAAAAAGTCTAGGTCAGTAGTGGTTTGCAAACTGGGTGCCACTTATGTTTCATAGGAGTGCTGCAAACTTCTGAAAATTTATTCTTTTGATGAATTCAATAAGATCAGTTCCTAAGGACCAATTTCTATGAGAAATTGGTCCTTAGGGACTGATCCTTAGGAAGAGAAATCTCTCTGCTAGTGGGATTACTCAGGAACAGTTATCTTCCGATGTAACTGTAGTGACAAAGAATAAGGCCAGAGGAACTACTAGCCTTAATTATGTATTAGAAGTGGCTGGGGCTGTTAGGAGAATTCTATTAGCTTGGACACAAGTCTTTATAAATCGGGGCTCACACCGGGTTTAGGATCTTTTGATGCTAACCCAGTGCTATAAATGTGTGGCTTTTGGCTATGTGGCCAGGTAGTGTAGAGAAGATGTGTTCTGTGGCCATTGTGCTGAGTGTGCCACTCATTTGAAGAATTTCCAAAGAAAAATGAGGCTCCCTGATGCGCCAACTGCTGGTGGAAGAAGAGTCCTTCAGCACACACACAGCGGTGGATAAGATTTGTCCAGAGTTTGCAAGAGCAGTTGATATTCTCAGAAGAAGAACAGATTATGGAAAATGGTATGCTGCAACCTGCTGTGGTGTACTAAGAATCTGCTGAGCACCTTGTGATGATGGGTTGGGCACGGAGATTCCTGCCTGGTGTAAGTAATGTAAATTTCAAGATAGTAGACCAGAAGATAGCTGGTTAAGTTGAAGAATTTAACAATGTTATTGTGATTGCAGGAGGTAATTACTAATGTATAAAGTTAACTAACCATACTATTTTATGTAATTGCAAACTGCAGTTACTAACATGATTATATTGAAAGGAGCGAGTCTCTTTTTACACCTGGCCTGAGTTGGGCTTCTAGGCTGGTGAACACTCGCCCCTCCTAGCCTTATAGTAGGTGGAATGTTTATTATCGCTTTTGTTGTCTGACGAGTTGTCGGACATGGTTTTTCATGGTGGGGTGAAGCCACCCCCACCTTGAGGCTAAAAGTAATTTCTATTGTCTTTTGTTATGAGTCATATGTTGACAATAACTAACTATTGACAATTTAAAATGCAGACACAGCTAAGAATAGGTCACATATGGGTGAGAACCCAGGAGGTGACTTGAATAGAGTTTCATATAAATGACAAAATGTCTAACCTTTAGGCAGAAGGAAAGAGATTTTTTAAAGTCTACACTGCACTATAAATTAATTAATATTTATTTAATATTCTACTAATATGGAGAAAGATAAGGAAAAGGCTATTATATGAAATGGATGTGTCCAAGTGGCAAGCAAGAATTTGTAAGTGAATCTAGGCTGGAAAGTGTGACATATAATCTAACTGAAGGTGAAATGGAGGAGATAGGGAGAGAAGTGCTGTCACAAGCAAGTTCTTTAATGGAAGCGCTTGATATTAATTCCTTTAAAGGAAATGGTCTGCAGAAAACACCTGTTAAGAAGATAGTTAAAGAACTTGAAAGTAAAGGCTCTCAAGTCATTGTAAAGTTCATAAAAGTGCTGTCCTCTGGCAGTGAATAACAAATGTCTGAAGAATCAACATCAACCAAGATACCATCTTCAGACAAGGTTAGTTGAATTGAGTTCTAAAATGCCATCATGAGGCACATTTTTGTCAAAGTCAAACTGCAAAGAATACAAAGAAGAGAAGATTAGAACATTATTTCTGTCAAATAGATTCCTATTTGACAGAAATACCTAGATTGGAAGATTTAATTAAAGAAGAAAATATAATTTTAAAGTAATTACCCCTTTGTACAAGGCAATGGTCAGGCACCACACCTTGAGTACTACATACAGGTCCAGAGGCCTCATTTTAGGAAGGATGTAGAGTTGCCTGAGCATGTACAGAGCCAGGTGGGCAGGAGCAGCAGTGCATAGCACATGCTTCTTGATTAGACTGGGGTTCGAGCCTGTGACCACCAAATATGGAAGATGCGGAAAGGTCAGGGAATGACTACTGCATATCTCTGGAGCAATATGGCTTTAGTTGCTAATGCTCCTAAAAACCAAACAACAACAACAACAAAGCATGTACAGAGAAGGCCTGTACTGTTTCTCTAAAATACTATTTTAGAGAAAATTTCTTTAAAATAGTATTACTACTATTTTAGAGAAATGTAACCAACTAGAAAGGTCATGTTGCAAAGATTTGGCCATGTCACAAGGCATTGTGACTAGCATTGCAACTATAAATGCTGGCAACACAGTCGTGAATTAAGTTCACAGTATGACAGATGCCAATTTCGGTGTAATGAGATAGGCAACTCATTGTGAAGGAATTCATTATATCAGATGTTATGTAATGCTGCCACTGAACAACTTCAGTTGGTTTGGTGTGTGTATAGAAATTATGCCAATATACTAATTTATGTGACGATACAGCTTAGTGTATAAGGGTGTAGTTATCATAAACTTTTTCCTCTCTACTTTATTCCATATTATTTTTACAGTATTAGCGATATAGTGCAAGGAAGCCACAGGCTTTTGATGCACCAGCCAAAAAAAAAAAAAAAAAAACAAAGTAGATAAGAAAATACAAATTATGCACTTCCTTCCTCATGTAGTAACTATCCAGTTGACCTTTGAATTTCTTGAAATTGTCAGCCTCAGCTATCTGCGGAGGCAACTTGTTCCAGTAATCAACACTCGCTGACTAAAAGAAAATTTCCTACAATCTAGTCTTCCTCTATAATTTGAATTTGTGACCCCTAGTTCTGAAATTCTTTATAACAGTGAAAATTCCACCTTTATTCATTTTACTAACCCCTCAGAGCCATATAAACCTCAATCAGGTTCTTTCTAAGTTGCCCAACTCTGTCTCACATAATCGAAGTCTTTCCTTGTACACATGCCCTTTTGCCACTACCATCATGCAAGTTGCCCAACTTTGGATCCTTTTAAGAAGCTCAATATCTTTTCCACATGAGGTATCCATACTTGGACACCCATTATTGCAAATGCAGTCTCACAATTGCCTTATACAATGGGACTATGACCTCCCATCTCTACAGGACGATGTTCATTAAACATTGACAGGACACCATGGACTATCTTGGCTGCCTGTTTACCTGTACCATAACTCCCGGATCCCTTTTTTAATTGAGCCCCCACCAAGTGTGCAATTTATTTTTGAGTTGCTGTTCCCCAACTGTAAGGCCTTGCATCTTGCTGCATTAAAACATAGCTGCCACTTTTCTGTATTACTAGCTCTGATCATTAACAACTCTCCCGATCTTTATGTTGTCTGCAAATTTTGACATTATGCCCTTTATTCCTTCATCGATGTTATTTATGAAATTCTGAAACAACAATTGTACAAGAACTGATCCTTTGGGGGGGGGGCTCTACTTCTGACTGCAGCCACCCTGCAATCCACCTTAGAATCTTTCCAGTAATCCCAATAAGGCTTATACAATAACCTCCCATGAGTGACTGAGTCAGATGCTTTTACAAATACCCTTATGGGAAGGACAGTTGGTAGAATCATTGTCCTCCCCCACACCAGGTGGAAAAGACCTGAGTTTGAGCTCTGTTAATGATGAGAGGAATTTTTATGAAACTTTTTCACAACATAGCTGAGTTAATTGGTCTCAGGCGAGGGTAGCATGGTTTTTCTCCTGGAAAAACCCAAGTTTCCAGCAAGCAGAAAATCAACCACAGAACACATGCAATTTATCAGCAGTATACATGGAGCGATATAGCCTTAGTTGCTGATGCTCCTAAAACCCTACTACAGCCAGCAGCTATACTATAATATAAATAAACTATGTCAAAATTGTTCTCTACATCTAGCTCATGAGTAACTGTGTCAAAATAGCCTACTAAGTCAATTAAACATGATTTTCCCTTACTAAAGCCATGTTGTGTGTCCTTCAGAATGCCATATCTATCTAAATGTTGCTGGATTGTACTCTTAATCATTGTCTCTAAGATTTTTCCTACCACTGAAGTCAGACTAACTGGTCTGTAGTTACCAACTTCACTCTTAAAACCACCTTGATATATTGATCATACATTGGCACTTCTCCAATTTGAAGGAATATGTCCTGAGTTGAATGATGCCCTCAAAATTACTGGGTATGTGCCATCAATTTTGTATTCACATACATAAAAAAACCCATGTTCCCATTCTTTTGTCTCTTAGACAACTTTTGCCCCCACCCCCAACTTATTTTTTGGTACTATTACAGATCAACTTGTAGCTGTTGTAAGCTTCAGTACTTTTCATCATCCTCCTCTTTCAGTATTTTCTTAACGTTATATACCGATGAGCCAAAACATTATGGCTACCTACCTAATATGTTTGTCCTCCACATGCAGCCAAAACAGCTCATACCCGGTGAGGCATGGATGCTACAAGATTTCTAAATGCGTCTTGTGGTATCTAGTACCAACACATGGAGAATCTCAGTTATCAGTTGATTCAACTACTGCTCATCTCAGATGTCCAAATTATTTGCTGTATGATTCCTTTCGCCTCAAAGGTGGTACTTGTGCATATGTCCGTTCTGATATTCCCTGTCAGAGACTTGGCAATTTGGAATCCCCTCTCTTTGATCTTCTCTGGCTTAAAATCTCTCTACCTCATTGTGTAAAATTCATCTGTTGTCTCTACCGTTCTCCCAACTCCACTAATCACTTGGAGCTCTTTGACATCCTCTCTTTGCAACTTGA
The DNA here is from genome assembly GCF_048544385.1 of Mastigoproctus giganteus. Classification (NCBI taxonomy): domain Eukaryota; kingdom Metazoa; phylum Arthropoda; class Arachnida; order Uropygi; family Thelyphonidae; genus Mastigoproctus; species Mastigoproctus giganteus. The sequence goes on along the minus strand of NC_143584.1, from coordinate 20,221,996 downwards.
CTTTCTCCAGTCAAACTTTCCTAACAGTGAGGTAATTTTCCTTGGTGATTTCAACGTTCACAACTCCAGCTGGCTTCCGTTTTCTAGTCACACCGACCCAGCAGGTCGAGATGCTGAGGCTTTTGCAATTACTAATGACCTAGCACAGATTGTTCATTTACCTACAAGAATACCAGACAATCCTCATCATACAGCCAATACGCTTGATCTTTTTCTCACAAACAACCCTTCTAAGTACAAGGTTGAAGTGAGAGGTCCTTTAGGCACTTCAGATCACAACTTGGTGATTGTCTCTTCTCCAATGGAACCTTTATCTCATGCCTATTCCCAACCTCGTATTGTTTGGCATCACAAGAATGCAAAATGGGATGACCTGCGAGACTTCTTTTCTTCTTTTCCTTGGTCTGATTACTGTTTCAAAACTTCTGATGTCAACGTTTGCTCAGATCGTGTCAGTGAAATTATTCTTGCAGGAATGGAATCCTTTATCCCACACTCCACTTTAAAATCTCGTCCTTTATCTAAACCTTGGTTTTCCAATAAATGTGCTAAGGCTGTCCAAGAGAAGAATGTTGCATATCGTAATTGGCTTGTTTCTAATTCTTCAGTTTCATTTTCTGCCTACACCAAAGCTCGCAACAATTGTAAAGCAGTTATTAATCAGTCCAAACTAGAGTTTGAACAGGCTAAGAGTAGAAAACTTGCTTCTTGCCCTAATGGTAGCCGAGCATTCTGGTCTCTTGCCAAAGCTATTGGCCGCAACTTTTGCCCATCTCTGCTCCCACCCCTGTCCAAACCAGATGGTTCTGTTGTCACTTCAGCCAAGGATAAAGCTGACCTCCTAGCATCCCATTTTTCTTCCAGCACATGTATTAGTGATCTTGGTAAAACACCTCCCACCATTCCTAACATGCTCCATTCAATGCCTCCTGTGGTCTTCCGTCAAAAGGATATCAGAAGGATTTTGATGAATCTTGATGCTAAGAAAGCTCCAGGTCCTGATGGTATTTCACCACTTGTTCTTAAAACCTGTGCTCCTGAACTTACTCCTATTCTTTGCCGCCTTTTTTCACTTTCTTATTCCAAAGGTGTTTTTCCTTTTGCTTGGAAATTTGCTCATATCCAGCCAGTTCCTAAAAAGTGTGACAAATCCCTCCCATCCAATTATCGTCCCATTGCAATTACTTCTACTCTTTCTAAAGTAATGGAGAAATCAATTAACTGCCAACTCTTAAACTACCTAGAAACCTTCCGTCTGATCAACGATCGCCAGTATGGATTCCGCCAGTGTCGATCCACTGGTGATATTCTGGCTTATGTTACCCATTTATGGACTAATTCAATGGAAAGGTTCGGTGAAACACAAGTAGTTGCTCTTGACATCTCAAAGGCTTTTGATCGTGTTTGGCATAAAGGTCTTCTAAACAAGCTTCCATCTTATGGTTTGCTAACTGTTTTTAGTAATTGGTTATCCAGTTTTCTCTCTGATCGCTCACTGAGGGTGATGGTAGATGGCTCTCTGTCTTCTAACTTCTCCACTAATGCCGGTGTCCCCCAAGGTTCAGTTCTTTCCCCCACTCTTTTCCTCTTGTATATCAATGACCTTCTTCCATTGACTGGAAATCCTATCCATAGTTTTGCCGATGATAGCACATTGCATTCAACTTTCCATTTTGAGAAACCTTGTCCAGCTCAATCAGCTTCAAGTTCTCGAAAATCTGCTGCCAATTCCTTAAATGCCGATCTTCAGGTAATTCTCCAGTGGGGCAAAGACAACTTAGTTGATTTCAACCCTTCTAAAACTCAATCTTGTCTTATATCTCGCAAAAAGGATTCTTCTGCTCCTATGCTTATCTTTAGTGACACTCCGATTTCTAGGCAAAATAATATATCTCTTTTGGGGATTACCCTGACTTCTAATCTCTCTTGGCACAAGCACATTACAAATATTGCTTCCTCTGCATCTAAAAAACTTGGTTTTCTCTTTCGCTCTCGGCGTTACTTTTCTCCCAAACAGCTGCTCACTCTGTATAAATCGCAAATCCGCCCTGCCATGGAATATTGTTCTCACATCTGGGGTGGTGCCCCCAAAACCTCTCTCAGGCTTCTTGATTCCATTCAGAAGAGGGCAGTTAGGTTAATTAATGATTCATCTCTAACAGAGTCTCTCCACTCGCTTTCTCATAGATGCACTGTTTCTGCTGCATGCCTCTTCTACAGATACTTCCATGGGCACTGTTCTTCTGAATTGGCTTCTATAATTCCCGCTCTCTCTTTCAAAACAGTCCGAACACGTGCCGCCACCAGCCAACATCCATTTACTGTCCAACTTCAAACCCACAGAACCAACTTTTCATCTTCCTCATTTATTCATTCAACTGCCGTTTTCTGGAACAACCTTCCTTCATACGTATTTCCTGAAAATTACAATCTACAGAAGTTCAAGTCCAATATCAACAAATATCTTCTTTCGTGTTCTCAACCTCCAACCCAAGCACGGTACTAAGTACTATAGGTTATAATACCTCTCGTGTTTGGGGTTCTCATAAAAAAAAAAAAAAAAAAAAAAACATAACCAGCAGATCCTTTAACTCCTGTAACATCCGTGGTTGAAATGCCACAGATCGGAGTTGCTGTTCCAACACAAACCACAGATGCTCAATGGGATTGATGTCTAGGGAATTGGAGGCCAGGGCAATACCTGGAAGTCTTCCTCATGTTCCGCGAACCAGTTTCGAACAATCCATGTGGTGTGGCATGGTGCATTATCCTGTTGAAAGATAGCACCACCAGAGGGGAAGACTGTTGCCATGAAAGGATGTACTGGTCAGCAATGATGTTTAAGTAAGTGGCAGATATCATAGTGCCCAGCACATGGATGACTGGATCCAGTGGACAAGAACATTGGCCAAAGCTGATACTACCGCCGCCACCGGCTTGTTTTGTGCATCCAGGCACCATCACTTCCCCAGGTAAACGACGCACACGTACCTGGCCATCCACATGATGCAACAGGGAACGTGATTCATCGGACCAGACGACCTTCTTCCAATCACTCAAGGTCCAGTTTCAATGCTTGCATGCCCATTGCTGGCGCTGGTGAACCATGGTTAACATGGGCACTTGGAGCCGCCTGCGGCTACACAGCCCCGTTTTCAAAAGGCTTCTATGTATTCCGTGTTGTGACACATTACTTACATCACAAGCATTCCAATTACCAGCAAGTTGCGCCACAGTCGTCCTTCTGTTGCCACGTAACATCCAGAAGAGCCTTCACTCACCTCGAGCATTGATGAGCTGTGGTCGTCTAACACCTCATAAGCAGTTTGTGGGTTCCCCTCCTCGGACCACTTTCGGTAGGTACTAACGACGGCTAACCGTGAGCACCCCATCAGCCGTGCCATTTCGGATATGCTCTGACCCAGTCATCTGTCCATTACAATTTGGCCTTTGTAAAACTTGCTTAAGGCTGCTGCCTTTCCCATCTGAAGAACAAGAGTAACACTGATTAATAGAGCTCAGTATCAGGTGTTTTTTATACCGTGTTCCGACCCACGTACACGCCGGAGTTCACCTGCAGTTGCTTTGATTTGCATAATGACTCGCTCATCATAACGTTTTGGCTCATCAGTGTATATACATTTGTGGCTTCTGATTTTTGCTTTAAAGGTATTTCATAATTCGAATGTATATTCTCGCTCTCTCTCTGCAGTCTGCCCAATTAATAGATGCCATACAGCACCTTGTGTCACAGTCCCTTCTGAAATTAAAATCCATGCCTTTACCATTAACTACAGCAACATCTTTCTTCATCTTCCAACTAATGGTCATGTGATCACTATCTGCCAGTGGTTCCTGTACTTTAAGCCCAGTGATGTCATCCCATTCTCTCATTCATGTACAATGATCAGGTCAAGAATATTCTCACCCCTAGTATTTTCTCTGTCATGCTGGTACCAATAATAATCATCAAGTTTACTTAAAAATATTTTGCACATTGAAGTGACTCATAATAAGAGATTCTCGCTTGCTTGTTTGCACATTCCATCTGCATGTAGAGATACTCATCATACTCTTCTGGTCTGTAGATTACTCCTTCTCATTATACCATTGCTTCCAACTAATTTAACATCAAACAAGCAGTACATTTCAAAAGGCTGTGATGTAGAGGGCAACCATACCCCTCAGTTCTCCCCCAAGCCACAGCACTCTCATTACCTTGAGCCTTTTGCTTTGCTGCTCTGGTCTGCAGCATGATTTCAATTCACTTTCAATACAATTAAAAATATTAAACTAAACTTATATCCCAATGCAGTAATAACACTATATATACAGCCACTCCCCAGCTTACGTAATACTCGACTTATGGAAATTCGACTTTACGTAAGTTTTTGCTGGCCGGTGTAAACTTAAAAAAATCATGCAAATTTATTTTGCACAATTTTTTTTTTTTTTTTTTGTTAATTCGTTCCAAGACCTTGGAAGTTGAAATTTTCGCTGTATAACTAAGCTATTTATCTTTCTAGAAGGTTATTTTCATCATGGAAATTGTACTACACTTTCATCGTTGTCATATGTTCTGTTATAAGAATCAATTTTGAATGCCTTTGTGATATTTTTCTAAAACATATTTCTAGAGGTCACTACCATAAAACAATAAAAACAATTTGCACTTTCCAGTTTATTGAGCTTTTCTGTTAGCGCAATCTATTATAAATGGGTAGTAAACTCGATCTTATTGCATTTGCAATAATACCGATAACTGGAATTCTGTGGGTTTTTACGTTACGGTATTATGGTGAAATGAGCTGCCCTTCACTGAAATCTTCAATCATAAATAAATTTTCAGAATCTTCTCTTCGTTCCTATTAATTATTACAATGGTGAAGGGAAAGGGATCAACAGAAAGTGCAAGTGCTGGCAGTGCTAGGAAATGAAACAATGATTTAGAAATGAAGATGATTAATTAAGAAGTTATGTTATTCGGTTTTTAGGAGCATTAGCAACTAAGGCCATATTGCTCCGGGGATATGCGGTGGTCATTCCCTGACCTTTCCGCATCCTCCGTATTTTGTGGGCACGGGCTCGAACCCTGGTCTAATCAAGAAGCATGTGCTACACACTGCTGCTCCTGCCCACCTGGCTATGGAGGCGCCTACGGAATTAGGTCTTGCTGCTTCAACAGTGACATTCCGTGTATAAAAGAACATGTTAAAGGATCAACGTACTTAAAATCATCAGTGATCACAAAACAGCGTTCATGTGCTATATCCAAGATGGAAAATCAGATTCAGAAGTGAGTGCCATGAAGTCCAATGGCCATTCAAGCAAAAGCAAAAATGGCCATTGGACTTCGATATTAAGAATAAGTACGACAAACCCCAAGCCAAGTTCGTGCAAGCAACGGGTGGTTTAATAGGTACAAGCATCACGCTGGTTTCCAAAACATTAAAGTATGCGGTGAAGTTGCCAGTGCCGATTCTGCAGCTGCAGAGAAATTTTGTGATGTGTTGGAAGAAACCACTTCTAACTCTCCACAGCCCTCAACTTCCACAGTGGTGTGCTTATCAGCTGGAGAGTTAATTCTGGCTACGATGCTCGAAAGGTAAAACTTGCTGAAGTTATAGGACCAGGGTATGTCTGCCAGGGGCAAAAGTTGATGACGTTGTAGAGCGGATATCATCTTTTAAGGGCACAAAAGGTGATATAGTTGTACACGTTGGCACTAATGACATTAAGAGTAGGAGACCGGCGGAATTACTTAACAAGTACAGGTCACTGATGAAAAAAAGCCGTGAATTAGGGTTGAAATTGAAAGTGTCTGCAATTCTGCCCAGACACGATAGGAGGGAGTATATGATGAGAGCCCTGTCAATCAATTCGGCCCTGGAAAGATTGTGCAGGGCTCAAGGGGTAGAATTTTTTTCAGCCTGGTCTGTACTTGTTAACAGGAGAGACTGCTTCTACAGGGATGGGATACACTTAAATAGAAAGGGTGCAAGAATGTTTGCTGATGCCATCGAGGCAATGTTAGGTGGGTCGGAAAACTGCTAGATTGGGGGGATACAAGGACTAATAGATTAACAGTAGCCACTGGCAGAGGTGAAAGTGATTCTTGCACTGCTTCTATTGGAATGAGCCGCAGCCTGGAAAATAAGATGCAGGATATTTCAGAGACTGCTGGGAATCATTGGGGTACAAGTAAACACATGGGTTGTGTTAGGGTAGCTAAGAAAAAGAACAGGTGCATGTATACTTGTGTGTACACCAATGCTAGGAGTTTAGTAAATAAATTTGATGAATTTGAGGTATTGCTCAAAACATCAAAGGCAGATATTGTGGGGATTTCAGAGACGTGGTGTCACACAGATATAAGAAATGCAGAACTGGAATTTGGGGAGTACAACGTCTACAGAAAGGATAGACAGGATAGGAAGGGAGGAGGGGTTATGCTATTAGTTAAAAAACACGTAAAATCCAAGGAAGTGAAGCCAGTCGACATCGCTGGACAGTGCAGTGTCGAGTCAGTTTGGTGTGACATAAGCATTGGGAGATCAAAATTGAGAGTAGGAGTGTGCTATATTTCCAATGACTCTGATGAGTATAATAAGAAACTGTTCGGAGAAATAGAGTGGGCCAGTAAATCAGAGAGTCTTATAATGGGGGATTTTAATTTCCCAGATATTGACTGGAATTTGGGGGCTGGTCACTCACACAGTAGCAAGGCTTTTGTGGATTTATTGGATGATTGTTTTCTACATCAGCATGTTCGGGAGGCAACTAGAGGGAGTAATACTCTTGATTTGATTATCAGTAGTGATTCTTCATGCATTAAGAATCTGCAGATAAATGAACCACTTGGTGGCAGTGATCACAGTGTGCTGAAGTGGGAGTTACTCAAAGAGGTAACTACCATTAGGGGTAAAGGGAAGGGGTATTGCTTTCGTAAAGGCGACTACAATGGATTGAGACAGTATTTAAATTCTATACAGTGGGATCAACTGATGATATTGCCAACAGCAAATTCAAAATGGGAAGCATTCAAAGAACTTATCGTGGAAGCTACTAGGCTTTACATACCAACTAAGAAATATTGTTCAAGGTTTAGGCCTAAATGGTTGACAGATGAACTAATGAGGCATATGGCAGAGAAGAAAAATGCATGGGATACATACAAATTAACACGTGACACGGACGCCTATGATAGATACAAGTTGATCTGTAACCAAGTTACAAAGGAGGTTAGGCAGGCGAAGGCAGATTACGAGAGATCCTTGGCAAGGGATGCAAAGAAAAACAGCAAAGAGTTCTTTACTTATGTAAACTCTAGAAGGAAGGGGATGAATCAGATCGGTCCACTTGAGATCGATGGGTCAACTGTTGATGACCCTGCTCGGGTAGCTAACAAACTAAATGAATATTTTGCATCGACATTCACACATGAGGAGTTATTCAGCGAGGGGAATGCCAGAGGTGTATTCAACTCTAGCAGTAAGCTAGAGAATCTTGTAATAACTGAGAGCAAAGTGGAGGAGAAATTGTTGAAGATAAACACAAGAAAGGCACCTGGGGTGGATGGGATCTATCCAGTTATATTAAAGGAGGTAGCAAAGGAGGTAAGCAAACCCTTAGCCATAATTATGAGAGCTTCCTTGGACTCAGGGGAGGTACCCATTGACTGGAGATGTGCAAATGTGACCCCAATTCACAAAGGGGGATCAAAGGCTGACACAAGTAATTATAGACCTGTGAGTTTAACTTCTGTTCCCGGAAAATTAATGGAGGCACTGGTGAAAGAAGCACTGCAGGATCATCTAGACAAGACTTCAGTTATAGCTAGGACACAGCATGGTTTTGTTAAGGGGAAGTCTTGCCTGACCAATTTGATTGGATACTATGATGCAGTCACAAAAGAACTGGATGCAGGGAATAACTTTGATATTATATACTTGGATCTTAGAAAGGCTTTTGATACTGTTGCACATGGAAGACTGCTGCACAAATTGGAGCAGTGTGGCATTGGAGGCAAGTTGCTGCTATGGATAAAGGGGTGGTTGAGGGGGAGAAGACAGAGAGTGGTAATCAATGGACACTGCTCATCGTGGACTAATGTTATTAGTGGAGTCCCTCAGGGTTCAGTATTGGGGCCTTTATTGTTTTCTGTATTTATAAATGATATTGATGATGGTATATCAGGCTTAATGTCCAAGTTTGCAGACGATACGAAGGTTGGCAGGGTTGTCAAGGACACTACTGACACTATGCTGCTGCAACAGGATTTGGAAAGGTTGAGCAGATGGGCTTCGAGGTGGCAAATGAAGTTTAACATTGACAAATGTAAAGTACTACATATGGGAAACAGCAACCCCAGAGCAACGTATCAACTCTGTGGTACTACACTGACAGTGGTAGAGAATGAAAGGGACCTGGGGGTGGTGGTGCAGGCAGATATGAAGTTCTCTGAGCAGTGCAGACGAGCTGCAAGAGTAGCTCATGGTGTATTGTCAATGATATATAGGAATTTTTCTAGCAGGGATAAGGAGGTGATTATTCCCTTGTATAAGGCAATGGTCAGGCCACACCTAGAGTACTGTATACAGGCCTGGAGGCCTCATTTCAGGAAGGATGTAGAGCTGCTGGAACGAGTACAGAGAAGGGCAACTAGATTGGTGAATGGGACAAAGGGGTTCTCTTACGAAGAAAGGCTTAAGTTTTGCAAATTACAGTGTCTGGAAACTAGGCACCAGCGGGGTGATCTGATAGAGGTGTACAAAGCCTTGAATGGTTTGAGCATGCTCAATGCTGATGGGATTCTTCCTCTAGCTCAGAAAAATCACCTGAGAGGGCATAAATTCAAATTGAGGAAAGACAGATGTAGGATAGATGTGCGGAAATTTGCCTTTAGCCAGCGGGTGGTTGGTGGGTGGAACAGACTTCCATCCCTTGTCGTGGAAGTTGATAGCCTAAATAAGTTTAAGGCTCAGCTGGACAGGTATTTCGAACGAACAGAGGGGTGAAGTGGAAGTGGTTATTTTTATTTATTTATGTTACTTTTTTTTTTTTTTTTTTTTTTGGCTGATGCTGCATAAGCTTGCTTTCTTGCATCAAATGCCTCTACTAATGCTAATGCTATGCCTGTCTTCTCTCTCTTTTTGTAATTTTATAATTTTGAAATTTTTGTAATTTTGTACACTTTTGTAATTTTTCCTGCGTATGAGATGAATAAATAATTCTATTTACATGTTCGCTGAACATTCATTTTTTGCTTCAATCAAATTTGCGAGTGCTGCATAAGCATTTAGGGAAATTCCGACTTATGCAGAGTTCCATAGAATGCAACCCTTACGTAAGTTGGGGAGTGGCTGTATATATTTATTTCAGTATCGAGTTTTATCTCCTACCAAGTTAACATTATATGAATTCCATATCGCCTATCAAGTTTAAGTTATATGTATTAATTTATAATGTTACGTTTGTAAAATCTAAATAGTTATAATAAATAATAAATTTAACTATCTATTACCATCTGTGGTTCGAACTCTCACACTAGCTATTTGCGATATTATATCTATCCCAAATCACCGATTCTAAAAGCTCTATGAATATTACTGTCGTATGGTATATGTGACAAGTTAAATTATTAAAACATGTGAGTAATGCTAGAATTTATAGTTTATAATCCATTGCTGATACTGATTATGCTGCTACAAGTTACATAGAAACTTCCAGTATCTGCTATATAGATATGAAAACAGTGGCGGCAGAATTTGAACACTACTATCAATGCAATGCTGGCAGAAGTCGACTGTGGTTTTATATGCAATTACAAGCCCAAGTAAAGAATAAATACACCAAATTAATCAGAAAATCACAAAAAAAATACTATACTACTAAATTTCAATTAAAAGTTATAGAAAAACAATTTCAAATCAATGAATAAAAAAATCCACTTAGTGGCTTGTGAACATGCCTGGCACCCACTAGCCTCATCAGCATTAACAAAGTACTGCAAAAATTAAACTGTTACCAAAACTTTATCCACTGCCGAAGTGGCTGGGAGTTCTTTAAATTAAAAGAACTACTTTAGAAAAGTTAATGATTAAATTTACAAAATATTATAGAAATTAATTTCACAAAATTACCAAAATAAGATGCAAAAAGTGTATTACTTAATTATTGAAATAAGATTTAAAAATTACAAAAATAAAATGTAAACAAATTTTAAACAAATATTTTGTCTACCAGACACCTGATGTTAATCCCCCTTCAGTTAGCATGCTGGAGCCACCACTTAAAATATGCCTACTCTCTTCAACAGCCTACAGTAGAATCAGTCTTCCTATTACTATTCTCTCTCTCTCTCTTTGTGTGAATGTGTTTATATATATTCCATCCATAATGGTAGCAGCACAAAGTTAGCATTATTTATGTCTGCCACACTGATAGTATAAATGTTTGCTAAACTGATGAAAAAGCTAAATATTGTATATTATTGATTTTCATAATTTAGGATAACATGTGAATGATCTGTAGAAAAGTCATAGAAATTTCATTTATTAAATAAATATAAATTAAATATTATATATACAGTGTATTAGTTATAGAATATTTTCTCTTAAAATGACATTAATTTTTTTATCATAGTTGGACACTCAAGGTGATGATTTAATGAATACAAGAGATGAATTAGGGACAGTAAAAATGAAACTACACAATTCATCTATACAGGTAAGGTACTGCATTAAATTATACTTATATCAAACAATATGTTATGGTAAAAAACCTAAAGCTCTTCACAATCTGAAATCAATAATATATACAACCTGTCTTGGTAAAATTTAGAGAACTGATATTTTAAATTCATATATGAGGTTTACAGTATATGGTTAAAAAAATATTTATAAAAGAAAGTAACCTAACAGTTATTATCCAATCTGTTGTCATCAATCTGATATGTATATATATCGGTTGTCAAAGATTAGGAAGGATGAAATATAGCTTATAAATCTATGATTTGAGTATGAGAATAAAGAAAGAGTTGTGTTTAGCCATTCATAGAAGTTCCAGTATTGCATATTTTGTAAAAGTCCGGAAATTTTATTTTGTCAAATATCCTTGCATCTGAAATTTTTGCATGTTTTATATTTATACAGGCAGGCCTCGTATAACGCGAGTTCGATTAACGCTATTTGAAAAATTATACCACTTTTCACTTTACACGATGCAAATTTCCAGTTAACGCGATTTTTAAAAAAATTTTTTTTTATGCGATAGTTGAAAAAGATTTGAATCGTGCGTTAAGCTTATCGCGAGTCGTACGGTCAATAAATAAATGTTTTCCTGATGCCCACCTTGGCGTGTTCCATCAACCATCGGAAGAAGACATGTTACTTGTTTGTCTCCTGCTAATAAAGTCAATGCACACTTGCATAAAAATTCAAATTTTTAAATGAGCCAGATGAAAATGTTACCGCGAAGGAGATAAGGGTAAAATAAATAGATGAAATATTTCGTATCGCAGAGAACCTCAAACAAAAGGTTTGAGGTTCTCTGAGATATTTATTTCGCCGGGGCCCAGAGAAGATTGTTGTCGGCTATCGGAAATTGATTGATGAAAAGAGAAAGTCAACACTGTTCAAATATTTCCACAACAGTCATTTCTTCATTGTGTATTTTATGTCTGAGGTTCCCAAACTTTCTCGGTTCACGGCGCCCTTAGTGTCTCAGTAAATTTTTCAAGGCGCACCCAGACCAAAAGAAATACCTAACATTTCCGTTTAGTAGTTAGGTCCAAACTACTTAATAAGAAATGCTGAAACTGTGAGCTACCTCGAGCTAGTAGTTCGCGCAGTGTCTGACAGATGTCGAGTATCGCTGTGTTTCCCTCGAAAATTTAAAATATTCTGTGGTGCACAGTTTGGGAACCACTGTTTTATGCAATAAACATTTAAGTCCATAATTATTTTCATTATATTTTACATTGTATACAGTTTAAAAGGTATTTTTTAAATTCTTTATGGACATTCCAGAAGGTCTAAGACCAATCAATTTTTCCTGTTGATTATTATATTTGTTTTGTGCGATGCGTTCATGGGACAAATTAATCGTGGTAATCGAGGCCAGCCTGTATATACGTGACGACGTATCCAAAAGTTCTCAGACTGGAGGCCTTGATGAGCAAAAACTGCAAATAGTAGAGCATTCTGCCACTATATACCACTACATTAGTATCTCTCATGTGAATTTTGCTGTTATAGCCACCTGTGTTATGCCACTACAGTTGTTTATTATAGTGATTGTTAAGTACAATTGATGGTTTCATTTATTTGTGAAATGGTTGATTTGAAGGAGCAACACATTTGCATGAAATTTTGCTTCAAACTGGAGAAGATGACATCAGAAACATATTAGATGCTCAAAACAGCTTTTGGTGACAATGCCATGGGAGAACACAAACATTTGACTAGTTTTCATGATTCTAAAATGGCAAAACATCAGTTGAAGACTTGAGTGTCCAGATTTCCCACCAAGTTGCACAAGTAAAAATGTGGAGAAAGTTTGCAAAATCATCATTGAAGGTCAACGAATGGCCATTTCTGGTATTACTGACAGGCTAGGACTCTTACAGAACATGCCAACACATTTTAATGGAGGAAATTAACATGAAGCAGATCTGTGCAAAGTTTGCTTCAGTTGCTGACAGGTGCAATTGTCTGTCAGGAACTGTTGGATGAGGTCAAAAATAATCAAAACTTCCTCTCAAGAGTTATAACAAGAGACAAAAATGTGGGTTTACTGCTATGACCCTGAAATGAAATAGCAGTTGTTCCTATGGAAATCCAAAACATCTCCACATCCAAAGAAAGTGAGGCAAGTCAGGTCCAACATCAAAAGCATGTTTGTCATCTTTTTCAACTCTGAGGGCTTGGTACATCAGGAATTTTGCCTCAAGGCTGAACAGTTAACCAACATTATTATCTGGAGGTTTTAAAGCATCTTAGGGAAAAAGTCCACTGAAAATGCCCTGAACAATGGCAGAACAAGGACTGGCTGCTTTGTAACAAATCTCACACACGCACATACTGCTCTCTCTCTTTGCAGTGATTTTTTGGCTGATAAAAACATGATAGTTGTCCCCCACCCTCCCTACTCACATGATTTGGCCACTTGTGAAATTTTCTTGTCTCCAAAAATGAAATCACAGCTAAACGGGCATCATTTCCAGGACATCCCAGAAATCGAAAAGAATCACAGAGTCCTGCATTCAATCCCAAAAAATCAGTTCTAGTAATGTTTCCAGCCAGTGTTGATTCCAGGGGGGGGGTGACTACTGGTGCATGTCACCCCCCGGTGGAATTCTCCCCCAGTGAAAAATAGTAATTTATGTCAGATAAACACAATATGAAAAATCACATCAACTAAGTGTGGTACTGCTTGAATGAGAGGAGAGTGCTGAAAAATTAAACTAAGCTATATTTACGATCTAAGTGTGGTACTTGTTAGGTGGTACAAGGCAAAAATAAATCACTAAATTCAAAAGACAAAATTTTCAAAATAATTAAATGGGCAAGACAATATTTCTGGCTGCACAAATTGTAACTGAAAGCTACTATTTCAAGTGTTGGCATTTTCGTTTTATGGTTTCAGGTTCCCTTCATTTTCACACACACCATCTCTTGATAGTTTTTCTCACAAGTGGTCTACTTGCGACTAATTCTTAGCATTAGCATTAGTAGAGGCATTTGATGCAAGAAAGCAAGCTTATGCAGCATCAGCCAAAAAAAAAAAAAAAACTCACTTCCACTTCACCCCTCTGTTCGTTCAAAATACCTGTCCAGCTGAGCCTTAAACTTATTTAGGCTATCAACCTCCACCACAAGGGATGGAAGTCTGTTCCACCAACCAACCACCCGCTGGCTAAAGGCAAATTTCCGCACGTCTATCCTACATCTGTCTTTCCTCAATTTGAATTTATGCCCTCTCAGGTGATTTTTCTGAGCTAGAGGAAGAATCCCATCAGCATTGAGCATGCTTAAACCATTCAAGGCTTTATACACCTCTATCAGATCACCTCGCTGGTGCCTAGTCTCCAGACACTGTAATTTGCAAAACTTAAGCCTTTCTTCGTAAGAGCACCCCTTTGTTCCATTCACTAATCTTGTTGCCCTTCTCTGTACTCGTTCCAGCAGCTCTACATCCTTCTTGAAATGAGGCCTCCAGAACTGTATACAGTACTCTAGGTGTGGCCTGACCATTGCCTTATACAATGGAATAATCACCTCCTTATCCCTGCTGGAAAAATTCCTGTATATCATTGACAATACTCCATGAGCTACTCTTGCAGCCCATCTGCACTGCTCAGAGAACTTCATATCTGCCTGCACAACCACCCCCAAGTCCCTTTCATTCTCTACCACTGTCAGTGTAGTACCACAGAGTTGATACGTTGCTCTGGGGTTGCTGTTTCCCATGTGTAGTACTTTACATTTGTCACCTCTCAGCCCATCTGCTCAACCTTTCCAGATCCTGTTGCAGCAGCATAGTGTCAGTAATGTCCTTGACAACCCTGCCAACCTTTGAATCGTCTGCAAACTTGGACATTAAGCTTGATATACCATCATCAATATCATTTATAAATACAGAAAACAATAATGGACCCAACACTGAGCCCTGAGGGACTCCACTAATAACATTAGTCCACGATGAGCAGTGTCCATTGATTACCAATCTGTCTTCTCCCCCTCAACCACCCCTTTATCCATAGCAGCAATTTGCCTCCAATGTCACACTGCTCCAATTTGTGTAGCAGTCTTCCATGTGCAACAGTATCAAAAGCCTTTCTAAGATCCAAGTATATAATATCAAAGTTATTCCCTGCATCCAGTTCTTTTGTGACTGCATCATAGTATCCAATTAAGTTGGTCAGGCAAGACTTCCCCTTAACAAAACCATGCTGTGTCTCAGCTATAACTGAAGTCTTGTCTAAATGATCCTGCAGTGCTTCTTTAACCAGTGCCTACATTAATTTTCCTGGAACAGAAGTTAAGCTCACAGGTCTATAATTACTTGTGTCAGCCTTTGATCCTCCTTTGTGAATTGGGGTCACATTTGCACATTTCCAGTCTATGGGTACCTCCCCTGAGTCCAAGGAAGCTCTCATAATTATGGCTAAGGGTTTGCTTACTTCCTTTGCTGCCTCCTTTAATATAACTGGATAGATCCCATCCACCCCTGGTGCCTTTCTTGTGTTTATCTTCAACAGTTTCTCCTCCACTTTACTCCCAGTTATTTCAAGATTCTGTAGCTTACTGCTAGAGTTGAATACACCTCTGGCATTCCCCTTGCTGAATAACTCCTCATGTGTGAATGTCGATGCAAAATATTCATTTAGTTTGTTAGCTACCTGAGCAGGATCATCAACAGTTGACCCACCAATATCAAGTGGACCAATCTGATTCATCCCCTTCCTTCTAGAGTTTACATAAGTAAAGAACTCTTTGCTGTTTTTCTTTGCATCCCTTGCCAAGGATTTCTCGTAATCTGCCTTCGCCTGCCTAACCTCCTCTGTAACTTGGTTGCATATCAACTTGTATCTATCATAGGCTTCTGTGTCATGTGTTAATTTGTAAGTATCCCATGCATTTTTCTTCTCTGCCATATGCCTCATTAGTTCATCTGACATCCATTTTGGCCTAAACCTTGAACAATATTTCTTAGTTGGTATGTAAAGCCTAGTAGCTTCCAAGATAAGTTCTTTGAATGCTTCCCATTTTGAATTTGCTGTTGGTAACATCATCAGTTGGTCCCACTGTATAGAATTTAAATACTGTCTCAGTCCATCGTAGTCGCCTTTACGGAAGCAATAACCCTTCCCTTTATCCCTAATGGTAGTTACCTCTTTGAGTAAATCCCACTTCAGCACACTGTGATCACTGCCACCTAGTGGTTCATTTATCTGCAGATTCTTAATGCATGAAGAATCACTGCTGATAATCAAATCAAGAGTATTACTCCCTCTAGTTGCCTCCCGAACATGCTGATGTAGAAAACAATCATCCAATAAATCCACAAAAGCCCTGCTAGTGTGTGAATAACCAGCCCACAAATTCCAGTCAATATCTGGGAAATTAAAATCTTCCATTATAAGACTGTCTGATTTACTGGCCCACTCTATTTCCCTGTACAGTTCCTTATTATACTCATCAGAGTCATTAGGCCTATAGCACACTCCTACTCTCAATTTTGATCTCCCAATGCTTATGTCACACCAAACTGACTCAACACTGCACTGTCCAGCGATGTCGACTAGCTTCACTTCCTTGGTTTTTATGTGTTTCTTAACTAATAGCATAACCCCTCCCCCCTTCCTATCCTGTCTATCCTTTCTGTAGACCTTGTACTCCCCAAATTGCAGTTCTGCATCCCTTATATCTGTGTGACACCACATCTCTGATATCCCAACAATATCTGCCTTTGATGTTTTGAGCAATACCTCAAATTCATCAAATTTATTTACTAAACTCCTAGCATTGGTGTACACGCAAGTATACCTGCACCTGTTTCTATTCTTAGCTACCCTAACACAACCCATGTGTTTACTTGTACCGCAATGGCTCCCAGCAGTCTTTGAAATACCATGCATCTTGTTTTTCAGGCTTCTGCTCATTCTAATAGAAGCAGTGCAAGAATCTCTTTCACCTCTGCCAGTGGCTACTGTCAATCTATTGGTCTTTGTCTCCCCTAAGCTAGCAGTTTTCCGACCCACCTAACACTGCCTCGATAGCATCAGCAAATATTCTTGCACCCTTTCTATTTAAGTGTATCCCATTCCTGTAGAAGCAATCTCTCCTGTTAACAAGTACAGACCAGGCTGAAAAAAATTCTACCCCTTGAGCCTTGCACAATCTTTCCAGGGCCGAATAGATCGACAAGGCTCTCATCATATACTCCCTCCTATCGTGTCTGGGCAGAATTGCAGACACTTTCAAAGACACTTTCTTTGTTTGTATATCACAAACAAGGTCGCAGGCCACAAATAGGTTTGCCTAAATTGGTTCCTGACAAATGCTATTGTAATCATAAAGTGTTGTATGGCATTCAGGGGAGTCTACTGCAACTACTAATTGAATTGTCAGTAGTTTTGCTTTATGCTTTTCAGTATTTGTTTTTTTCACAGAAAGAGTCTACTTGTGGCTAATTCTTTCTTTGTATACTGCAAACAAGACAGTTTGGTTGCAGCCTATAAACAATACCTTTTATAACCTTTTTATTATATATGCATTTGTACCATAATATTGCATGAAGATAAGCTTAGAGGGCTCGAATGAGTTATTGGGAAAATTAATAAATGAAGTGATTGATACACATACAAAGAAAAAGCAAAAAAAAAAAAAAAATAAGATTATTACAATATAGTACTTGCATGTTTGATTATAATTTGTATAATTTTTTTTTTGTGAATTTTAATCGGCTTTTTTTAAATTTATTTAAACTGTAATTACTGCCAGTAATGTGGTTTTTGTAAACTGATTATTAGTATTTAGATGTTAAATAATAAAACTGTATTTTCTTTTCTTTCCTATTCTGTTTTCTCATATTCTGATTAATATGCAGAATTAATGTTCATAAATATGCATAATCTGCATATATATATGCATATTTTAAATTTATATTTATGCATAAATATACAGATTTGTTTGTAGGATATACATATGTTGTAAATATTAAATAATAAAAAAATATACATATACCCCCCAAGTTTCAATCTCTCCTCCCTGTGAAAATGCTGTGGTAGAAACACTGAACTCAGTGCATAAACTCACACGGGAACCGCTTTGAAGGGGATAACTATGATCAGTAACAAAAGCAAGCCTATTTCTTTTTATTAACTCAGTCCAGGAACTTTTGGATACGCCCTTGTACGAATACAGCCATTACAGATTTGTTTAGACATTTAATGGCAATAGCTTTATAAAATAAAAGTTTTTGTTCTAATACTGGGCAGCAGATTTTTTATTTTTGTGAGTCATCCATTCTTTATGAAACAACAGCCATTAATGCTTGCTCTGTGGTAATCAGGACTTTTTTTTTATATATAAGAGTCCATGGTGGGTACTAGATATTTCATATTGTAACCTAATTGATATGGAATTTCAGTTGAAGTATATTTATAAGCATTACACCAGGAAGAGAATGCCTCACTTAAAATGTGAAGGGTTGTTTATTTACTTTCCTGTAGGTTAATGTTAGTTTTTAAAATAAGCTGCTTTCAATTAAAACTGTCACACTGATAATGAAAAGTTGTAGCATGTGCAGTTTTTTATGCAAGACAAGTATAAGGTGCTACTCCAATGTTCCCGAAATTTGAATGTTGCGTGGGAACTACTAGGTTTGGACTTGTGGTATTACGTAACACTGCATGCATCGTTTGTAAATCAGTGTGACACATGGCATCAGCCTGGATAGAGTCATTGAATATTTTGGTAGTGTGTTTCATGTAGTTTGTGATTGTTGCGGCGATGGCTGATGTGAGAGAGCAACGTGCTTGCATCAAGTTTTGTTTCCTCCTTAACAATACAGAAGCAGAAACAAGCTTTTGGTGACAATACGTTAGGCCAGATGCAGACTGACATTGGTTTAACTGTTTTAAAAACGGTTGAATGTTGGTTGATGACGACGATCACTCTGGGCATCCATCACCAAGCACTGCCCTGCAAAATGTCGCAAAAGTTGGGGCGGCCATCTGCGAAGACTGCAGGCAGACCATCCAGGACATTTCTGGCATTGTAGGATTATTGTATAGCACATTGTCAGTGGATTTTGTCAGACAAGTTGAACATGACAAGGACTGTGGCCAAGTTTGTGCCACGGTTACTGAGTGAAGACCAAAACCAGTCTTCTATGTGCAACAGTATTAAAAGCTTTCCTGAAATCCAAGTATATGATATTAAAATTATTTTTGTATCCTTTGTGACCACATCATAATATCCAGTCAAACTGATCAGACAAGACCTCTCTTTAACAAACCCATGCTGTGTCTTAACTACTACTGCATTCTTGTCTCGGTGATCCTACAATGCTTCTTTAACCAGTGACTCCATTATTTTCCCCCGAACACAAGTTAAAATAACAGGTCTATAGTTACTTGTGTCACCTTTTGAGTCCCCTTTGTGAATTGGGGATACATTTGCACACCTCCAGTCCATGGGGACCTCCCTTGAGTCTAAGGAAGATCTCATAATTATGGCTAAGGGTTTGCTTACTTTCTTTGCTGCCTCCTCTAATATAACTGGATAGATCTCACCAACCCCAGGTGCCTTCCTTATATTTAATTTCCACAATTTTTCCTCCACATTGCTCTGTTATTACAAAATCACTTAGCTCCCTGTTAGAGTTTGATAAGCTTCTGGCATTCCTCTCCTTGAATAACTTGTGTGTGTGTGAATGTAGATGCAAAATATTTTTCAGTTTATCAGCTACATGAGCATGATCATCAATAGTCAAACCATCTATGTTAAGTGGACCAATCGAATTATCCCTTTCCTTCTAGAGTTTACATTAGTAAAGAACTCTTTGCTGTTTTTCTTTGCATTCTTTGTCAAAAATTTCTTGTAATTAGCCTTCACTTGCCTGACTTCCTTTGTGACTCGATTACAGACTAGCTTATACCTATCATAGGCTTCTGTGTCACCTGATAATTTATATGCATCCCATGCATTTTTCTTCTCTGCCATGAGCCTCATTTACAGGTGCAGAGAAGAGATCAGAATGGTACTCCTACGTCGAAAGGTTTCAGTTCTGCAAATTGCAGCATTCGAGCCCAGGCACTTGCAGGGATATCTGGTTGAGGTGTTTAAAGCCTCAAATGGATGGAGTAAGTTGAATGTCAATGGTATTCTTTCTTTCACTTGCTGAGACAACGCGCATGGGAGGCTTAAATTCAAGTTGAGGAAGGATGGTTGCAGGATAGATGTGTGGAAATTTGCCGTCAGCCAGTGGATGGTTGATTGTTGGAACAAGCTTCCATCATCTCTTGTTATGAAAGTGGATAGATTGAATAAATTCAATGAGAACTAGACGAATTCTTTCAGGGTACAGATAGGTGAACTGGTGTTTTTTTTTTGGCTGATGCTGTGTGTAAGCCCCATCTAGCTTGCCTGTATTTGGGTGTTGAACTACCCTTTAATACCCAACCCTACTGTTGATTTTGATTTTCTGAAATGACATCAACAAAGGGATACAGCGATAGCGATATGATTACAAAATTTGCAAACAAAGTCAAGATCAGTAGAGTGGTTAATGATCGGCACTTCTTTGGGCTGACAGATTTCAAGGATTGTCAGAAAAGCAGCGGCTATATTTTATGTGGTGAATTGCAAGGTCTTACACTTCTGCAGCATATCCCAAAATAATTTATACACTAGGCAGGGTTGATTTAAAAACAGAGGAAGAAAAGAATTGGGGAGTTACAATATGGTTGGATATGAAGTTTTCTGAGCAGTCAGCCACTGTTATTGATGATTTATCAAGCATTTGATTGTAGGGATGGGAGGTCATAATGCCACTGTATAAAGCAATTGTAAGACCTCACTTGAAATACTGTGTTCAGATATGGAGAATTCACTTAAAAAAAGACATTGAGCTTCTTGAAAACACCCAACACTGTCAGTATGCTTGGTGAGATCAGCAAAAGGGCATCCACATGTGGAAAGACTTGACAGAACTTGGTAACTAGGCACCTTAGGGAAGGCCTAATTGAGATGTGTAAAGCTCTTAGAGGAGAAAGTAAAACAAATGAGAATATAACAGATATTTATTTAAAGTATACCCAGTAAAATAAAATAAAATAAAATATTTCCAGAAGCTTTCGGAACTCGTGTCCCTTTCTCAACTGACAGAATTTTTGAATACATTACAAGCAAAGTGTGGCACGTTACTCATTCGTCATTGTTGTAGCACGGACGTGTGCTGCCTTGCGCCAGTGATCATCCATCAATAAAACGGTTGTCTCCAGGATTGGATGTATACGCATGCCTTTCTGGCGATTTAATGCCTTAGGGTTGTTCATTATGTTTAGTGACTCTAGCCATAGGCGGTGGCGAAAGTGTCGCGCGTGGTCCACTATCTCAAAGTCGCGCTTGGGGTCAAGATCGTGGTTGGTAGCCCAAAAATGTTCTGCAAGCGCGGACTGGTCAGTTTCGGCAAGCCGGATTGCTCTGTCGTGTTCCGTGAGGCGTCTCGATGTCTCACCTACGTAGCAACTGTTACAGGCCCTACAGGTGATACAGTACACTACATTGCTGCGTAAGACAGGTGTGACAGGGGTCTTCACACTGGAGACAAGTGAACGTAGGTTCCTACCTGGTAATTGTACACATTTTATGTTGTAACTTCTCAGGATCTTCGAGATACGTCCTGACACTCCTGGATAGTACGGAATGTAGGCGGATGATATGCCGACTTGCTTCGGAGGTCTTGGGTTGGAAGTAAGTTCTTGTGCCTGTAACAAGCATCTGTTTAGTACATGGGATGGATAACCGCATCTGGTTAAGTCCGCCTTCACACGGGAGATCTCGTTACGTCTAATTGTGTCGGTGCTGGAATGGCTCCAGGCCCTGGAGAACAGGGTGCGGGCAGTGCTATTGAGATGGCACTGCCCGCCATCTCAATAGCCATTCCAGCACCGACACAATTAGACGTAACGAGATCTCCCGTGTGAAGGCGGACTTAACCAGATGCGGTTATCCATCCCATGTACTAAACAGATGCTTGTTACAGGCACAAGAACTTACTTCCAACCCAAGACCTCCGAAGCAAGTCGGCATATCATCCGCCTACATTCCGTACTATCCAGGAGTGTCAGGACGTATCTCGAAGATCCTGAGAAGTTACAACATAAAATGTGTACAATTACCAGGTAGGAACCTACGTTCACTTGTCTCCAGTGTGAAGACCCCTGTCACACCTGTCTTACGCAGCAATGTAGTGTACCGTATCACCTGTAGGGCCTGTAACAGTTGCTACGTAGGTGAGACATCGAGACGTCTCCAGGATCGCCTCACGGAACACGACAGAGCAATCCGGCTTGCCGAAACTGACCAGTCCGCGCTTGCAGAACATTTTTGGGCTACCAACCACGATCTTGACCCCAAGCGCGACTTTGAGATAGTGGACCACGCGCGACACTTTCGCCACCGCCTATGGCTAGAGTCACTAAACATAATGAACAACCCTAAGGCATTAAATCGCCAGAAAGGCATGCGTATACATCCAATCCTGGAGACAACCGTTTTATTGATGGATGATCACTGGCGCAAGGCAGCACACGTCCGTGCTACAACAATGACGAATGAGTAATGTGCCACACTTTGCTTGTAATGTATTCAAAAATTCTGTCAGTTGAGAAAGGGACACGAGTTCCGAAAGCTTCTGGAAATATTTTATTTTATTTTATTTTATTTTACTGGGTATACTTTAAATAAATATCTGTTAAACTATGGACCCCAGTACTCCAGGCCCATTTGTCACTAAATGAGAATATAATTTTCACTCTTATAAATTATTCTAGAACTAGCAGCCAAAAATTTAAATTACTAGGGAAGAGGTTTAATGGATTTCAGGAAGGTTTCTTTTAGTCAGAAAGTTGTTAATTACTGAAATAAGTTATCACAATGGTTAAGTAGGTTGACAGATTAGGGAAATTCAAAGGCAGCCTGATAGGTATCTATCAGGCTGCCTTTGAATGTGAGGTGAGGGGAAGTTAAATAGGTCTTTTATTTTATTATTTTCTTTTTTTGGCTGGCACAGCAAAATCTTCAAGCTTTCTTGCATCTCATGGTTAATGGTCAGCAATGAAATACAGTGGATTCTGGTTATTAGGGCAGCCATTTATTTGGGACAAATCTTAAAACACAGAACCCAATTAAGAAAATAGCCAGGGTTTCCTTTGCTTAATTGGGACAACATGCTGTTTAATCGGAGCAGGAGACCGCAGCACTGGAGATTACCCTACATTCTACACGATTGTCTCCGACCATTCCACGTGTTTCGGTCGGATTTCTGGAGGTCACAACCATAAAACAATTAGCAGTCATCTGTTTATTGGGCTTTTCTGTTAGTGCAATCTATCATAAGTAAACTATCTTCTCTTCATTCCTATTTTTAAAGCTTCGTATCATGTTACTTGCAATTTGTGCATGTGCTGTGTTCTTTGTTATTGATTGCTTATTTTTTTACTGTTTTAAATTTTAACCCCCACCCACAAATGTCAGTGAACAGAAATGTCGACTAGTTAGTACGTATTAATTATTCCGATTATTACACATATTCTTCAGATTTTCACGTATCATTTAATTTTTTAATTGGTAAGGTAATAAAGGGTAAATTTGTGCTTAATATATCTTTACTTTTATAGCCTGTGAATAATATTCCTCCCATTTTCACTAATTAGAATCGCTGTTTAATAGAATTAAAATTCAATTCACAAACATGATCACAATGACCGGCGGTTACTACACATCGTATAGTGAACGGTACTTTACTATGGTGAGTCCATCGTAACGTGATTTGATTGTAGAGCGGGGGTCCATTGTATTTTTAACTATTTACGTGAAACTTCGGATAATTGGGGCGGCCGCTTAATCAGGCCAAAATGCACTAGTCCCGCCGTGTCCCAAATAGCCGGAATCGACTGTATTTATATGTGTGTATATACATACATATATACTATCCTCAAACTTATATTGAGACACCTCAATCCTGGGAAGTAATGGTTAATTTCAAAGGATATATGGTGGTGCTCAGAATGGGATGACTAAAATCAACTGTTAAAAATATTGTAAGTCAATGGCAAACAGAAGGAATTGCAACTGTTCAGTCCAAGCTGTGTTGACCACCATTAATGTCCCAGAGTACATTGACAATTGTTACTCATATTCAGCAGTCATGTGATTTGACCCACAGTCCGGTGTGCTGTTGCACTCTTGCTCCTGACTACATCAAGCACCAAGAATCATGTTACAGACTTCAGGATCATTTGGAAGCATTGGGGTGTGGTGTATGCCAAAAGAACAATTTCAAGCAGTGAAGTCAATGATAGTAAAAGTCTGTTATGTGGTTTGGATTTGTTACATTGGTTTATCATCAGTGAAACTGTGAATGTAGCTGTTGCAATATAACATTCTGAACAATTTTTTTATATCTGCATATCCAAAGAATTAGATATGCAGATAGAGTAGATGCTGGAGAAGAGTGTATATAACTAGATGTTCTTTTTATCAGTGTCCCAATAACTGCTGGCGGAAGAGAGAGAGGTATCAGTTGTTAAAGAAAGAGAAAGGCTTTAATTTAACCTCTTTCTCTCTTTCTCCTTTAACAACTTAATGTTAAAAGAATGACAAATAAATCTAAATTTCAGGACAAAAAAGTTCAGTTATTTAATATTTATATTAATATTTAGGTAGAACATCAAACCATCATCATTCAAAATCTACAAGAAGCACTTGTGCAGTGCAAACGAACATTAGATGAGGTTCGACAGCATAATCATCAAACTGTGACAGACAATTTGCAGCTTAAAAGTAAAACAAAGTTTTCCATAAGAAATGCCGTGCTTGATGTGTAGTGAACATTATTGTTACTGTTTTTTAACCTTTGTTTGGGCAGCAAGATTTTCTTATCCTATTTATGGTAGAGAAAAAAATACATTGTTATGAAAGCTTTAATTTTGGAATACAAAAAACATTTTTATTTAAGCAATTATGCAGATATGTTTATCAAAATTTGTTTTATAATTGTAATATAAATAAGTAAAATAAAATAGATTTTTAATGTCTTCCTATGATGGGTACTTTTTACCCAGGCTGTTGTTTTTGTTATGTTTTTATGTGAAAAAAACTAGTAAGCTGATACATAATCAGTGACTTTGTTATGCTGAACCAATAATGTAGAAAACTAACTTTTGATAAGTCTGGATATTAAAATATTTTATTATTTTGAGTACTTTTCATGGATTAAATATTTGATTCACTTAAAATTGTTTTAAATAATACCATATACTGATTATTTCTGTTGTGGTTATAATTTTTACTTTCAGAATCTGATGTTTATCATTTAGAAATGCATTTTCTAATTTTAGCAAATTAGGCCATTTTTGAGTTAAATGATGATTAACTTTAGCTGACTTTTGATCATACATACAATGCAAGGCTGTAAACTAACTAAAGAGTTTTTTCTTCACATTGTATTATATGTTGAAAGGATACTGTAATAGGGCCACCTACTGATATAGAGTTGGGCCTCCATGGCCTCACAGAGAGGCATGCTATATGTACAGCATCCCACAATATAGGATCGACACACATCTGGCAGCCCATTCAGCATTATCCTATGAATGTTGGGGTGGGAATCTGAGTCGGGGAGAATTGGAGGCCTACTTACAGTTGGCTCAGTGACATAGTGCAGCGTTTTCCAAACTGGTGTCCATAAACCTTTTCCAGAGGGTCCTAAAAACATTCAGAAGGGGGGGGGTATCAAGTGATATGTGTGTGTGTGTGTGTGTGTAGGGGTCCACAAACTTTTGATTTTTGAAGCGGTCCGTAGATCTCAGTAGTTTGGGAGCCGCTGGCATAGTGCATTATCCTATTAGAAGACTCCATCACTGTCAGGGAACAACAAGAATATTGACATATATATGTAGATTAGAAGTAAGAAACTTACCTCTTGACTGTTCAAAAATAGAGTTTAGATTTATTATAAACTTGTTTACAATTGTGGAATTGTAATGTAGGCATATAAAATGATATCAGAGATTTTGATGCAAGTCAATTGTGATGTGCTTTATTGTTATCCTGAATGGCCTTATTTTGGAAAAACAGTTTAGGTAAGAGTTTAGAATGGAATGGGGACCAACAGATTTTAGTAATATATGTACAGCTGGACAATGCATCAGAAATGGCAGTATGTAGAACATGGTGGTGGTATGGACTACCTATATGGTCTATGTACATGTAAGCTCAATGGCATAGTGCAGCGTTTCCCAAACTGGTGTCCATAAACCTTTTTCAGAGGGTCCTCAAAACGTTTAGAAGCGGGGGAGTATCAAGTGATGTGTTTATTGAATGCGTATTTACCATTAAAAAAATACTCCACGAGGAGGGTTCCAAGTTGGATGAATAGTGAAGTTGCCACATTACGTGAGCAGAAAAATGTGGCACGGAAAAGTTACAGAGCAATAAAAAATACTGAAGCCTATAACAGCTACAAGATGATCTGTAATAGAGCCACAGAAAAGTTTCGACAGGCAAAGGCAGTTTATGAGAAATCACTAGCAGAGCAGAGGGGGGATAAGGAATTCTTCACATATATAAATGCCAAGAAGAGCAGTACAAACCAGATCGGACCCTTACGTAAGGGAAAGGGGATAGTATTAAATACACCAGCTGCCGTTGCAGATGAACTCAACAGTTATTTTGCATCGATATTTACAGAAGAAAAACCTTTTGTGGCAATGGGAAATTGTTGGAGCAAAGTTGAAAAATATGTAATTAATGATATTGAAATTTCGCAAGATTATTTAATGAAAAAAACCTTTCAAGCCTACAGGCCAGTAAGGCTCCTGGAGTTGATGGAATATACCCTATAATCTTATGGGAGGCAGTTGGTTGGTTGGTTGGTTATTTGGTTTTTAGGAGCATTAGCAACTAAGGCCATATTGCTCCGAGAATATGCGGTGGTCTTTCCTGACCTTTCCGCATCCTCCGTATTTGGTGGTGATGGGCTCGAACCCCAGTCTAATCAAGAAGCATGTGTTATACACTGCTGCTCCTTCCCACCTGGCTATGGAGACACCTAGGGAGGCGGCAAGTGAATGCATTGAACCATTGAGGCTAATTATGCGAGCATCACTAGACTCTGGGGAGATTCTGTTGGATTGGACAAGTGCCAATGTATCTCCCATACATAAGGGTGGTTCTAAGAGTGAAGTGGGAAATTATCAACCTGTCAGTCTGACTTCAGCGGTAGGGAAAATCATGGAGGCAATGATCAAGGGTGGAATTCAGGATCATTTGGATAGAATTGAAACTATCAAGGATACTCAGCATGATTTGGAAAGGGAAAATCATGTTTAACAAATCTGGTTTGCTATTTTGAATGGGTCACTCATGAGCTGGATTTAGGGAATAATTTCGACATTGTTTATTTAGATTTCAGCAAAGCTTTTGACTCAGTCCCACATGAACGGTTGCTTTATAAGTTGGAATCACTGGGAAAATCCTTAAATGGATATCAGGATGGCTTCAGGGCAGGAGGCAGGGGTTGTGATAAATGGCTATTCCTCAGATTGGGTTGATGTAATAAGTGGGGTTCCCAAGGATCAGTATTAGTTCCCAAGGATCAGTAATTTTCATAAACGACATTGATGAAGGGATAGAGGGCGTGATGTCTAAATTTGCAGATGTTAAAATTGGTAGAATAGTTAATGATCACTGTCAAGCTGAGCTTCTTCAGAGAGACCTAGATAGACTTCAGGAATGGTCAGAAAAATGGCAGCTATGCTTTAATCCAACAAAGTGTAAGGTATTACACCTAGGAAACAGTAATCCCAAAATAACTTATTCACTTGGAGTTCAACTAAACCCAGTACTGGAGGAAAGGGACTTGGGTGTTACGATAAGGTCAGACATGAAGTTCTCTGAGCATTGTAAACAGGTTCAAGGAAGGCCCATGGTGTCCTATCGATGATCTATCGAACTTTTGCAAGTAGAGATAGGGACGTGATAACCCCATTATATTAGGCTTTTGTTAGACCACACTTGGAATACTGTGTTCAAGGATGGAGACCGCACCTAAAGAAAGACATCGAGCTTCTTGAAAGGGTGCAAAGACTGGCAACTCGCCTGGTGAGATTGGCAAAAGGATGTCCTTATGAAGAAAGACTTTGAATATGTGGGTTGCAGAGTTTGGAAACTAGACACCTTATAGGAGCTTTGATTGAGGTGTTTAAGGCTCTGAGAGGCATCAGTAAAATGAATGAGGACAAAATTTAAGATTATAAATGATGCTATAGGGGATGAATAGGGGATGTAAATTCAAGTTACAGTGGGAAATGTTTAGATTGGACTGCAGGAAGTTTTATTTTAGCCTGCGAGTTATAAATTACTGGAATGAGTTACCTACGTGGGTGGTGGAGGCTGAGAGTTTGGAGAAATTCAAAGGTCATCTGGATAGTATCTTCACGTATAGTGCAAGAAAGCAATAGGCTTTCTTGCACTATACGGCCATTACTAATACGAAGTAGTCCTGATGTTTGCGTATAAGTAAACATATTAAAAAATATTACTGCTTCTAGGTAAAGCTACAATGTGTTTTATTCAAGAAAAGTTAAGATGATGTTTCTTGGAAACTGCTTGGTTTGTCTCCATTCATGGCTGTGATAAATTCCCCGGCTAAATGCTTGACTATAACAAGCATCCCATCGCTTTGTTTCACTTAGAAATAATTCTCATTCTCTTTCATAATACATTGATATCAGCAATTAATTTTGAAAGTGGAGTTATTTGTATTATCAAAACTTTCTACTTTAATATTACCATTAAAAGTGCAACATATTACAGGCAACATTTTTACTTTTTAATATTGACAATAATAAATACATATATATTAAAAGTTTTGATTAACTAAACAGTGCTTGGCTTATATACACTGATGAGGCAAAACATTATGACCAGTGAGTCGTTATGCAGATTGAAGCAACTGTGGGTGAACTATGGTGCATGCACGTCGAGACAGTATAAAAAACACCTGATACTGAGCTCCATTAATCAGTGTTACTCTCGTTCCTTAGATTGGAAAGGCAGTGGACTTAAGCAAGTTTGACAGAGGCCAAATTATAATGGCCAGACTACTGGGTCAGAGCATATCTGAAACGGCATGGCTGGTGGGGTGCTCACGGTCATCCGTGGTTAGTACCTACCGAAAATGGTCTGAGGAGGGGAACCCACGGACCACTGGCGAGGTGTTGGATGACCACAGCTCATTGATGCTCGAGGTGAGCGAAGGTGCTCTCGGATGGTACATGGCAACAGAAGGGCAACTGTGGCACAACTCTCCGGTATTTGGAATGCTGGTGACGGGAGTAATGTGTCACAACACACAGTACATCGAACCCTGCTGAAAATGGGGCTCTGTAGCCACAGGCCACTCAAAGTGTCCACGCTAACCATGGTTCACTGGCAACAGTTCCTACAATGGGCATGCAAGCATTGAAACTGGACCTTGAGTGATTGGAAGAAGGTCGTGTGGTCCAATGAATCACGTTTCCTGTTGCACTATGTGGACAGCTGAGTACGTGTGTGTCATTTACCTGGGGAAGTGACAGTGCCTGGATGCACCATGGGACAAAAACAAGCCGGTTGCAGCGTTGTCATGCGTTGGGTGATGTTCTGCTGGAATACTCTATCCAGTCATCCACGTGCTGGGCACTCTGATGTCTACTACCTACCTAAACATCATTGCTGACCCCTCTGGCTGTGCTGTCTTTTAGCAGGATAATGCGCCATGCCACACCACCCGGATTATTTGAAAGTGGTTCACAGAACATGAGGAAGACTTCCAGGTATTGTCCTGGCCTCCAAATTCCCCAGATATCAATCCCATCAAGCATCTGTGGTTTGTGTTGGAACAGCAACTCTGATCTGAAATTTCAACCACAGACCTCACAGGAGTTAAGGGATCTGCTGGTTACGTGTTGGTACCAGATACCACAAGACATATTTAGAAACCTTGTAGCATCCATGCCTCGCCAGGTATGAGCTGTTTTGTCTGCACATGCAGGACCAACATCATATTAGGTAGGTGGTCATAATGTTTTGGCTCATCGGTGTACATATCACTGCTATTAATAAAACATGTCACTTTCAAGGAAAATCTCTCGTTTTCCATTATTATATTATTAGTAGTAGTAGTGGCAAATGATGTAAGGAAGAAAGCTTACCCAGCATCAGCAAAAAAAAAAATAAAAAAATGAATAATCCACCTCATCTGCCCACACTCTCTAATACTATGTCTAATTCTTCCTTAAATTTATTCAGACTATCCACAGCACTAAATGGTAGTTTGTTCCAACAATCAGTTACTCTCTGGTTGAAAGCAAATTTGGGTACATCTGTTCTACACCATTCTTTTTCTATGTATGCTCCTTTGTGTGTGTGTGTTGTCCAAAGAAAGAGTTAGAATACTATTGTCATTAAGTTCACTCAATCCATTTAAAGCCTTACACACTTCAATCAGATCTACTTTCAAGTGCAACAATTTGCAGAACTGAAGTCTTTTGTGGTAAGTGTACCCTTTGTGTTCTTGACTAATTTGGTTGCTCTTCTCTGTACCTATTCCAAGAGATTGACATCATTTCTTAAAATGAGGCCTCCAGACTTGTATACAAATACTCCAAATGCAGCTTAACCACTTCCTTATACAATCAGATAATCACCCCTTCTCCCTTCCAGCAAAATTCCTGTATATCATTGACAAAACCCCATGAGCTGTTCTAGCAGCCTGTCTGCAGTGCTCAGCAAATGTCATGTTGGACTGTACAATTACCTCTAGGTTTCTTTCGTTCTCCACCACCTTGAATAAAATACCAATTGGATACCACTAATTGATATGTTATTCTGGGATTACTGCTGCCCATATCTGGTACCATGGGCAGCGGTAACATTTAACATTTTGGTTAAATGTTACTGCTGCATTGAGGTTTAACATTTAGAAATGTTGAACCTCAATTGCCACTTCTCAGCCCATCTGCCTAGTTATTCTCAGTCTAGCTGCAGTATTATGCCTTGATTCCTGTTGTTAACCACCCTGTTAACCTTTGTATCATCTGAAAACTTAGAATATGCTTGATATGCCTTCATCAGTATCATTAATAAATACTGAAAACAGCATTGGCCCAGCACTGATAACACCAGTCCATGAAGAGCAGTGTCCATTTATAACCACTCTGTCTTCTGCCACTCAACCATCCCTTTATCCATAGCAGCAACTTACCCTTAAATTTTTTTACTGAAATCAATGTATGATGCCAAAATTGTTTGTATCCAGTTCCTTTGTTACTGTATCATAGTAGCTAATCACATTGATCAAAGACCCTCTCCTCTTAACAGATTCATGCTGTGATTTCCATATAATTCCATTCCTTTTTTTTATCCACACGGATTTAGCACTCTTGGCGGGGGGAGAACAAATGCTGTGTGAACCAACAGGCAGTAGTAGTAATAGCAAAATTGCATATGCTCTCTCAGATTGTTGCCCAAAATCTCTCCATTTTCATGTTCATCATACTGAAAAATAAAACAAGCATTAAATTATTGCTAAAATAGGTATTCTGTATAGACTGTCTAGAAGGTTTCTTAAAATGAAAAATATATAAGATACTAATGATGCAAGAGTGGTTAAAGCTTTAAATGGATTTTATTTTTCACAAAAAACAAAAAAAAAAAAAATTACCACTATCTCTAAAGTTAGTACTCTTTCAAATTATTGTCTTAGCATTAGCATTAGTAGAGGCATATGATGCAAGAAAGCAAGCTTATGCAGCATCAGCCAAAAAAAAACCAAAAAAAAAAAAAAACCCCTTCCACTTCACCCCTCAGTTTGAAATACCTGTCCAGCTGAGCCTTAAATTTATTTAGGCTATCAACTTCCACAACAAGGGATGGAAGTCTGTTCCACCAACCAACTACCCGCTGGCTAAAGGCAAATTTCTGCACATCTATCCTACATCTGTCTTTCCTCAATTTGAATTTATGCCCTCTCAGGTAATTATTCTGAGCAAGAGGCAGTATCCCATCAGCATTGAGCATGCTCAAACCATTCAAGGCTTTGTACACCACTATCAGATCACCTCGCCGGTGTCTAGTCTCCAGACACTAATTTGCTAAACTTAGGCCTTTCTTCGTAAGAGCAACCCTTCGTTCCATTCACTAACTTCGTTGCCCTTCTCTGTATTCGTTCCAGCAGCTCTACATCCTTCTTGAAATGAGGCCTCCAGACCTGTATACAGTACTCAAGGTGCAGCCTGACCATTGCCTTATACAAGGGAATAATCACCTCCCTATCCCTGCTAGAAAAATTCCTGTATATCATTGATAAGACACCATGAGCTACTCTTGCAGCCCTTCTGCACTGCTCAGAGAACTTCATATCTGCCTGCACAATTACCCCCAGGTCCTTTTCATTCTCTACCACTGTCAGTGTAGTACCACAGAGTTGATACTTTGCTCTGGGTTGCTGTTTCCCATATGTAGTACTTTACATTTATCAATGTTAAACTTCATTTGCCACCTCTCAGCCCAGCTGCTCAACCTTTCCAGATCGTGTTGCAGCAGCATAGCATCAGTAGCATCCTTAACAACCCTGCCAACCTTTGTATCATCTGCAAACTTGGACATTAAGCTTGATATACCATCATCAATATTATTTATAAATACAGAAAACAACAATGGACCCAACACCGAACCCTGAGGGACTCCACTAATAACATTAGTCCATGATGAGCAGTGTCCATTAATTACCACTCTGTCTTCTGCCGCTCAACCGTTCCTTTATCCATAACACCAATGCCACACTGCTCCAATTTGTGCAGCAGTCTTCCATGTGCAACAGTATCAAAAGCCTTTCTAAGATCCAAACATATAATATCAAAGTTATTCTTTGCATCCAATTCTTTTGTGGCTACATCATAGTATCCAATCAAATTGGTCAGGCAAGACCTTCCCTTAACAAAACCGTGCTGTGTCTGAGCTATAACTGAATTTTTGTCAAGATGATCCTGCAGTGCTTCCTTAAACAGTGCTTCCATTAATTTTCCTGGAACAGAAGTTAAACTCACAGGTCTATAATTACTTGTGTCAGCCTTTGTTCCTCCTTTGTGAATTGGGGTTACATTTGCACATCTCCAGGCTGTGGGTACCTCCCCTGAGTCCAAGGAAGCTCTCATAATTATGGCTAACGGATTGCTTACTTCCTTTGCTGCCTCCTTCAATATAGCTGGATAGATCCCATCCACCCCAGGTGCCTTTCTTGTATTTTTCTTCAACAATTTCTCCTCCACTTTACTCTCAATTATTACAAGATCATCTAGCTCACTGCCAGTGTTTACTTCATCTATGGCATTCCCCTTCCTGAATAACTCCTCATTGGTGCCTCCGTAGCCAGGTGGGAAGGAGCAGCAGTGCATAGCACACGCTTCTTGATTAGACCGGGGTTCGAGCCAGTCACCACCAAATACGGAGGATGCGGAAAGGTCAGGGAATGACCACCGCATATCTCGGAGCAATATGGCCTTAGTTGCTAATGCTCCTAAAAAAAAAACTAAAAAAATAAAAAATAAAAAAAAATAACTCCTCATGTGTGAATGTAGATGCAAAATATTGATTTTGTTAGCTACCTGAGCAGGATCATGAAAAGTTAAACCATTGATATCAAGTGGACCAATCTGATTCATCCCCTTCCTTCTGCAGTTTACATAAGAAAAGAACTCTTTGCTGTTTTTCTTTACATCCCTTGCCAAAAATTTCTCATAATCTGCCTTTGCCTGCCTAACCTCATTTGTAACTTGGTTACAGATCAACTTATATCTATCATAGGCTTCTGTGTCACATGTTAATTTATATATATGTCAATTTTCTTCTTTGCCATATGTCTTATTAGTTCATCTGACGTCCATTTAGGCCTGAACCTTGAACAATATTTCTTGGTTGGTATGTAAAGCCTAGTAGCTTCCAAGATAAGTTCTTTGAATACTTCCCATTTTGAGTTTGCTGTTGGTAACATCATCAGTTGGTCCCACTGTATAGAATTTAAATACCGTCTCAGACCATCGTAGTCACCTTTAAGAAAGCAATAACCCTTCCCTTTACCCCTGATGGTAGTTACCTCCTTGAGTAAATCCCACTTCAGCACACTGTGATCACTGCCACCTAGTGGTTCCTGTATCTGCAGATTCTTAATGTATGAAGAATCACTACTGATAATCAAATCAAGAGTATTGCTCACTTTAGTTGCCTCCCAAACATGCTTATTTAGAAAACAATCATCCAATAAATCCAGAAAAGCCTTGCTAGTGTGTGAGTGACCAACCCACAAATTCCAATCAATATCTGGGAAATTAAAATCCCCCATTATAAGACTCACTGATTTACTGGCCCACTCTATTTCCCGGTACAGTTTCTTATTATACTCATCAGAGTTATTAGGCCTATAGCACACTCCTACTCTCAATTATGATCTCCCACTGCTTATGTCACACCAAACTGACTCGGCACTGCACTGTCCAGCGATGTCGACTGGCTTCACTTCCTTGGATTTTGTGTTTCTTAACTAATAGCATAACCCCTCCTCCCTTCCTAGTCTGTCTATCCTTTCTGTAGACGTTGTACTCCCCGAATTCCAGTTCTGCATTACTTATATCTGTGTGACACCACGTCTCTGATATCCCAACAATATCTGCCTTTGATGCTTTGAGCAATACCTCAAATTCATTTACCAAACTCCTAGCATTGGTGTACACGCAAGTATACATGCACCTGTTCTTTTTCTTAGCTACCCTACCACAACCCATGTGTTTACTTGTACCCCAATGACTCCCAGCAGTCTCTGAAATATCCTGCATCTTATATTTTCCAAGCTGCTGCTCATTCCAATAGAAGCAGTGCAAGAATTACTTTCACTCTGCCAGTGGCTACTGTTAATCTATTAGTCCTTGTATCCCCCCAATTTAGCAGTTTTCCGACCCACCTAACACTGCCTCAATAGCATCAGCAAACATTCTTGCACCCTTTCTATTTAAGTGTATCTCATCCCTGTAGAAGCAGTCTCTCCTGTTAACAAGTACAGACCAGGCTGAAAAAAATTCTACCCCTTGAGCCTTGCACAATCTTTCCAGGGCCGAATTGATCGACAGGGCTCTCATATACTACCTCCTATCGTGTCTGGACAGAATTGCAGACACTTTCTGTCTTGCTACACTGATACATTTTTGCTATTATCATGGCAAGCAGCATAGAGAGAAGTAGGCTCACTACAGATAATACAGGACACCATGCATAGGTTCATCGTCTTTCTTGAATTCCTTTCAAAGTACCTCTTCACTGACCCAGACAGGTGATAATCACTTGGACCAAATCCCAGTCCAAAGTTGTCATATTAATGTATATAAATGTGTACAATAGAATGATTCTCTTGAACAGTCTCTAGGCCTTTTCTTGTGAAATGCTGTATGCACATCATTGAGAAGCAATTTGCTGTAATACGTCATATGAAACAGTTACATGAGGTAACAGAAAATTGACAGACTCAATCCTTCTGAATCCCAAGAGGCAGGTGACATCTGGATCATGAAAATTGTTTTGGTGGGGATCCTCTGTGGTGCTATTCCATGCTGAACCTCTTTGATTCTGGAAATAAATATGATGAGACATGTACCCATGTTTCATCATATCAGTATTTACTACAGAAATGCATTTCCCTCCAGTTCAAAATGTTCATTGGAAACAGCAATAGGCTATGCTCTCTGGTCATTTCAGTGTTTCAACTGCTCTAAAGAAACACTGATATTATGAATTCACAACAGACAATCATTTCTTAAACTATGGACTCAATTTGGCAGCCAGCCAAATTGAGTCCATAGTTTACCAAATTTATTCATAAAGTCATATGGCTTTTTCTATGAGTGCATTAAATAGTTCAAGTTGTAACACTTCAATGGATTGGATCGAATCAGCACATAAATCACTATGATGGCACAACAGTATAACTACACTAATGCTTTTTTTTACCGTATGTGAAAAACATGGTATAGTTTGCAGCAAATATTGTTAAGAAATTAAATTAAATAATAATAAAAAATTAATAATATTAAGTTCTTTTATTAATCTTTGCCTTCTACATTTAAAGAGGGTATCATCCCTGAGGTATTGGAAATGAAATACCTACAGAATAAAGTTATTTTTATGGCTATATCATTAAGAGAAATAATTCTTTAAAAAAAATAAATTTTTTTTTTTTGCAAAAAGAAACATTTTTTTATTATCACAAAAAGAAAGGGAAACAGTAAGAACATGGAAGGGGCTAAATCAAGTCAAAAGATGGATTCTGTGTCAAACCTGGACAGTTGGCAGCTGTGATCATTTATTCAAGGTGACACCTTTCGAAAGCACATCTAATAGAGACAAGTCCAAATCCTACAAAGATAATCTGGTAATGGACAGACCTTTAATATTCTGGCCAAGACCACAAAAGAAACAGAAATCTTGTTGTTGGAATCTGATATGATGGCA
The DNA here is from genome assembly GCF_048544385.1 of Mastigoproctus giganteus. Taxonomy (NCBI): domain Eukaryota; kingdom Metazoa; phylum Arthropoda; class Arachnida; order Uropygi; family Thelyphonidae; genus Mastigoproctus; species Mastigoproctus giganteus. Next base: position 20,185,661 of record NC_143584.1, on the reverse strand, counting down.
CTCAGGTTGTGTCTCAAGGGCCCATTGGAATGCATTTCTTGTAAAGTAGGCCTTCATCCACAGGATCTTCTGTACACTTTTGTAGTAGTAACCTACAGTAGGTTCTTTGTGGTAAGTCTTTGAGTATCGGTATGTCTTTGGATATGAAAGGATGCATCCCCCATTCCCATAAAGTCCATTATTTCTTCCTCTAAGTTCAAATATACAGCTTGTTGTTCACTGGCATTCACGTGATTGGTCTGCAGTCAACCTATTTCCCAGTCTGATTGACTGAAAAAAAAATTGTACATTTATGTTGATGAGTTGGATGTTTTTTATGCAGTTCCTGGCAGTCCTCCATTTCCTATTTTTTTCACCTACTACTAGATGTATATCTGCTAACTAGCTAGCTCAAAGAAATACACTATATTTTTATAACCTAAACTGTTATACATTTGAATGACAATAAGCCTTTTATTACATGGAATGATGTAGCAATACAAACTGCATTAATGTAATTAAAAAGAATGCTTATTAGGAAAAAAGTTGGAATTATAGTACAGGCAAAGTACTGTAATTCCAACTTTTCAGACGTAAAGTTCTCGCTTTACGAGTTTTTTCTTTTTTTTTTTCAAGTATCAGGTGTCAACAAAATCGAAAATATGAATGTTAATTGCAATAAATAAATGCTAACCATTCATAAATATGGCATTTAAAACCACACGTGTAGTTATACAATACTACTATGCATGTGTTTGTTCAGGCAGATGAGAGTGTCCCATTGACACAACTTAAAGCAGTTACCATACTGAAATTACAAAGAGTGGTTGTTATTTGGTTTTTAGGAGCATTAGCAACTAAGGCCATATTGCTCCAGGGGTATGTGGTGGTCATTCCCTGACCTTTCCGCATCCTCCATATTTGGTGGTCACGGGCTCGAACCCCAGTCTAATCAAGAAGCGTGTGCTACGCACTGGTTGTGTCAGAGTGGTTGTGTCGCTCTTCATTTTCACTGTCTTGCCTTATTTTAAAGTTATCCAGCTTATTAAGGAGTGTAAATTTGAAGGGCGTTTGGAATAAACTCTTCCTCAGTTTATTGATAATTTTGAAATATTTCAAGAACCAGCAGAGATCGTACAGAATGAAACAGAAGCAGTTATATTGCTAACCAATTGCAGCTTAAGGTTTCTACAACTGACATCACTGGTCTGCTTCAAGCACACAATGGAGGGTTCACAAATGAAGGCCTCCTTGAAATTGTAAAATATGAAGAAGCTAAGGAAGAAGATTTAACAGCTGAAACTCCTTTTTGTTCCTTCACTTAAAGAGGGCTTGACGAAGCTTTTTAACACATAGAAAAAGCAATTGAGATTTTTGAGTCACAAGATTCAAATTTTGAGCACACTAGAAAAGTTGCTACAGATCTAAAAAATGCTTATTCATGCTATCATGAAATTTATAAAGAAAAGAGAAGACTGTATAGGAAACAAACAGCTCTTGAAGCATTTATGAAGAAGAAGACAACTCCTTGTGCTTCCAACAAACCAGCAATGAGTGATTAACCATCAACGTGTGCACATTTAGTCGATGATGAAGAATAAACACTCTTTAGCATTTGTATGACATAAATGATATCTTTATTATTATAATTTGCTTGATTTTAAAGACTGTTTTCATTTCTTTGAATAAATAAATCATTGTTTATGCATAAACTATTGCTTTGTTGACCTTTATTTTACATTACTATGGTCAAATTTCATTGTTGTGAATGTAACCCCTGTTTTGAACATTGTCTATGGGAAATAAATTCTCACTTTGCGAGCACATGCTATGAATGAATTAACTCGTAAAGTCGGGAACTACCTGTACAAAAATTTGCCTGTTGCCTAATTCATACAGTTTGAACTTTAACCTCCTCCTTTCAAATGAGATAAATTAAGGTGACTTCCCAAATAATGCAGTTTGTTTTCTAATGTGCACAGTCCTTTGCAGATGCTTCCCATGCTACATTGCATTATTACACAGTTTGAGTTTCTGCCTGTACCTGAACCATCATCCTACAGACTAAATACAGGAAGTGGTACCCTGCAAATGAAAGAGGTTTTTTTTTTTTTTAATAAATAAATTTTACTTTCTGATTTCATATTGATTGTATTATGGCTGTGTTTTTCTTTATTTGCTGTGTGTCCATGTAATCATTGTCATTTGCATCCAATCTCTAATAATGGAAGTGATGTCATTGAAAAATAATATTTAAGTGCCATTTTAAGGGGGAGAAACTCCTAAGAATATTTGGTTCTTTTTGTTGTCAGAACCCATTTTACAATTTATAACATGCATTTTGCATCACCCTGCATGGCTATGAAATTTTTATCTTGGCTATGAAAATTGGCTGCATGGCTATGAAAATTTTTATGAAATTTTCATCTTGAAAATGCAGGTAGCTGTTGGTGACATTTCAGGCCAAAACCAAATAATTTTTCCAGATATAAAACCAAAGTATATATTTAAAAAAATAAAATAATTTTCATGATATAAATATCATCAGTATTGTATTTCAAAACAAAGTAATGAATCCCAGGTACCATTATAATTCATTCACCAAATACAGGATCAAAATTTTTAAATTGCAAAAGTCAAAAAAAGGAACTGTTGTGGCCATGAAATATCACATTCCATCCAACTGAGTAGTAATAACAAATGATGCAAGAAAGCAAGCTTATATAGCAAGCTCATCAGCCAAAAAAAAAAATTTGACTGAGTTACTGGACTGACATGCCTTTCTTCAAGGTTTGATTAGATTTGGCAGAGTATACTTCTGTAAGCAAACATAAGTAGTTCTTTGTTCTTGCAACTCTCAAATATGCCAATTATGTTTGCACATTGAAACTATGATATCAAAATTTACTTATCTGAGGCAAAATATGATGAATTCAGAAACCTCAGTATCATGCTAGTTACAGAAGAAAGAATATTTCTATAAAATGTGTGAAAATGAGCACCTCAAATGAATTTGGTAAGACACTATGAGCAATGAGGAAACAATAGTGGCAACCAGGTAGTAACAGGCAATTACAATTTATTATCATGTAGTTATTGATTATACTCCTTCAGTATAATCACCTCCCATCTGTTATAACCTTTTCCCATACCTGTTATAACAATAATTCCATCTATGAGCCGTTTTTCTGTATCCTCAAGAGACCAGTTCACAACATAAGCTAATCATAATGTATGTTATTATTAGCATAGTCCATAATGCTAACTATATGCTAATCAAAGTGGTAGCCCTGGAGAGATTTTTCATTTTGAGGATGAAGTCCAAGTTACTAGGACTAATGTCAAGAGAAAAAAAAAAAGTGGCTCCACTTTTTTTGATACAGTTTAGACCATAGATGATTCCAAAGAAACAAGCAATAGTACTGTGTGTGTGTGTGTGTGCGCGCGCGCGAGTGTGCGTGTGTGATGTCACGTCACTACTTTTCACAGCAGAACTGTGAAATAGTACTCTCTCGGTCACCAGCATAAATTCAGGTTCATTACCCCCAAGCTTATATCTAATGCAATGAGGCAACCAGTGCCAACTCTCAAATACAATTTATTTATTTATAACAAACAGGGCCCCCAAAATTTGCGGGCCCTGTTTGTTATTTCCTTACCTCCAGAAGTTAAAAACAATATAGATATTATTGAAAGTGAGTATAACATAAAAATTACATTTTTAAATAACGTCCTATGTTCAATATCAAATGAAACACACATTGAGAATTTTAAATTTTAAAATTCTCAATTTTAAAGTCGACTCACGCAAGCGCTCTTGGAGTGACAATAATGTAGATAACTAGACATTAAGGCGGCAGTAGGCTTGTTGATAGAAATGCAAAAAAGACACGGATGATATTATTATTTAGACCATTTGAGCACTGGGCCCTGTTCAACAGAACCAGTTGAACATGCTTGTGGCTGGTCCTGGAGGCAACATAAGAATACGCAGTGCAACAACTGGAAAAGAAGACTGTTATGAAATGAATGTTGATGCTGCCATCTACTAGAAGTAAATGTGAAATGGAAGAGTGATTGTTCCTCGGGCACTGCAGTCAAGGTCAGCAGAAATTTCTGCCATTTCAGAACATAGTTTGAGCTGAACCATACTGTCTCCTGTGTCTGAGTTGTGGAGGGACAGTGGAACAGAGCATACATTAAGTTTCACCCACTCGAAAGTGCCACAGAAATGTTTCTAATGATGTAGCAAGTGTATAGAGAGAATTGTCTATCTTGTGCACATGTATTGAAGTGACATATATGTTTTGCCTATGAAAGAGAATCACTGGAAGACAACAAACACCCAGACACAGAAAAAGCTTTTCAAATACCAGAATTGATTGAAAAGGTGTGGGAAATCATTACCAATGATTGATGTACAATGCTCCAAATGATTTCAGAAGATCTGTACATTAATAAGGAAATCATCTGACAAATAATAACCCAGGATTTGAAGAAAACAAAGGTCTGTGTGTGGTTTGTTCCACATTCGTTAACAGACTGTCAACAACAGGTGTGAGTTGAATATTGCAAAGAACTTATTAAGGTTGCTGAAAGGAAACCCAACTTCCTGAATTTTATTGTTGTGGGTGATGAGACATGGTGTTTTCAGTACAACCCCAAAACGAAGCAACAAAAAGTGCAGAGCAGAAATCAGTAAACTTTGCCAAAGTCAAAAATCAAAACCATGCTCATTACTTTCATTGGGCACAGAGTTTGTGCCCAATGGCACAAAGTGCTACTGCTACCTACTATCTGAACTTTTTGAAACATTTGTTACAGAGAATCCCAATGATGTGCAGCCTCAGTATGGAGAAGACAGCAGTTGGTTCCTCTTCCACGGCAATGCACCAAGCTACAAGGCTCGTGTTGTTCAGGAGTTTTTGACTAGCAAGAAAGTCTGCATACTTTCGCACCCACCATATTCACCAGACTTAGCCCCTGTGTGACTTTGTTTCCAGAGCTCTAAAGCACCACTGAAAAGGCTGTTATTTTCATGACAACACCATTCAAAGAGTTGTGACAAGAACATTGAACAGTATACCAGTCCTGTGATTGTTACATGCTTTCTGTGGAAGAAGTTACTCCAAATAAACCAAGGTTAAGTTTACTCATACATGGGATAATTTTTTTTTTCTAGCATCAGTCTCATTTTCCAGTTGCCACACTATGTATGTCACCTATTCTGTTCTAATGTTTGTTCTTTTTTCAAGGAGTGAAGAACCCAGATGCAGTGATCTTGTGAATGTGCAATTTCAGAATTCTTAACTATCTTCTGATCTACCCCAACTCCAGATGCAATTGAAGACTCATCCACTGTTTATCAGCTTTCAGGAAAGAGGCAGTAATTTTCACTTTGCAGTATTCAGTGGCAGGCTGATGACTACAAAACACACGCTCACTGCTATGACCAAATGGAAACACTTTCACACAATAGTTCGATAGAGTAACATTTCCACTCTGCTAGATTTATGTACACTGCAGTGCATATTCAGCAGCATTATCCCACTTACAATCCTGATCCACAATGTTCTAGTTTAGCAAATCTGGTTTAGACTACTTACTAACCAATGTCTTGTTTAATATGATTGTTACAAACAATACTAGTGCTGTCTCTTTCATGACACTCATAGTTTAAGATCAATGTCACTGGACACAGACTGCTGTGTTGCTACTATTTTTTCCTCAATCCTCATTAGTTATAATGTATATAGTACTACAGAATGCACCAAAATGAAATATAAAAAATTCTTAGACCACTGTTTTCAATAAGGAAATTCTATTTTGTGCATTCTACATTACAGTGAAGTGAACATAAAATTCTGTTTTTCTGAAACTCATTATTGGTTTTCATGTGGTAAACTTTATACCTTGTCTAAAATGTACCATATTTTCATTAGTTGTAGCAACTTCTTAATGGCCAGTATAGCAAAGTGCTGCCTGTCTTATAAAATTGACACTATTTTTAACATTGATTGCTTGATAGAAGGTAGATTGTGGTAAGTACCACACATCCTAGCAAGTACCTATTTCTCCAGAACAACATTCCTTAATATTCTCAAAGTATTCAGAATTAAGAACACGTGTAAACAAAATATTTAAAGCTTTGAGTATACAAAGGGTACTAGGAAAGTTTGGCAATATGACGCAACAATGAATCACAGGAAGCTGCTTGTTGCTGCATGTTGAGACATGTTCATACGTGCATAGTAGCCGCCGCGCCAAATCGATGGGCTCAGTTATTCATTAGTAGTGAGAGTGTAAAGTGTTTGCGATGGCATCGTGGTCACGAAATGAGATAAGGACAGTTTTGCAGTATAATTTCGTGCATGGTTTAACCATAGACCAGTGCTTAGAAGAAATGACTCTTGCACTAGATGATGATTGTCCACATCGTACAACGATATTCAGGTGGTATAGAGAATTCCAAAGGGGAAATTTCACTCTGGAGGATTCTGAGAGGCCGGGAAGGCCACGAACGTCAGTTACGGAGGAAAACGTTACTGCTGTGAGGAAAATGCTTGACGAAAACAGGCGAGTGACCTACCAACAGATAGAGGATACTTTGGGCCTAAATGCACCAGCAATTCGTTTGATTCTGCAAGATCATTTGCACGTGAAGAAACTTTGTTCTCTCTGGGTGCCGCATCAACTGACTGAAGAGCAGATGACACGACGTGTGACTTGGTGCCGGGAGATGTTAAAAAAAGTTTGATAAGGGACAATATCGGTATGTGAACAACATCGTGACAGGTGACGAGACTTGGCTGTACTATTACGATCTGCCGACCAAGGCTCAAAACAAAGTCTGGGTCTTTGATGATGATGACACACCCGTAATTGTCAGAAAATCCCGATCTGTAAAGAAGAAAATGATAGCTGTATTTTTCAAATCGAGTGGAATTGTGGAACGTGTCGTTTTGGACACGCAGAAGACAGTCACAGCTAAGTGGTATACTGAACAATGCCTGCCTAAAGTCATTGGATCTATGAAGAACCTGCAGCCAAAGTCAAGAATGGACACCTGGTACCTCCATCACGATAGTGCTGCAGCTCACCGCGCCAAAGCCCGCACCGAATATTTGACCACGACAGGACTGAAACTTCTCGAGCACCCTCCCTACAGTCCAGACCTTGCTCCCTGCGACTTTGCACTGTTCCCGCATGTGAAAATGAAGCTAAAAGGGAGGCAGTTTTCCAGTGATGAGGACCTTCTACGGGCTTGGGACAACGAGTGTGCTTTACTCCCTAGTGAAACTTGGCAGAACTGGTTTAAAGATTGGTTTCGGAGGATGGAGAGGTGTATTGAATGTAGAGGAAATTACTTTGAAAAAATTAAATAAACAAAGCTGTATTGCAAAACTTTCCTAGTACCCTTTGTATATTCAGGGAGTGATGAAATCTGTTGAAAAAATGTTTGTTCTCACAATAAAAACATGGATAAGTTTCAAGCATTAGCTTTTGTTTTATTTCCCATTTCAAGGTTAATTCTATTTGGGATAACATAGTGATATATGAGCTATGCGTACATCGTAGTAATTTACATAAATCTTGGAAGTCCTTATTGAGATATCCTGCATTATTCAGAACTGTTCATAATATCAGGATATTTTTAGAGTCTTGTTATATTCACATAAGTTGATAAATATATATATATATTTATATATCTGGCAAAAGTTCACATAGAATAGTTAACGTTCTAGTATTCCAGGAACTTTGAGAGTCACATGAAACTTAGAAGCATTAACATTACGGCCCTCACAAACTGATGAAAATTCTAACACAAGCCTTTCTAAGCTAGCTGTCATAATAAAGGTGGCAAAGTGAAACTTTGAGGGGTTAAAATAACTGGATACAAGCTTTTCTATTTAATTTTTTGCACACATTCTGGAGAATTTTAAAAAACGCTTTTGCAATCTGCATCATACAGGATTGCATATACATTTTTTGCTGTTGCATTCTTCAATATGCTTTATGTATTTGCACATCAAATTAGACAAATAATATTAGTTATCAATTTTACATAACCAGTGTTATGTCTCTCATTCTCTGCTCTATTATTTTAAAGCATGACATAAGACATTCTTGGTTACAAGGAATGATTTTCTCCTCGTAGTTCCATTTGTCCAGTTTAATCAACACCCAAAAGTATGTCTTACATTTATTTGTGCTTCACTTTTTTAGTCAGAAAATGTTGGTGGATCCTTTACCTCAAAAGCGGAGCACTCTTGGCAACATAAGGATTCCATTTTCCTTCATTTACAGGTTTTCCATATTTACACAGAACTGCTTATCTTGTGGCAGTATCACACATATACCCAATGTTTCCACTGAAAATAAAAATGAAATATGAGTTAGGCTCCTTAAATTATACATGTTCACAGCTTATATAAAACATTTTTAATTTACATATACATTACATTTACAACACTTGATTTTGAAAAAAAAATTTTAAAACACTGATAAAAAAAAAAGAAAGAAAGATATGATATACTTACTTAGAGTATTTTGAGTGTTAACAAAGGAGACATTGTGTTGATTGTAAACAGTGTGGCAAGTTTTCCTGGGCCAGGAAGTTATCCTGATGGTTTTAACACTTTTGGTGTCCACAGTTTTCCTTGCTCCATACTGAAGTTAAGAGAACTTGTCTATAGAACCTATTTAGGGAAGTGGAGGCCAGAAACTTATCAAACTCTAACAGGGAGTTAAATAATTTTGTAATAACTGAGAGCAAAGTGGAGGAGAAACTGCCGAAGTTAAACACAAGGAAGGTACCTGGGGCAGATGGAATCTACCCAGTTATATTAAAGGACCCAGCAAAGAAAGTAAGCAGGCCCTTAGCAATGATTATGAGGGCATTCTTGGATCAGGGGAGGTCCCCATAGACTGGAGATGTGCAAATGTATCTCCAATTCACAAAGGGGGTGCAAAGGGTGACATGAATAATTACAGACCTGTTAGCTTAACTTCTGTTCCAGGGAAAATAATGGAGTCGCTGGTTACAAAAGTACTGCAGGCTCATCTAGACAACACTGCAGTTATAGTTCAGACACAGCATGGGTTTGTTAAGGGGAAGTCTTGTCTGACCAATTTGATTGGATGCTATGATGTGGTCACAAAGGAACTGGATGCAAAAAATAATTTTGATATCATATACTTGAATTTTAGGAAAGTTTTTGATACTTTTGCACATGAAAGACTATTGTACAAGTTGGAGAGTATGGCATTAAGGGCAAGTTGCTACAATGGATAAAAGGATGTTGAGTGGGAGAAGACAGAGTAGTAATCAATGGACACTGCTCTTCATGGACTAATGTTATTGGTGGAGTTCCTCAGGGGTCCGCGTTGGGCCCATTGTTTTCTATATTTATGAATGATATTGATGAGGTATATCAGGCTTAATGTCCAAGTTTGCAGCCAATACAAAGGTTGGTAATGACAGTAAGGGATGGTACATTACTGCAACAGGATCTAGAAAAGGTGAGCAGATGGGCTGAGAGGTGGCAACTGAAGTTTAACATTGACAAATATAAAGTACTGTATATGGATAGCAGTAACCCCAGAGTAACATACCAACTGTGTGGTACTACACTCAGGAAGGTGGGGAATGAAAAAGACCTGGGGGTAATTGTACAGTTAAATATGAAGTTTTCTGAGCAGTACAGACAGGCTGCAAGAGTAGCTCATGGGGTCTTGGCAATGATATATAGGAATTTTGCTAGCAGGGACAGGGAGGTGATTATCCCCTTGTATAAGGGGATGGTCGGGCCACACCTTGAGTATTGTGTACAACTCTGGAGGCCTCATTTTAGGAAAGATATAGAGTTGCTAGAACAAGTACAGAGAAGGGCAACAAGATTGGTGAGAGGAAAAAGAGGTGTGCTTAAAAAGAAAGGCTTAAGTTCTGCAAGTTGCAGCAGCTGGAGGCTAAGCACCTGTGAGGTGTATAAGGCCTTGAAGGTTTAAGCAGGCTCAATGCTGATGGGATACTCCACTTTCTTGGATTAAGAACCTGAGGGGACAAGATTCAAAGTGAGGAAAGACAGTTGTAGAATAGGTGTGCAGAAATTTTCCTTTAGCTAGATCATGGTTGATTGCTGCAACAAGCTTCCATCTGTCGTTGTGGAAATTGACAGCTTAAATAAATTTAAGTCTGAACTAGACAAACTTTTGGAGTAAATGAATGGGTGAAATGGCAAGGGCTTTTTTTTTTTTTTTTTTTGGCTATATAAGCTTGCTTTCTTGAAACATATGCCTCTACTAATACTAATTTGTCCCAGTTTGAAACTATTTCTTCTTTGCATTAATCACAAATTTCTGAAACTGCAAATTCTTGTTATCATGCTCAGCTGATATCTTTGTGCTATCCTAGTTCAGGTGTGCATGCTTAAGCCACTGCTACATAAACCTAATACCAATAAGTTTCCTGACAAATTCATCAATACCATATACAATCATCAACCTTCTTACTTTAAATATGATATATATATTTTTTTTTTTTTTTTAATAGGTACAGAAATCATATTTTTTCTGTGTCTAATCTAGTTTTCTAACTTCTAGTTGTGGTCATTGTACAGCATTCATATGAAAAATGTTTTCCCCTTCTCCAGTTTCTGTAATTCTTTCTCTTGCTTCCTTCATTCATCATTTTCTCAGTTTGGAATAACCAAAATGTCTTTTAGCCACTCTCTTTCCATGTTTTATGGCATAATTTAACATGTTAAATTTTAAGTATGCAAAAACAGTCTGTTTCATATATCTATTTCATTAGGACTACAAATTTATAACAAAGTGATTATTATGCTGAAAGTAACACAAGCACTAGCTACTCAACAGATGTTCATCTCCCTCCACTGGCATCCGACTCACCTTAAAGGGATAAAGTCAGCCCAACAATTATTAATTCAAACTGAGTTCACTGCTGATTGTTGCACATGTAGATCATAGTTGGGGAAAGTAGTGTAAGGAAGATGGGAGTCAGTGTGTCATATGTTGAAGTAGGGCAAACTTCACAGTAATTCCCCGTAGTTTTTCCAGAAAAGGAAGCAGAGTTCTGTTGATGTTTTTCTGAGAATAAAGGACAAGCAAGATATGAGTAAGGCCTGAATCAGGTATGCTAAGCAAAAACCATATACAGTCTCATCTAAAAAAATAAAACATACCAGCACTACGAAACAGAAATTTTGAGCAAGTCCAAATTTTCTAGTTACTGTACATTGATTTCAATGTACTATCTGGGTTTCACAGTTTTTTCACTTTTTTTTGTTATTATTATTATTTTTGCAAAAACAGTTCAATACCACTGTTATCTGAAGCTTTAGATAACAAGTAGCTTCAGATAACTATTAGCTAACAGACTTTTTTTCCCCCTTAAGTTTTGATATGTAGCAACATAGCAAATTGATTTTAGAGAATGAATATAGGAAGTTCTGTCTAATTTCATCTAACTCTAGATTTATTTTCTTTCATAAATGGGTAAATGGATTCAGTTAAACTTTTAGGGAGATATTTTTTTTATTTTGCAGATCAGGGATAACAAAGAAAATTTTTATGAAAATTGTCATTTATACACATATTTTTCACTGACCTGTGTTTACTACTCTGCCTGCTAACATATCTGAAGAGTGACCATTTTTTTAAAATAAAATTAAATGAAATCCATTAACAGAAAATTCAACTAACTTGCTAAGACATTTATTTCCCTTGCCAGTTATGTATAAAATCCTGATTAGTGTGAAGTCGAACTTAAGAAATAAATAAATAAATATTCATTTATTGCAAATACAGTAAGCCCATCACAGCACATGGCTAGAGGTAAATAATAATAATACAAAAGAAATAATATAAAATAATCGAATACATAGCAAATTTCATATAAACATTAACAATAACTAGGAATTATACTTATGAATTAAAAAAGAATTTTCAGAACAGAACATTTGGCTTTCAGTTGCAGTTACTGGGTTGGAGGCAGACTGCTGTTTTATTTCTCTTTATTTTATCAGATATCTGACTCCTGTAGGCTTCAGAGTTGAGTAACCTGTTGCAATTGATGTTGTAATGATTTATGAGGTTAAGGGATGCAGTGGGGAACATTCTGTTCATTTTTTTGAGCCTGGTGAAGTTGGATTTCAATTGTTGGTTTCTTGAAATTTCCCTGTTGGGAGCAGCTATTATATTGGCTAAGTTTGGTGAATCGCGTGCAGAAGTAATTAGCTTTGCAAGAAGCATGACTCCAGACTTGTTGATCATCTGTTGCAGAGGATTTGTTTTTAAGTTTTCATAAAGCTGTTGCCTGGATATTGTATGGGGAAAATGAAGCTTACTATTGAGCCATTTAAGAACCCAATATTCTAGGGCAAAGACTTTCTTGACAGTTACTTGAGGAGCACCAGACCAGATTTCGGAAGCATAGGACAGAATGTGAAAGATGCATCTTTGAACATGCCTGATTAATGACTGTTTTCCTGTCTTGAATCACTGCTGTTTCTTGTTTGATTAACCATTTTGCTCTTTGAATTTTTTTAGCAGCATAAATAGGAGGCATTAAAGGAGAAATTTTTATCAAAAACAACTCCAAGGTCTTTGTAAGCATAAACATTTGTGATTGGGACATCTGCAATTTTTATTTCTATGTGGTTGGGTTGTTTTTGAAGGGAATAATTAATTTGAGCAGATTTGCTTGCATTTATAGTCAGATTGAGATCTTTCAGATACTTGATGATTTCACAAATCTGTAAATTTGCTTCATTGGTAACTTTGTGAATATCATCACTGGAGATTATAAATAACTTTAAATCATCGGCATATGCCAGTAGAAGTGGAGAGAATGCCTCCTTGAAGAATGCCTGTTGAGGTTGTGACAAGAATATTGTCAATACTAGTGGGGAAGAGGAAAAATCTGCAATTTAGGCTGTACTGAAGATAGGAAATATTCATTGTGTCAACGAGAAAATGATTTTTTAGTATTTCAAAAGCTTTTTTGAGATCAATGTTGTCAAAAGCACCTTTGATGTCTAAGTAAAATACATCACATTGTACCTTATCTTGAAATGCATCCTTATCTTGGATGCGCGTAATGGTGTCAGCTAGGCTAGTTGTTGTGGAGTGCCCTCTAGGACCAAAATGCATGTTGACAGGTGCATTAGCGAAGACTGCATGTTGAAGATTTGGGAACATGATTTTTTTCAATAATATTAGTAATTATTGACAAAACAGCAATTGGTCGATGTCCGGTATGGTTATTACTGCAAGATTTTTTAGGAATCAGCATAATCCTGAAAGTTTTCTATTGTCTTGGAAGGAATGGCTGGGAAACACACCTGAAAATGATATGCACTAACGAATCAATGATGTAAGCACTGGACAATCTAATAATAAAACTAGGGATGCCACCAGGGCCTGCACTACTATCAAGGCGTAATTGGTTAACTGTACACTGAACTGTGTTCTTGTTCACAAGTTGGTTAATTAGCAGGACTTGACTGGGAGACATATCATGTTGCACACTATCTGCTTGTTCATAAGAATTGAATTCTATAAATCTGTTTTGTAAACCTTCAGTACAGATGACAGAATTGCTTGTTTCCATATTGTGTCTTATCCATTTGAAAACTAGAACGTGCTATAAGATAGCTGTTGGTTTTGTAGAACGTGCTCTTTTATTGTGCTTTAGCATGGACATAACATAATTTTTGTATGATTGAATTTTTGAGTTGAAACAATGCTCTGCTCTTTTTATATTTTGTGTGTGCTGATGAAGTGCCATATTTCTTCACTGTCTGGGTATTTTTGCTTACTTTTAAAGTATGGTTTCAGATGGGATTTGAACCAAGGTTTGGAGTGAGAGGATATTCTAACAAGTTTGGATACCAACTGTTTTCAGTTGATTCAGCCATTTTATAAGAAGAAAGGTGGTGTCATGTATAGGAATATTTTTGAGAAAAATCCCATGGGTGGTATTTTAAGAGCTGCAAAAACTTTTCTTTCTGAAGGAATTTAATTGATGTTATTCTTTTGGTGATTTCCAGGTTGGGGGGGGATGAGGATTCCTGCAGCAAATTGTTGCTTGCAGTTCTATACTTGTGTGGTCAGATTTAAATGTAATGTTGCTACTGTTTTTCTTGCAGTAGAAAATTAAGAGTATACAAGATCAAGCACTTGATTACCTCTTGTAACAGGGACATTGATTTTTTTTTAGCTCGAAGAACTAAAAATGAGTTGAACAGCAACTTCATTTGTAAATTATATTTGGGCAGGGGAAGATTAAAGTCGCCCATTATAATGATGTTAGTTTGAGGCTTAAGAACAGTAGTCATCCAGGTTATTACTTCATTAATGATGTCATCAGTAGGCCCAGGTGGAATATAAATATTATAAATTTGAAGCAGAGAATCTTTAACTTGGATTGGTAGGGAAATTCCTTCAAAGTTGAAGTATTCGAGTAGTATATGTTCAAAACTTTAAAATTATACTTTAAAATTATTGCTGCCCCACCACCTCTGCAATTAATTCTTGATGTCATGTATGGCATTGTAGCCGAGATTCTTCTGCAGTAGGAAAACATCCTGTGGAGATTCCTGCATACACGTTTCAACTAAACATATGATGTCATGAGATCCTTCAACTAATAATGAAATAAGCGTAGATTGTTACTTTTTTATGCTTCTTACATTTTGAAGAAAAATGCTGAGATGGATATATGTGTTAGAAGGATGTTTGCAAACAGATATATTAGGTGGCAGGTTAAATGATGGATTAGGATGAGAATCATGAATATTATTCTTTAGCTATGCAGAGAGTTCAGCAGATTGAGAATTAGTTGGTAACTTTTCACTACAGTTGTTGACTGATTCTCCAACAGCTCCATAAAATGGCATGACGAGTAGACCATTTGGCCAGATATCAGGATTTAGATATTGTTGTAGGTAACAATTCTTTAGCTCATTTGTAGGGCTTTCAAAATAAAAACCTGGAATTTCTAGCTCTAATAGTAGCTGTTCCATCTGCTGAGAGGTAGTATTGGGGTCTAGCCTGCCAACAAAAATGTTACTACTTCTAAGCGCTGAGCTATTTCTGTTTCTAATTTTACTACAAGACTGCATATCTGTTGTTTCTGCGGGGAAACTTAAAACTTGGGGAGTTTGTAGGCAAGCTATTATGGGAAGGCACTTCAGGATAATGCTCAGAGCAATCATTTTGATAGTGCATATATAAATTACTAGGTTTCTATTGATGGCTAATAGTGGTGGGTATCGGTTGTCTGCCTGTGTCAACAACATGTTGCGAGGAAGCATGATTGTGTTCTCGGAGAGAAAGACAGCTAGATTTTTGGGATCACACAGGTGTTTTTTCTGGAAAAAATTCTTCAGCATCTGGACTGAGGACTGGCAGTGCAGAAGCCTGATGAACAGAAGAGTGTGGCATCGGAGGGTTTTTGACCATAGCCTTTAGTTTGGGAAGCAAGTGATAGAAGATCAGCAATGTAAATTCTATTTAAAAAAGATGCTATTTAATATCTTCATTTTCTCTAAATTGCTTCCTCAGCATTTGTTCCGGGGAAGCAAATGAGCAATCATTGTTTGAGGATGTTGAAGACAGTAGTGGGGACGGACAGGAAGATGCCTCCATCCATTTGGGTGGAAGCATTAGTTGACTTTCTTGTATGATCTGAGTGGTTAGGAGACTGTAGTAAATTGACAGAGGGAGATGAAGGATGGTCAGCGTTGTGAAGGAGATCAGCATTTGTTGGGGTAGCCTGACAATTCAGCTGATGCTGACTAGGGGACTGTAAATTTGCACTTCCCTTATTAGCATTTTTGCATGAAGGGCATCTGAAATTATTTTTTAAATTACTTGATTTAGAAAAGTTCTTTATTAATGAACACGCATGACAAAAATCAATACTGCAAATTTCCTTGCAGATAACCCAATTCTGTACTGTTTTTTGACATACATTATATGAAACCGCTTCCTTAGCTGGCATGCTGATGAGTTAAGAATGGCTTTAAATATCAGCAAACAGAATAAGATGCATTAAGAGCTTATGCTTCAGGCTGCAAGAGAATTAGACTACGTACAAGTTAGTGCAAATGCATCATATTGTACACAGCTAAACTCTAAATTAGCAAATGTTTGCAAAGGCGGCATCGTTTAAATTACAGGAATCCCTCAATTAGCGTGAGACTCGAATTAGCACGGTTTATATTTAGCTACCGATTTTCAATTAGCACGAATCAAAATTTCAATTAGCATGGTATTTTGGCTTGGCCTAAAGAACCTGAAGCTGGTGATGCTACGAATGTAAATACACTGCTAAAGTATGCATAACATTAGAGAACATTTTTTTTCTTTTTTTCTTTTTTTTTTTTGGCTGATGCTGCATAAGCTCATACATTTGCTTTCTTGCATCACATGCCACTACTACTACTACTACTACATTATAGAAACACATCGCTTGTTTTCTTAGTGAGCACGCAGCTCTCTTCACAAAAGGGAGTTACTGTTTATTTTGTGTCGCATCATATCTTCTCCATTGAGAAATAAACAAAAACAAACGCAAGATAAAGTGTGGGAAGCTAGTTTGTTTTTCTACCATAAGAAAATTAAAAAAAACGGTTTATTTCAAAGGTGTATTGTTACAACAATTGAAATATTTTTTAACATCATGCACTCTGAAGGACAACACTAGCTGCACCACATTTATTACATACATGCAGATCAGTTGGTTTCAGTTCTTGCATTGCGTGTTGATGTGCAGACCCCAGTGTTATCTCCCACCATTACGCATTGTTTACATTAATTACTGTGCATACTAATTAATTACATTAATTTCTATTCATTTTTTTTATATATATTATGTAATTATTAACTATGGATAAAATGAAAAGTGTATCTGATAAAAAGAAAAGTGATAATGTTAGATGAAAAAACTGAAGTCATCAAAAGATTTGAAGATGGTGAGAGTAAAATACAAATTTCTTGACATCTTGGAATGCCTGAATCAATGGTTCGGATGATTTTAAGTAAAGCCAGTGCATATAAGGAAAAAGGTAAGCTTGCTTCATCATCAGCACGCACACAAACCACAAGAAATAGAAGTATTACGATAATTGAGATGGAACGTCTTTTAGCCATTTGGATAGAAGACTGCAATCAAAAAAGAATTCCAATCTGCACAATGACCATAAAAACAAAAGCCTTGAGTATTTTTGTTAAAGGAAAAGTCAACAATAGAAAATTTGGGTAGAGCGGTAACTGAAGAAAATGTTCAAGCAAGTTCTTCAAAAGAAAAAGTGATTGAAAAGGAAGAAAATTCACTGCTAATAAAGGCTGGTTTGAACGTTTTAAGAAAAGAATAGGAAAAGAAAGAAAAAGGACTGCATAAAGTTACATTGACTGGAGAAGCAGCAAGTGCAGATAAAGATGCAGCCACGAAATATCCCGAAATTTTAAAATAAAATTGTTGATGACGGCAGCTACGCAGATCAACAAATATTTAATGTTGATGAAACAGTCCTTTTTTGAAAACGAATGCCAAAATAACCTTGCTAGCAAATAAAGAAAAGGCTCAACCAGGCTATAAAGTTTCCAACGATAGAATAACACTTTTATTGGGAGGCAATGCAGAAGGCAATTTGAAATTAAAACCCATGATTATCTATAGAAATGAAACTCCCAGATTTTTCGGTAAAGGTTTTAATAAAGCAAAGAACAAGTTAAGTTAGTTTATTTTCCCTACTTACTAAATGTACAATACAATTAGGTAACGTTTTGGGCACCGTGCAAGAAGCCATCATCAGACTATACTTGGCTGTTACTGTTAACAGCCTCCTGCTTGCCGAATGCCCAAGTCTAACTACAAAAGATTTGCCTGACTCCTACTCTTTCTACCTGCTATTTACCTACTTCTAACTATAAAAGTTTTAATCAATTCATACCTTCAGTCGTTTCATTGCATCACTTCTTGTTAATTCAGCTGTCTCCTGCTCTGGTGTTATAGAATACATCAGCTTCTGAAAAGTATATTAAATATTCATTATGAAAAATTGTGTTTAAGTGCTTTTATAATGATCAAACTGAAATAAAGTTTAAAAACTGTTTCACAATGAAATAAATTTTAAACATGAATTATTAAATTAAACCTTATTATCTAATAAGTACAATAACTTTCAAGAAAGCATATATACACTGGTGTTCAAAGAAAGTGCATCACCCCTTAAAATTGCAATTTTAATCCGAATAACGTATGTATATGGCAATATTTCTTACAGATTGCATCAGATAGGATTGACAGGCATAGGTGATGACGTAATATTGCATCAGCTGTTACTTTCAGCTATATAAGCACACTCTGCAAGAGTTGCAGTCATTCCTTGACTGTGTCAGGATGGCAAATTACGTGCAGTTGACGCCACGAAGAAAGAGTGCTATTGTTGCTTTACGTGAGGAAGGATACTCTTCCCATCATATTGCTTATAGAGTGTCTTGTAATCAGTTGACAGCGAGTAGATTTCTTTCCAAACTCAAGAATACTGGTTCTTCTGATAGGAAAAAAGGAACCGGACGCAAACGAGTCTATGCAAAACAGGACCGTGTTTTGAAGCGCTTATGCCTTAAAAACCATGAAGCTTCTTCGTCTGAGCTGAAAAGAGAATGGGAAAAACATACAAGAGTGGTAGTAAGTGCAGTAACAGTCAGAAGATGCCTCTTCAAAAATGGACTTGTAGCCAGTCATCCTAAGGAGAAGCCCCTCCTCACACAAAAAATGAAAAAGGCCCGATTAATTTGGTGTAAGGAACATGTCAAATGGACCCCAGAGCAGTGGAAGTCGGTTATTTTCTTGGATGAGAAGAAATTCAACTTGAATGGCTCTGATGGGAGACAAACAATTAGCCGTAGATGTGGTGACGAATACTATCCATACTGTATGGTGTCTACAATGAAATTCCCTACCAGCCAAATGATATGGGGATGCATTTCGTATCGCGGAGTAGGTTACCCACAGTTTATAAAAGGTTCCGTAAATGTCAATGGATACCTGGCTATACTGGAAGGCTAATGGTCTGCCAACCATTAGAGACCATTTCAACCTACCCAGTAACTGCATCTTTCAGGACGACTCTGCTCCTTGTCGTCAGGCGAAAAGTGTAAGTAGGCTTCTGTAGTTACTTTAACTTCATTTCTGCATTACAAGTTCGACGGTAATGTGTTTACATTTGTTACAGGTGAAAAAATGGTTGGAAGAACGGTCCGTTACAACTGTAAGCTGGCCAGGAAACAGCCCAGACCTGAATCCTATAGAGAACTGTTGGCATCATGTGGAATCTGCAGTTTTCAGAAAGAAACCAAAGACCGTTCGTGAACTTCAGGAAGCCATAATTCATGTTTGAAACCACGAACTATCAGTTGATTTTCTTCAGAAATTGATCTTGTCAATGCCTCGACAGTGTGCTGCTGTCATCAGGGCCAGAGGCGGTTCAACTAAATATTAGTTTGCACGTGGTGAACTTTTCATTTTTTTTTCCATTTAAAGTGATAAACTAAAGCAAATAGAGGGCGTCCGACAACATTTCAATCATAATTGTCGTGTTTACCAAAACTGTTGTATAAAGGTTGCAAATGCTCATTTTGGAATATTTTGAGAGCACCTATCAACTATTAATAAATATCTTTTTATTTCTATTTGTGATGCTAGTCATTAAAGTAACATACCATCGTGAAAAAGGGTTAGAAATGTGAAATTACTAGGTGATGCACTTTCTTTAAACATCAGTGTATATAGTATGGGCAGAATGAGTAGGAGTAACAAATATGGAGGTATAGGTAAATTATGTTTAAAAGTTAAAAAAAAGTTATGGCAATTGCACCTATGTGCATTAAGAAGCAGCAAAGGATACAAAAGTATATATTTAAGAAATTTATATATATTAATATATTTATAATTTTCTCCCTTATAGCTTCTTTCCTGCTAATTGGCTTATAAATTCAGCCTTTAATTTCGGATCAATGCATCTTTTAGGTTCTTCACATTAATTTCCTATCTTCTACCTTAATTTTTGCACTTCATCTCTCACTTTATTGTTGTTGTTATTTTGGTGTTTAGGAGCATTAGCAACTAAGGCCATATTGCTCCGGGGATATGCAGTGGTCATTCCCTGACCTTTCCGCATCCTCCATATTTGGTGGTCACGGACTCGAATCTCAGTCTAATCAAGAAGCATGTGCTATGCACTGCTGCTCCTGCCCACCTGCTATGGAAGTGCCGTCACTTTATTTTTTTTAAAATAGCATTTTTTTAACATTTTTTTTAAATAAAAATATCCACTGCTGTAACTTGTATAGAGCACTTGCATAACTCTTTTTGAGCAGAGTATGTGACACATACAAGCATATAGTGCATTTGAATGTCACTCAGTACCTTCTGGTATTGAGTGACATTCAATCACACATTAAAGTCAAGGAGAAGGTACATATATATACATTTTAAGGTTATTTCAAATAAAATTTCAAGTTATGTTAGAAATCTTCCAAAAAGTGCTACCACCATATCTGTATTTCTAAGTAAAATCTAAGAAGGAAGTAATGTCTTTTGGCTACTATCCTCTAATTTTGACATACTAAAACCAGAATTCTGTGAAATTCAGATCTGAAAGTTGATGAAATGAAAGCAAGCTTATAGAGTATCAGCCAAAAAAAAAAAAAAAAAAAAATATATATATATATATATATATATATAGTAAAAAACCCTAACCACCTCATTTTAATAATTTGCCTAATTCCTTAAATTTATTTAAATACCCTGTTCTGTAACATCCAATGGAAGTTTCTCAAAACAGTTAAATCCTTTACATCAAGTAAATCAGTGTGATTCAACCTCATTCCTTCTACTGTTAATATAAGCAACGAAGTCTTTGCTTCTTTGCCAGACTTCTTCTAATCTCTTTTGCCTAAGATCATTTGTGACTTGATTATAGATTAGTTTGTATCTACCCTAGGCTTTTGTATTACCTGATACTTTATATGCATCCATGCATTTTTCTTCTCTGCCAGAAGTTCATCTGACATCCACATTTTGGTCTTGAACAGCATTTCTTAGTTAGTATGAAAGGCCTAGTACCTTCGATGATTACTTTCCTTATTGCTTTCCATTTAGAATTTGCTGTTGGTAACAACATCAATCGGTCCCCCTACATAGAATTGAAAAACTGTCTGTGATCACTCACCCTTACAAAAGCAAAAGCCCTTCCCTTTACCCTGACAGTAGTTATGTCTTTAAGTAAATCCCACATCAGTACACTTTAGTCACTGCCACCCAGTGGATCTTTACCTTCAGATTCCTAATGCATGAAGAATTGCTGCCGAAAATCAGATTAAGCGCATTGTTGCCTCTAACATGCTGCTATGGAAAACAAACATCCAACAAAATCTTGCTAGTGTGCGAGTGACCAATCCACTTAAGAGAAGCTTAAGTTCTGTAAATTGCAGTGGCTGGAGACTAGGCACCTGCGTGGTGATCTGATTGAGGTGTATAAGGCCTTGAATGGGTTGAGCACACTGAATTCTGATGGGATTTTTCCACTTGTTCAGATTACGAACCTAAGGGGGTATAAATTCAAATTAAGGAAAGACAGATGTAGAATAGATGTGCGGAAATTTGCCTTTGGCCAGTGGGTGGTTAATTGCTGGAACAAACTTCCATCTGTAGTTGTGGAAGTTGATAGGTTAAATAAATTTAAGGAGGAACTGGACAAACATTTAGAGGGAATGGTTGTGTGAATTTTTTTTTTTTTTTTTTTTTGGCTGATGTTGCATAAACTCATACACTTGCTTTCTTGCATCACATGCCACTACTACTATTACTTCCAGTAGTAATAGTGGAATGTTAAATCTGGAATGTTAATAGATAACCATAATGAGATAACCTGATTTACTGGCCCACCCTATTTTCTCTGTATCATTGTTTATTATACTCATCACGGTCATTAGGCCTATAACACAGTCCTACTCTCACTTTTGTTTTTCCAGTGCTTATGTCACACTAGACTAACTCAACATTGCATTGGCCACTCACATAGACTGGATGCACTGCTTTAGACTTAATGCTTCTTGACTAAGAGCATAACCCAACCCCGTTTTCTGTCATGTCTGTCCTTGCGTTTTGCGCACTGTGATAAATACATCTTTGAATCTCTTAGAGCTTATTTTCAGGATAGGAAGGTAAAAGTATGTGCTAAGCATTTAACCTATAAGTCTTGTGTTTCCAGAGGATGCCCTCAGGGTTCTGTACTGGGGCCTCTCCTCTGGAATGCGGTTCTAGATCAATGGTTGGTAAGAGATAATCTGGATTGTATAAAGGTTGCTTATACAGATGACCTGGTGTTGGGTGTCTCAGGTCGGTCCAGGAGAAATAAATTCAAAAGAAAAAAATGCAACTGGTCCTTGATGACCTATCGGATTGGGCAAAGCTGAATAAATTGAAAATTTCCCCAAATAAGACAAATTTTATGATATTTAAAATAAAATTAAACAGATCTCCTAGAGTTTTACTAGACTGAAAACAAATTCTTTTGTCTCCAGCTTTAAATATCTTGGATTGACTCTTGATGATAAACTTATATTTCAGGTACATATCATTTCGGAAAAAATAAAGAATTTTACTGCATCTGTAATTCACATCTCTAGAAAGGATTGGGGATTAACCAAAAAGGTCTTATTTTTATATTATAAAACTACATTTATTCCTATTGTGTCTTATGCTTCCAGGATTTGGCATATTTCAGCTACTAAAATAAAGATAAAAACAAAACTAATTTCGACGCAAAGATCAATGCTTCTTTCTATCATGCCATGTACAGTCTCTAATAATGCCCTGCAATTGCTTGCTGGCACACTGCCTTTAGATTTACATATTTATTTGGGCATAAGTAAATTAAAAAAGGGCTTGTCTACTACCCAATTACACATTACTTCAGACCTGGCTAATAATCTCAAAAATGAGGAAACAAGGATATGGACTTGCTTGGTAGAAGTTTAGCAACAATGGTGGAATAGTAGTGAGTATGGAGAGGTAACAAGAAAATTCATTCCAAAGGAATGAATTTTCCACATATTTCAAATCCACATATTCCAATTGAATATGTGGATTTGAAAACTGTGATGCCATGGTTTTCTCCCAGTATGAATACTTCATATTTACTGATAGGACACAGCCCACTCAGGTCAAAACTGTTTGAGAAGGGGCTCAAACCAGATCCTTGGTGTACGTGTGGAGAAGCAGAAACTTGGCTTCATGTTTTGTTTCACTGTCGTCTCTACTCTGATGCAAGACAGATATTGATGAGAAAAATTCCTGAATGTTAGATAGTAACATTCACACGCTTGTGGGTGGTCCAGGAAATTTTGAAGGCTTCCAGGATTTTGCAACCAAAGTGTTTCTCAAGAGACTTGAACTAAGATCCCAAATGGTAGCTACAAGATAAATGGATAACTGTTCCCTTTCCTTGAGTTTATGTTACCTTTGTCACATTTACCCTTCTTTTCCTCTAGTGTTTTTATCTACAGTAAAGTTAAAAATTTAGAACTTCTAGAAACAATTACAGATTTTTTTTTTAATCCTGTTTGCTAAACTGTTGGTTATAGACCAGTGATAGTGTCCTTTAAAAGTAAGTTAGCTTCAGTTATAGCAAATTTCAAGAAAGAAAACATTTATAATGTTGATGAGACGGGCTTATTATGGAAAGCATTACCGAGAAAAACTCTAGCCACTAAAAACCCTAGCCTGCACCAAGTTTTAAGATGAGAAAAGATCAAGTTACAAGTTGGGGGCAAATGCCACTCAGACACATGGCTGGTCCGTGCTCTATCAGTAAGTCAAAAAAACAGAAGATTTAAAAATCTTTCTAATTTTCCCTTTTTGTATAAAAATGCCTGGATGGATGTTTGTTTTCCAAGATTGGTTTATAATTTTTTTTATTTAATTAATCTTATTTAATTTAATTGTAAGGTAAGCTTAAATTTATTTAATTTTACCTTATGATTAAATAAATCAATTAAATTACGATTAAATAAACCTTACCTTAAATTTATTTAATCTTACCAGAAATATTATCCGGAAAATTTTCTGGTTCGATTACCGGAAAATTTAGCTATTCAGAAGAGATCTGACATCAATGATTCCGGATAACTGACGCTATACTGTACTTGCATGTACACCAGTTCTAGGAGTATAGTAAATAAATTTGATGAATTTGAAGTGCTGGTTAAGACATCCAAGACAGATATAGTTGGGATATCAGAGACATGGTGCCACTTGGATATAAGGGATGCAGAATTAGAATTTGCGGAGTACAATGTGTACAGAAAGGATAGGAAGGGAGGAAGGGTTATGCAGTTAGTTAAGAAACACATATCTAAGTGCATCCAGTTGACATAGATGAACAGTGCAATGTTGAGTCAGTTTGGTGTGACATAAGCACTGGGAAAGCAGATATAAGAGTAGCAATTTTATTATAGGCCTCATGACTTTGATGAGTACAATTAACAATTATACAGAGAAATAGAGTAGGCCAGCAAATCAATGTCTTATAATGGAGGATTTTAACTTCCCAGATATAGACTGGAACTTGTGGATTGGTCACTTGCACACTAGCAAGGCTTTTGTGGATTTATTGGATGATTGTTTTCTACAGCAGCATGCTAGAGAGGCAACCAGAGTAATACTCTTGATCTGATTATCAGCAGTGATTATTCATGCATTAAGAATTTGCAGATAAAGAATCACTAGATGACAGTGATCACAGTGTACTGATGTGGGATTTACTTAAAGATGTAACTACTATCGAGTGTAAAGGGAAGGATTTTTGTTTTTGTAGAAGTGACTACAGTGGTCTCAGACAGTTTTTAAATTCTATACAGTGGGATCAACTGATGATGTTAAAAACAGCAAATTCTAAAAATGGGAAGCATTCGAGGAAGTAATTTTGGAAGCTACTAGGCTTTTTGTTCCAACTAAGAAATACTGCTCTAGGTTTAGGCCCAAATGGATTTCAGATGAACTAATGACATTCGTGACAGAGAAAAAAAATGCATGGGATGCACATAAACTGTCAGGCAACACAGAAGCCTATGGTTGATACAAGCTAGTCTGTAATCAAGTCACAAAGGTTAGGCAAGCGAAGGCAGATAATGAAAAATCTTTGACAAAGGATGCAAAGAAAAACAGCAAAGACTTCTTTATTTATACAAACTCTAAAAGGAAGGAGATAAATCAGATTGGTCCACTCGATATCAATGGTTTGAGTGTAGCGACAGGTAGCTCAGATAGCTGAACTAAATGAGTATTTTGCATCTACATTCACACATGAGTTATTCAAGGAGGAGAGGAGAGGACCAGATGTTTATCAAATTCTAACAGGGAGTTAAATGATTTTGTAATAAGTGAGAGCAAAGTGGAGGAGAAACTGTTGAAGTTAAACATAAGAAAGACACCTGGGGTAGATGGGATCTATCCAGTTTTATTAAAGGTGGCAGCAAAGGAAGTAAGCACACCTTTAGCCATAATTATGAGAGCATCCTTGGACTCGGGTGGGGAGTCCCCACAGACTGGAGATGTGCAAAGGTATCTCCAATTCACAAAAGGAGACAAAAGTAATTACAGACCTGTTAGTTTGACTTCTGTTCCAGGGAAAATAACGGAGTCACTGGTTAAAGAAGCATTGCAGGATCATCTAGACAAGACAGCAGTAATAATTCAGACACAGCATGGGTTTGTCAAGGGGAAGTTTTGTCTGACCAATTTGATTGGATACTATGATGTGGTCACAAAGAATATCAGAGACATGGTGCCACTCAGATATAAGGGATGCAGAATTGGAATTTGCGGAGTACAATGTGACAGAGAAAAATCTGGATGCAAAAATAATTTTGATATCATATACAGTACTTAGATTTCGGGAAAGCTTTTGCTGCTGTTGTACATGGAAGACTACTGTACAAATTGGAGCAGTATGGCATTAAGGGCAAATTGCTACAATGGATAAAAGGATGGTTGAGTGGGAGAAGACAGAGTGGTAATCAATGGATACTGCTTTACACTGACTAATGTTATTAGGGGTTCGGCCCCATTGTTGTTTTGTATATTTATCAATGATATTGATGAAGATATCACACTTAATGTCAAAGTTTGCAGATGATACAAAGGTTGGCAGGGTTGTTAATAACAGTAATGACAACTAATAACAGCAATGTCATTGTTAAACTGAAGTTTAACAATGACAAATGCAAAGTACTGCACACATGGGTAGCAGTAACCCCAGAGAAATGTACCAACTGGGTGGTGTTACAATCGGGTTAGTGGAGAATGAAATAGACCTAGGGGTAATTGTGCAGTCATAAGTTTTCTGAGCAGTGCACACAGGTGCCAGAGTAGTTCATGGGGTCTTGTCAATGATATACGAGAATTTTGGAAGCAGGGATAAGGTGATTATCCCCTTGTATAAGGCAATGGCCAGGCCACACCTTGAATATTGCGTACGGGTCTGGAAGCCTCATTTTAGGAAGGATGTAGAGTTGCTAGAAAAAGTATAAATAACGGCAACAAGACTTATGAAGGGAACAAAGGGGTGCTCTTATGAAGAAAGGCTTAAGTTCTGCAAATTGCAGCTTCTGGAGACTAGGCACCTGCAAGGCGATCTGATTGAGGTGTATAAGAACTTGAATAGATTTAGCAGTCTCAATGCTGATGGGATTCTTCCTCTTGTTCAGATTATAAACCTGAGGGTCATAGATTCAAACCGAAGAAAGACAGTTGTAGAATACATGTGTGGAAGTTTGCCTTTAGCTAGTAGGTAGTTAATTGCTGGAGCAAACTTCCATCTATTGTTGTTGTGGAAGTTGATAGCTTAAATAAATTCAAGGCAAAACTAGACAAACATTTGGAATGAATGGATCAGTGAAATGGGAAGTTTTTTTTTTTTTTTTTTGGCTGATGTTGTATAAGCTTGCTTTCTTTCATAATGTGCTTCTACAAATGCCTGAATGAAACCATGTCTCTGATATCCCTAAAATGTCTGCATTTGAAAACTTAATCATGACTTCAAATTCAAATTTATTTACTATGCCCCTAACATTAGTGCACATGCAAGTGTGCACTAATGTTAGGGGCATGCACATGTTCTTAATCTTTGTTACTCTAGTACAGACTATGTATTTACTTGTTCCACGATGACCCACAGCAGCACCTGAAATCCCCAATACCTTGCTTCCCAGGCAATAGAGCTGCATGTTCTATAATAGAAGCAAGAATTATGTTGTTTGGTTTTTAGGAGCATTAGCAACTAAGGCCATATTGCTCTGGGATATGCGGTGGTCATTCCCTGACCTTTCCTCATCCTCCGTATTTGGTGGTGACGGGTTCGAACCCCAGTCTAATCCAAAAGCGTGTGCTACGCACTGCTGTTCCTTCCCACCTGGCTACGGAGGCACCACAAGAATTATTTTCACCTGTGTCTGTGGCTCTAGTTAATATATTAGTCTGTGTATTTACCCACCCTCCCAAACTAGAAGTTTTCAGATCTACCTAACACTGCCTTGATAGCATCAGCAAATATCCTTGCACCCCTTCTATTTCAGTATATCCTATCCAAGCACAGACCATACTGAGAAAAATTCTATCCCATGAGGCTTGTGTAGTCTCTGAAGGGCTGAATTGATTGACGAGGCAATCAACATGTACTCCATCCTATTGTGACTGTGTAGAATTGCAAACACTTTCAGATTTAATCCTAAACTCAACTTTTCCCAACATTGCCCTGTATCTGTTAAGTAAGTCCTCAGATCTCTTACTATCATTAGTGCCAATGTGTACGGCAATATCTCCTTTCATATTCTTAAAAGATTATATCTGCTCAACAACGTCATCCACATTTTTCCCTGGAAGACTTACTCTGATCCTACTTCACCTATCCTTTTTTACAGAATGTACTTCCTGACAATAACTACTGCATGTGAGACCAGCACATTCTGTCTTGGGAATTGCCACTCTGTTGCCTTATGCCTAAGTGTAAACTCTGGCACTGGGTTATTGCAGCTGTGAACTTAATGGGACCCCTCCCTATTTTAATTCCTTCAAGGGCATCCACCCTATTCTTCAAGCTCTCATAAACACCAATCCAAACACTGAGTTTGTGACTAAATTTCCTCATACTTTTTGTATCAAACATACACAAAGACATCTCCCTTGACTGTATCACGGTTTGTTCTAGATCTGCAAACATCACACAAATATCACGTTTTGTAAGGCCATAATTGATAGAAAAAAAATGCTCCAGGGGGCAGCTTGTTGGTAGGCACTGCAGAACTGCAGCACCCCCAGCTTTTTAAATCTAAATATACGGTTAAAGGAGTTATATGAAATTTTGTGAAGAACAATGCAATGCAATGAATATTTTTATTAACAGGTCTCGCATATAGTATACTCATCCTCTATTTTCAATAATCCTTTCAATAATAAACAAATGAAAACACGAAATCATTTTCAACTTTGAAGGATAAAATAGGATAGGGTAACCTTAGGTGGAACTGTGCGCTACGCAGTTCCACATTTCGGCCCTAGTGGTTGAGTCAATGCCCAGTTGGCAGGTTGCCAATACACATTTTTAGAGGTGATAACACGAGTCAAAGGAACTGCAGAGCGAACAATGCCATTTTGAACAGTGCGGAATGAAAAAGTTATTAATCTATTTAAAAAAAACTAAAAAAAAAAAAAAAAAAACCGAAGAATGGATTTTATTTTTAAATAAAATTTCGAGATTATCCAAGTCTGTTAATGGTGAGTGTCCAGTTAATGTTTCATAGTATTTTTAACTTGCTTATTATTATTACCATCTATGTCTACATGTCTTATAACCAAAGCAATTTAATGCAACTTTAAGAAGCAGCACTCCCGTACATCAGAGTCAAGAGCTGCCACTGCTCTAGTCTGAGGCAAAATTTGTTTAAATTCAATAATATTACACTAAACTAATAGATACCTAAATGTAATAATATACATTACACTATAAAGTCTGCATCATATGTATTTTGCTATGCCATTGTGTTCATAGTTTTAAATTAGTTATTTTCTTACTAGAAATAAAATTTCTTAGATAAAAACAAAAAAAAAGCCAACTTTTGTGATTAGAACCTACAAGCTACTTATTTACAACACTTAAAACCCTACAGTTTTACTACTATGCACTACACTACTGGTTATGTGATTCAATATTTGTGCCAAATCACTGATACATAAAACTCTACGAATATTAAAGTCGTACCACACAAAATCTCTAACTAGATTTAAAAGTAAGCTAATGTAATGTGTTACATTACATTAGCACATTGTTGTAACACATTATAGGAGTAATGTGTTAGCTGAAAATGGGGCTGTGTAGCCGCAGGCCACTCCAAGTGCCCATGCTAATCACGGTTCACCATCGACAGTGCCTGCAATGGGCATGCAAGCATCGAAACTGGACCTTGAGTGATTGGAAGAAGGTGGTCTGGTCTGATGAATCACATTTTCTGTTACACCATGTGGATGGCCGGGTACAAGTGTGTTGTTTACCTGGGGAAGTGATGGCGCCTGGATGCACCATGGGACGAAAACAAGCCGGTGGTGTCATGCTTTGGGTGATGTTCTGCTGGGATATCCTGGGTCCAGTCATTCATGTGCCAGGCACTCTTATGTCTACCACCAACCTAAACATCATTGCTGATGTTCAGGTTGTGTACCAGGTACACTCTTTCATGGCAATGGTCTTCCCCTCTGGCAGTGCCGTCTTTCAGCAGGATAATGCACCATGCCACACCACCAGGATTGTTCGAGACTGGTTCGTGGAACATGAGAAAGACTTCCAGGTATTGCCCTGGCCTCCAAATTCCCCAGACATCAATCCCGTCGAGCATCTATGGTTTGGGTTGGAACAGCAACTCCGATCTGCGGCGTCTCAACCATGGACCTTACAGGAGTTAAAGGATCTGCTGGTTATGTGTTGGTACCAGATACCACAAGACACATTTAAAAATCTTGTAGCTTCCATGCCGCGCCAGGAAGTTTTGGGTCCACGGAGGACCAACATCATATTAGATAGGTGGTCATAATGTTTTGGCTCATCGGTGTATGTAGAGGGTATTACTGCATCAGAAGATGTAACCACATTTTTTCATTCTGATTTGATTTTTAGCAATAATTTTATTCAATGGTTAGGTAATAGAATTTAATAAGAAAAAATTGATATTTTAAAGTATTTATGTGCTAAGTTTTTATATTTATAAAATTTCACATTGGAAAAAAAAAAAAAAACCCTGGTGATGTTGAAAATTTATTGAATATGTGGCAGTAAATGTGAAAAAAACCCAGATTTAATTTATCCAATCAGATATTTTAGACAGAGTGCACCAGAAATCAGAGTATACTTGTGATTTGTTTTCACCATTCTTCTCCAGTCTTAACACAAAATGTGCAATACTTAAGTAAAGCAATACTTAAGCTCTAAACTTTAGATTGATATCATTTCGATATTTTAATTTTTAATTATTTTTTTTGGTGCACTTTATGCAGAAGCATTCCCATTCTGTCGTTAAAAAATCGAGTGTAATCTAACCACTATCAAGATCAATAAACCTGGTTTTATAATTCTTTAAAAAGAAACAGACCCAAACTGCAATTTGAAATTTCTTACAGTATATGTGAAGTTTAATTGCTCCAAAATAAATGTCAAACTATAATTTAATGCTCAAGCATATTTTAATATAAGAACAAAAATTGATGTTAATTCACACAATGCAAAATTATTTTTAAGAATCAAATTTCAAACTATTTTTGAGTTACCAAAAAAAAAAAAAAAAAAAAACACACAAATTGGTAAACCTACCTCTGTACAAGTGCCAGGGGCAGTTATTAGTTTTATGCAGGCCACAATAGGCACCATGGCAACAGACGACAAGGCAAATGCCCATCCAACACCAACAGTCCATGGCGGATAAACATAATCCTGATACCGAAGAGTGGAATTATTGATAATGGCAGAGATTATTACAGTCTGCAAAATAGGCATATGGTAAAAATTAACCATATTTGTAAGCATAATAAAAGAAACTAATTTAATTTAGAATTTACAGAATGTGTACGTAAACTAATATGCTTGTTTACAATCAAAGATAAAATAATGCTGCATTAATATAAGTTCAAATCCATATCTTTGGGAAAGGAGTAATGAGGTGATGAAATACATCTCTACCTATTGTATTAAAAATTAACTGAAATTCCATAACATTTTAATAAAATGTCATGGCTAAATCTGTAAGTAATATTTTTGCTGCAAATAAAAAAAAAAAAAAAACCTTTACCCATCCATTCACTCCAAAAGTTTGTCCAGTCCTTTCGTCAATTTATTTCAGCTATCAACTACCCACTGGCTGAAGGCAAACTTCTGCACATCTATTCTGCAATTGTCTTCACCTCCTTATCCCTGCTAGCAAAATTCCTGTATATCATTGACAAGATCCCACAAGCTGCTCTGACAGGCTGTCGGCACTCCTCAGAAAACTTCATATCTGACTGCACAATTACCCCAGGTCTTTTTCATTAGCATAGGCATTTGATGCAAGAAAGAAAGCTTATGCAGCATCAGCCAAAAAAAAAAAAAAAAAAAAAAAAAAAACACTTCCACTTCACCCCTCTGTTCGTTCAAAATACCTGTCCAGCTGAGCCTTAAACTTATTTAGGCTATCAACTTCCAAGACAAGGGATGGAAGTCTGTTCCACCAACCAACCACCCGCTGGCTAAAGGCAAATTTCCGCACGTCTATCCTACATCTGTCTTTCCTCAATTTGAATTTATGCCCTCTCAGGTGATTATTCTGAGTGAGAGGAAGAATCCCAACAGCATTGAGCATGCTCAAACCATTCAAGGCTTTATACACCTCTATCAGATCACCTCGCTGATGCCTAGTCTCCAGACACTGTAATTTGCAAAACTTAAGCTTTTCTTCGTAAGAGCACCCCTTTGTTCCATTCACTAATCTTGTTGCCCTTCTCTGTACTTGTTCCAGCAGCTCTACATCCTTCTTGAAATGAGGCCTCCAGACCTGTATACATTACTCTAGGTGTGGCCTGACCATTGCCTTATACAAGGGAATAATCACCTCCTTATCCCTGCTAGAAAAATTCCTATATATCATTGACAATACACCATGAGCTACTCTTGCAGCCAGTCTACACTGCTCAGAGAACTTCATATCTGCCTGCACAACCACCCCCAGGTCCCTTTCATTCTCTACCACTACTTTGCATAGCATTAGCTGCACTGTCAGTGTAGTACCAAAGAGTTGATACGTTGCTCTGGGGTTGCTGTTTCCATGTGTAGTACTTTACATTTGTCAATGTTAAACTTCATTTGTCACCTCTCAGCCCATCTGCTCAACCTTTCCAGATCCTGTTGCAGCAGCATAGTGTCAGTAGTGTCCTTGACAACCCTGCCTACCTTTGTATCGTCTGCAAACTTCGACATTAAGCTTGATATACCATCATCAATATCACTTATGAATACAGAAAACAATAATGGACCCAACACTGAGCCCTGAGGGACTCCAACACTGAGCCCTGAGGGACTCCACTAATAACATTAGTCCACGACGAGCAGTGTCCATTGATTACCACTCTGTCTTCTCCCCCTCAGCCACCCCTACTCCACTTTCATTCTTCACTACCCCACAGTTGGTACATTTCTCAGGGGCTACTGCTACCCATATGCAGTACTTTGCATTTACCAATGTTAAACTTCAGTTGCAACTTCTCAGCCCAGCTGTCCAACTTTTCTAGATCCTCTTGCAATAGCATACTGTCATTATGCTCATTAACAATACTGCCAACCTTTCTATCATCTGCAAACTTAGATATTAAGCCTGATATACCTTCATCAGTATCATTGATAAATATGCAAAACAATGGGCCAAACACCAAAACCTAGGGGCACCACTAATAACTCATTAGTCATGAAGAGCAGTGTCTGCTGACTACCACTCTGACTTCTCCCATCCAACCATCCCTTTATCTACAGCACAACTTGCCCTTATTTCGATAGTGCTCCAATTTATATGGTAATCATCCATGTGCAATGGTATCAAAAGCTTTCCTAAAATCCAAGTATATATGATACCAAAATTATTTTTTGCATCCAGTTCCTTTGTGATCACATTGTAGTATCCAATCAAATTGGTCAGACAAGACTTCCCCTTAACAAACCCAACTGTGTCTGAATTATTACTGCAGTCTTGTCTAGATGATCTTGCAATGCTTCTTTAACTAGTGCCTCCATTATTTTCCCAAAAACAGAAGTTAAACTAACAGGTCTATAGTTAGTTGTGTCACCCTTTGTGAATTGGGGATAGATTGGCACATCTCCAGTCCTTGGGGATATCCCCATGATTCCAAGGATGCTCTCATAATTATGGCTAAGGGTTTGCTTACTTCCTTTGTTGTCTCCTTTAATATAACTGGATAGATCAGATCCACCCCAGGTGCCTTTTTTAAGTTTAACTTCAACAATTTCTTCTCTACTTTGCTGTCAGTTATTACAAAATCATTTAGTTCCCTGTTAGAGTTTAATAAGCTTCTGTCCTCCACTTCCCTACAGAATTCCTCATATGTGAATATAGATGCAAAATACTCACTCAGTTTGTCAGCTATCTAGCAGAATCACCAACAGTCGAACCATCAATATCAAGTGGACCAATCTAATTCATCCCCCTTCCTTCTAGAGTTAATATAAGTAAAGAAGTCTGCTGTTTTTCTTTACATCCTTTGCCAAAGATTTCTCATAATCTGCCTTCGCTTGCCTAACCTTTGTGACTCGATTACAGACTAGCTTATATCTATCATAGGCTTTGTTTGTTTGTTTGTTATTTTGGTTTTTAGGAGCATTAGCAACTAAGGCCATATTGCTCCAGGATATGCGGTGGTCATTCCCTGATCTTTCCGCATCCTCCGCATTTGGTGGTGACGGGCTCAAACCCCGGTCTAATCAAGAAGCATGTGCTACGCACTGCTGCTGCTCCTTCCCACCTGGCTACGAAGGTGCCCTATAGGCTTTGTGTTGCTTGATAATTTATATGCATCTCATGCATTTTTCTTCTCTACCACAAACCTCATTAGCTCATCTGACATCCATTAAGGCAGTGATTTCCAAACTGGGAGGTGCACCTCCCTGGGGAGGCACGGGCTAGTGCAAAAGGAGACGCAAAAAGTTTAACAGAAATGTAACTTTCATAACATATATAAATAAAAAAATATATACCTATAAATAAACTTTCATAACATAACATTAAATTTTATAACCTATTTTTTAAAGCATTTACCGCCACCTATCTCACTCTAACTTTGATATAAACATGAGATAAACATTTATTTGGAAAAAAATATATTTTGCTGAAATGGATTGATGTTGATGTAATGTAATATATACAATTTAGTGCGTACTATGTATGACATATATAGGTAGATTGCATAGCATTAGCTGCATGGTTGAAAATATAAATTCAGCAGTGTGCGATTGTGTTTTTTATTGTTTTGGCGTGATTACTTACTGATAATAATTGTTAGTAATTTAGAAGTTGTAGTTCTAAATTACTGACGTAATTTAGAACTACAGATGCTTATTATTTCATGTAGTATTAATAATTATTGTATTAACATATTAAAAATAATAAATTGCACAATTATAGATGCTTTACTTCAAGGGAGGCACCAGGAAAATTTTACAGGTCAAGGGAGGCGTGGGCTCAGAAAGTTTGAGAACCGCTGCATTAAGGTCTAAATCTTGAACAGTTTTTTAGTTGGAACAGAAAGCCTAGTAGCTTCCAAAATTACTTCCTTGAATGCTTCCCATTTTTAGAATTCGCTGTTTTTAATATCATCAGTTGATCCCACTGTATAGAATTTAATAACTGTCTGAGACCACTGTAGTCACCTTTATGAAAACAAAAACCCTTTCCTTTACACTTGATGATAGTTACATCTTTAAGTAAATCCCACATCAGTATACTGTGATCACTGTCACCTAATGATTCCTTTATCTGCAAATTCTTAATGCATGAATAATCACTGCTGATAATCAGATCAAAAGTATTACTCCCCTCTCTCTCTCTCTGGTTGCTTCTCAAACATGCTGCTGTAGAAAACAATCATTCAATAAATCCACAAAAGTCTTGCTACTGTGTGAGTGACCAAAGCACGTTCCAGTCAATATTGCTGCTGCTGCTGCTGCTGCTCCTCCTTCCCACCTGGCTACGGAGGCGCTCAGTCAATATCTGGGAAGTTAAAACCCCATTATTAGAAATTGATTTACTACCCCACTCTATTTCATTGTGCAGTTTATTATATTCATCATTGTAGGAATATTGGAGACATGGTGCCATTAGATATAATAGATGCAGAATTTGAATATAGGGTTGATAAGAAGATAAAATTTAAGGCAATGGTGAGTCAGTTTGGTGGTTATGGTCTTGATCTGATTATCAACAGTGACTCTTCATGCATTAAAAGTCTGCAGATAAAATAACTAGTTGGTAGTGATCATTGTCCAAACACTGAGTTAATGACTAAATTTCCTCATGCTTTTTTGTATCAAACACACAAAGACATCTTCTTGGCAGTATCCTGTCGTGTTCTAGATAGATCTGCAAACATTGCACAAATTTCACATTTTGTTAGGCCATAATTCGTAGAAGAAATGCTCCTTCAATCCTCCCCAGAGGGCTGATGTGGGATTTACTTAAAGATGTAACTAGTGTCATTGGCAAAGGGAAGGGCTTTTGCTTCCATAAAGTGACTACAATAGTCTCATACAATTTTTAAAATATATTCAGTGGAACCAACAGCAAATTCTAAATGTGGTAAGTAATTGTAGTCACTACCAGACTTTTTATACCGACTAAGATTTTTTTTTTTTTTTTTTTTTTTTTGGTAGTTGTTGGCACATCGGCTTCTGTGGCCATAGTGCACCGCCCAAAGTTTTTGCAGTACTTTGATCCAAGCCCGAGGCGGGATTCGAACCCGCGACCTTTGGGTTGCCAGGCAGGCACTTGACCCACCTGGCTAGCCCGGTCGGCACCGACTAAGAGATGCTGTTCAAGGTTTAGACCTAAATAGATGTCAGATGACCTCTTGAGACTAGTGGCAGGAAACAAAATGCATGGGATGCTTATAAATTATCAGGAAATATACCTACAGTAGCAATAAACTAATCAATCACAACAAACCCACAACACGCACACACACCTCATTATTGGTTTGGAGGAGCAGAAAGCAACTTGAACCAGTAATGCGGTGAACCCTATTCTATGCTGTATCGCTCCTTTTCTAATAAATAGTCATATCTCTTTGATCAATTTCCCTTATACTTTTTTAAAATTTTTATTGTTCTTAGTAATTTTATAATTATGCTCTATAAAGGCTACATGGGATGAATACTCAGTTTTAAAGATTATACATTTCACTATGTTATTTATGCAATTTTAAATGGTTTAACTAAATCCCTTAAGTAGAAATTAGGCAAAACACTAATTTAAAATTCTTGAATTTTATTATATTTATATTTTAAAAATACTTACCATGAGAAAGAATGGGCTTATGAACTTCCAGCATAATCTCCAGAATAAACCAGGTGTGAATCCCATCATTTCATGGATATTAGAGCAAAATCTTTCCATTCCTAAATATTATTTTTAATCATTAATACTAGAAAGGACTCCCGATTATATTATACCAGATACACTAAACCTCTGAAATCTAGTAACAGCCTTTAGGATCCTGCTCTTAGCAGACCTTGAAATTTGCCAGATTTCAGGTGGTTATAATTATAGTCACATATATAAAAGAATAAACTACATCCCTATAATGCAATTATTGTAAGTAGTACTGAATTGTATAGTGTAGACTTCGTTATTCCTTACTTTATATCCACAAAGAATTTAAATAGCTTCACTCTATTCTTCCTCACATGTACAGTTGGAGAACCAATATAAAAAGTTTCACACAACTGCTTCACTAAAGTTCCACTGTAAAGTTTCTTTAATGAAGGTTTTAGAGATTTCTCTTCTATAGTTAGTATGCCATGTATATTTTTACAGCATGCACTGTAAAAAATATTAATCATAATGAGATTTTTTAAAAAAATTTATACTATGCAATTGCTTTTGTTTATTACTGAATTTTATTTATATCTGTTTTATTTAACTCCAAACATAAGAATTTATTGGAACCTGCAGTACTGTGTAAGGGCTAAAAAAAATTCAGAAGATACTCTTTGACACTCGACTTTATTTCTATAATTGTTATTTTCAGCAAATGTACAAAAAGAGGTTTTATAAAAAGCAAAAATGGAAGAAATAAATGATGCAGAAAAGTTAACTTGATAAATATGAAGTTCAACTGTTAATGGATATTGACTAATTGATGTGCAGTTCACACTGGTCTGGAAGAGAGCTGAAATTCCAGGATTCTCAACTGTGGGGGAGAGGAATACTTTCCTAAAAAGTTCCATCTTTGGCAAGACTAAAGACCCATAGAAAATAGAGGTTATGAAAAGAACACTAAATATATCAATAAAATACGAAGAAAATATTTTTATAATACCTTTATTTTTAATTTATGCAACATAAAAAGATAAAGTTAATCAAGTATTTTTATCTTCTGTTCACTTTCAACACTTACTGAATGTTTATAGGCCATAATAAAAGATAAAATAAATGTTAATTTCCAAACAGTGAAATTCAAAGCATTACAAAAATATCCAAAGGCTTCAGTTCTGCAAAATACAGTGTCTGGAGATTAAGCACCTATAAGGTGATATGATTGAGGTGTTTAAACCTTTGAATGAAATTGTCTCAAAGCTCAATGCTCGTGGAATTCTTCCTCTTGCCGAACTGCACGCACACACAGTCAAATTCAAATCGAGGAGGTTTGGTTGCAGGACAGATGTATGGAAGTTTGCCTTTGGCTGGCCAGAGGGTGGTTGATTAGCATTAGCAGAGGCATATGATGCAAGAAAGCAAGCTTAAAAAAAAAAAAAAAACCTTCCTATTTCACCCATCCGGTCACTGCAAATGCTTGTTTGGTTCAAGCCTTAAATTTATTTAAGGCTGAACTAGACAAGCTGAACTTCCACAACAACAGATGGAACTCTGTTCAGCAATCAGCTACCTGCTGGCTAAAGGCAAACTTCCCACATCTATTCTACAACTGTCTTTCCTCAATTTGAATCTATGCCCCTTCAGGTTCTTAACCTGAGCAAGCGGAATTATCCCATCAGCATTGAGCCTGCTGAAACCATTCAAGGCCTTATACACCTCACAGGTGCCCAATTTCCACATACTGCAACTTGCAGAACTTAAGTCTCTCTTGGTAAGAGCACCCCTTTGTTCCTCTCACCAATCTTGTTGCCTTTCTCTGTACTCTTTCTAGCAACTCTACATCCTTCCTAAAATGAGGCCTCCAGACCTGTACATACTACTCAAGGTGTGGCCTGACCACTGCTTTATACAAGGGGATAATCACCTTGTCTCTGCTAGCAAAATTCCTATATATCATTGACAAAACTCCATGACCTGCTCTGGCAGCCCATCTGCACTGCTCAGAGAA
The DNA here is from genome assembly GCF_048544385.1 of Mastigoproctus giganteus. NCBI lineage: Eukaryota > Metazoa > Arthropoda > Arachnida > Uropygi > Thelyphonidae > Mastigoproctus > Mastigoproctus giganteus. The sequence continues at coordinate 20,146,963 of NC_143584.1, read as the reverse complement.
CTTCATATTTAACTGCACAATTACCCCCAAGTCTTTTTCATTTTCCATCTCCCTGAGTGTAGTACCACACAGTTGGTATGTTTCTCTTGGGTTACTGCTACCCATATGCAGTACTTTGCATTTGTCAATCTTAAACTTTAGTTGCCACTCCTCAGCCCATCTGCCTAACTTTTCTAGATCCTATTGCAGTAGCATGCTGTCTTTACTGTCATTAACAACCCTGCCAACTTTTGTATCATCTGCAAACTTAGACATTAAGCCTGATATACCTTCATTGACATCATTGATAAATACACAAAACAACAATGGGCCAAGCACCGAACCCTGAGGGACTCCACTAATAATCCACGTAGAGCAGTATCCATTTATTACCACTCTCTGCCGTCACCCACTCAGCCATCTCTTTAAACACTGCAGCAACTTTCTCTTAATGCCCTACCACTCCAATTTGCAAAGCAGTCTTTCATGTGCTTGCAACAGTATCAAAAGCTTTCCTGAAATCCAAGTATATGATATCAAAATTATTTTTTGCATCCAGTTCCTTTATGACCACATCGTAGTATCCAATAAAATTGGTCAGACAAGACTTACTGTTAACAAACCCATGCTGTGTCTGAACTATTACTGCAGTGTTGTCTAGGCAATCCTGCATCACTTCTTTAACCAGTGACTATTATTTTCCCTGGAATAGAAGTTACACTAACAGGTCTATAATAATTTTTTCCACCCTTTGAGAATTGGGGATACATTTGCACATCTCCAGTCCATGGGGACCTCTCCTGAATCTAAGGATGCTCTCATAATCATGGCTAATGGTTTGCTAACTTCCCTCACTGCCTCCTTCAATATAACTGGATAGTTTCCATCTGCCCCAGGTGCCTTTCTTATGTTTAACTTCAATAATATCTTCTCCAACTTTGCTCTCAGTTATTACAAAATCATTTAGGTCCCTGTTAGAGTTTAGTTAACTTCTGCTTTTCCCTTCCTTACAGAATTTCTCATGTGAATGTAGATGCAAAATACTCATTCAGTTTATTAGCTATCTGAGCAGGATCAACAGTCAAATCACCAACATCAAATTGACCAATCTGATTCATCCCCTTCCTTCTAGAGTTTACATAAGAAGTCTGTTTTTCTTTGCATCCTTTGACAAAGATTTCTCATAATTCAGGCAGCTTTCACTTGCCTAACCTCCTTTGTGGCGCCTCCGTAGCCAGGTGGGAAGGAGCAGCAGTGCGTAGCACACGCTTCTTGATTAGACCGGGGTTCGAGCCCGTCACCACCAAATACGGAAGATGCGGAAAGGTCAGGGAATGACCACCGCACCGGAGCAATATGGCCTTAGTTGCTAATGCTCCTAAAAACCAAATAACAACAACAACAACAACCTCCTTTGTGATTGATTATAGACTAGCTTATATCTACCATAGGCTTCTGTGTCACCTGATAATTTATATGCATCCCACACATTTTTCTTCTCTGCCACAAACCTCATTAGTTCATATGAGATCCATTTAGGTCTAGAACAGTATTTCTTAGTTGGTATGAAAAGCCTAGTTGTTAGATTGTTGGAACAAGCATTCATCTGTTGTTGTAGAAGTAGGCAGTTTGAATAACTACCTACTTTTCTGCATATAACTAATAAATTTATGGAAGAACCAGATCACCTGTCAATCTCCTCAATAGTATGGCAGGGATGAACAGGTAATCTGGAAAGTTATTTATTTTTTTTGACTGATGCTTTATAAGCTTGCTTTCTTGCACCATTTGCGACTATAAATACTATTACCAGGAAAAATAAATATTATTCAAAAACACAAAAAACTCTATATAGAAGTGATATGTTCAAATACAACACTGTACACATGGTACTGACAAGCATGCATGTCAGTAAAATAACTCATTTACAGCATTCAGATCTATTCTTTATACTACTTTACAGTAAAACCTTGGAACCTCATAACTGTTCACAAACATCAAAATTCTATAACAACCTCTTTCATGTTGAATCGATTATCAGAAGCAAATTGGCAAATATATTAACACAATGTTTCTGCATAATATATTTAATATCCTGCAAATCAACCCACTCACATTTTACATGCAAAAGAGATACAAGATAAAGATGCATTTACTTATATACACTTTTGACCCTGAAATTATTTACATTTCTAATTTCTGTGAAAGATTTAGATCTGACTATGTATTCATTTAAAAGTGAAACTTTTGTTAACCTTAAATGGTTGCAACTGATTTTCCCTTATATAATGTTGCTGTCCTGGTGTGTGTGTGTGTGTGTGTGTGTGTGTGTGTGTGTGTGTGTTTTAAACTGAAATTATTAAAGTAAATGTCATTAAGAAGAGAAAGCATAAACAAATTCCACCCCTCTACAATACCTACACCCCTCCCATATTCTGTGGGAGACAGGTGCAGTGATTGTCATGCTTGTTTGTTTAAAAAGACTAGACTG